>NW_022111038.1:160452-162855 GCF_000313985.2 Echinops telfairi | reverse complement strand
CCATGCCCTGGGTCAGACACACCTTAGTTCTCAAAGTAACATCCTTGCTTTTGAACACTCTAAATAGGTCTTGTGCAGATGATTTAGCTAATGGAATGTGTCCTTTTGACCTCTTGACTGCTGCTTCCAAGAGCGTTAATTGTGGATCCAAGCAAGACAAAGTTCTTGACAACTTCAGTCTTTTCAAACTTTATTGTGATGCTACCTATTGGTCCAGTCATCAGGATTTTGGTTTTCTTTACATTGAGTTGTAATCCACACTGAAGGCTGTATTCTTTGGTCTTTATCAACAAGTGCTTCAAATTCTCCTAACTTTCAGCAAGAAAATCTGTTATTTGTGTGTCTAGGCTTTTATTAAGCCTTCCTCCAATCTTGATCTCACATTATGTTTCCTATAATTCAGTTTCTCTGATAATTTGCTCAGCGTACTGATTGAACAAGTATGGTGAAAGGATAGAACCCTGATGCACACCTTTCCTGATTTTAAACCATGTAGTATTCACTTTTTCTGTTCACACAATGGTCTCTTGATCCATGTGCAGGTTTCCCATGTGCACAATGAATTTTTCTGGAATTCTTATTCTTCTCAAGGCTATCCATAGTTTGTTATGATATACACAATCAAATATCTTGGTATAGTCAATGCAATACAAGTATATATCTTTCTGGTATTCTCTGCCTTGAGCCAAGATCCATCTGATTGCATCAATGATATTCCTTGTTCCAAGTTCTCTTCTGATTCCAGTCTGAATTTTTGGCAACTTCGTGTCAATGTAATGCAGCAACTGTTGCTGAATGATCTTCAGCAAACTTTTACTTGCATGTGATATCAATAACATTGTTTTATAATCTGAGCATTCTGTTGGGTCACTTTTCTTTTTAATGAGCACAAATATAGACCTCTTCCAGTGAGTTGGCCAAGTAACTGCTTTCTGAATTTCTTTGCCTAGATGAGTGAGTGCTTCCAGTGCTTTATCAGTTTGCTGAAACATTTCAATGAGTATTACTCCAGTTCTTGAAACTTTGCTTTTGGCTAATGCTTTCAGTGCAGCTTGGTCATCTTCCTTCATTACTATTGCTTCTCGTTCATCTGATATCTTTATAAATGGTTGAATATTAACTAGTTCTCTTTGGTACAGTGACTCCTTGTATTCTTTTCATTTTCTTTTGATGCTTCCTGCACCATTTAATAATCTGCTCATAGAAACGTTTAATATTGCAACTCACGGCTTGAATTTTGTTCTTTAGTTCTTTCAGTTTCAGATATACTGAGCATGGTCTTTTTGGCATTTGAACACCAAGTCTTTGCACATTTCAGTATAATATTTTACTGTGTCTTCTCAAGCTGCTTTTTGAAATTTCTGTTCAGCTCTTTGACTTCATCATTTGACTTCCATTTGTCTTAGCTACTCTACAATCAAGAGCAAGTTTCAGTCTCTTCAGATATCCACTTTGATTTTTTCTTTCTTTCCTATCTTTTAAAATTACTTTTCCCTTTCTTCATGTACAATGTCCTCAATGCCATTTCACAGCTCATCAGGTCTTTTGTCATTAGTGTCCAATGCCCCAAATCTATTCTTGAGATGTTCTTTAAATTCAAGTGGGATATACTCAAGGTCATATTTGGCTCAAGGCACTTGTTTTAATGTTCTTCAACATCAACCTGAACTTACATATGAGTAACTGATAGTCTGTTTCACAGTCAGCCCCTGCCCTGGTTTTAGATGCTGATATTGAGATTCTCCACAGCTCTTCCCACAGATGTAGTCAATTTGATTTCTGTATATTTCATATGTTGTAGAAAACAGGTATTTTCTATGAAGCAGTCGTTATCCGGCAAAATCTATCATTTAATCTCCAACATCATTTCTATCACTAAGACCATATTTTTAATTACTGTTCCTTCCTGTTTGTTTTCTCCATTTTCATTACAATTTCCAATAATTATCAAAGCATCTGGATTGCATGCTTGATCAATTTCTGACTGAAGACATTGGTAGAATTCTTCAATTTCTGTATCGTGGTTGTTACATAAATTTGAATAATAGTTATATTGATTGAATGCCCATGAAGGTAGATAGATATAATCCTATTACAAACAGCATTGTATTTTTAGATAGATCTTGAAAAGTCCTGTTTTCACTATGAATGCAAAGCCATTTCTCTTGATTTTGTCATTCATAGTAAACCATGATTTTCTGATACAAAATTGCCAATACAAGTCTACTTCAGCACGCTAACACCTAGAATATCAGTTTATATTGGCTTCATTCCATTTTTTTAAATTATTATTTTTAATCATTTTATTAGGGGCTCATACAACTCTTATCACAATCAATTGTGTAAAACGCATTTGTACATTCATTGCCCTCATCATTCTCAAAACATTTCCTCTCCACTTAA
>NW_022111038.1:155461-159221 GCF_000313985.2 Echinops telfairi | reverse complement strand
ACCGTGCAATTAGTACACCACCAGTGCTCTTGATAACGTCAAAAAATTTGGGGAAAATGCAGTTAAAATATAATGGGATTTTTCCCAGAATCTTTTTGAAGCCCTCTTTTATTTGAGATATATTAAAGTTATTGCATGTATCACAATTAATTCTTTGTTAAAAAATTGTTGAGTAGCATTCCAGGAATGTATTTTGGATGTACCACAATGTGTTTCTTCAACTTACATTGGAAAAATATTTATGTTGTTTCAAATTTTGATGATAAAGAATAAAGCTGCTATACCACTACCAACTACAATGAAAAGGATCACATTAGAAGGTCCTGGATAGAGTAGGGAAAATGTGGACAAGACTCAGAATCATAAAAGATACCAAGCTTAGTGGTAGATAGAGATTGGTTGTTGCTGTTTGTAGATGTCATCAAGTCAGTTCCAACACCTGGGGCTTTATGTACAACATAACAAAATACTGCTGGCTCCTGCAACATCATCACAATTGTTCTTGTGCTTGAACCCATTGTTGCATCCACTGTGTCAATCAATCTTGTCCAGGATCTCCCTCTTTTTTGCTGCCCCTCTACTTTACCAAGAATGATGTCCTTTTCCAGGGACTGGTCTCTCCCGACCACCTGCCAATGTACGTGAGATGAAATCTGACCATTTTTACTTCTAAGGAGGATTCTGGCTGTACTTCTTATGAGACATATTTGTTTGTTCTTTTGACAGTCCATGTATTTTCAGTAACCCTTAATCACACTTAATATCTGGAACTGAACTCACTCCTGTGGTAGAATAATCAAACATTTAAAATCAAAAGGGCAGTATTTAACCAAGGACAACGTTTAGAAGGTTAGAAAAGGAGGCCTGGAAATAGGAAACCAAAGGATGATGTAGATTAGTTGAAATAAAATGTATATAAATTGTTGAATATAAAACTGATTATCTGCTCTGTAAACCTTTACCCAATTCATACAAAAAGGCAAAAAAAGAAAACCTTTGGAGGAACATACATGAACATATTTTTGAGTGCACATACATCTTTATCATTTTAATTTCAAATGTGTAAACATTAATGCTTGAGATTCTTAGTTTGTAAAATTAACCTTGTAAGAAAAGGAAATAGAAAATAATGATGGTAACATATGTACAAATGTGCTTGATGCAATTGATGTATGGATTGTTACAAGAGTTGTAAGTGCCCTCAATAAAATGTTTTTTAAAAAACCCAAACATTAATAGTCTCATAAACCTAAGGAGCAGTTCTATTCTGTCTTATAGAGTCTCTGTTAGTCAGAATGGGCTCCATGGCAGTGGATTTGGTTTGGGTTTTTTAAATGAATATCCACCTATCTTTATTTTTGCTCTGCTTTTCTTGTGTTTCTAAATTGCTTTCATGTGTTTGGAGAAGACTAAAATGCTGGATATTGACTTCATAATCTGTCTTATAACAGCAGCACTAGACAAACAAATGCATAGACTTTCAACTTTGAATTGGAAGGTAGGGAGATGAAAACAGAGGCAATTTCCTTAGGCATGGGAGGGACAGCTATAGCTCCTGTACCCAGTTTCTAGAGGCAGCAAGATTTATACTTCTAGCAGCAATGCTCAAGAACCTATACAGTGGCACTGTTGAGTGAACTAAAGCGACTGTTCCAGACAGTTTCAGTAGCCACTTCTTTAGTGCTAAGATTTGGCCATTGTTCTATTGAAGGCCTCTGGAAAAATCCTCTGGCCTTTCCAGGGATTTTATTAACTCATTAATATTGTGTAAATGAAATTATGTTCTGCTTAAATTTTGGGGGTTATTGGTAGGTACCATGAGTTTCAAATTTTAGACTAATCTGTTTAGCTCAAAACCTAGAGCTTTAAGCTACAAATTTTATTACACAAAGCCTTTTGAGGGGAGATTCATGGCTTATACTTCTTTATTGAAATACCCAGAATATTTGCTGATTCTTAAATATTCATAAGATTGGTGTGTTTTTTTAATCATTTAAGCTTTTCTTTGGCAAAGAGTTGTGATTTTGTGTGGATGTGTGTGGTTTTATTTCTCTGTTTGAGTCAACGATTTAAAATTTGGATAAAAAAACATAACCAAATTCACTTCCATCGAATCAATTATGACTCATAGTAACGGTATAGGAAAGGTTAGAACTGCTCCTGTGGGTTCCTGAGAGTGTAAAGCTTTACAGGAGTAGAAAGCCTCATCTTGGCGGTTTCTAACCGCTGACCTTGCAGTTAGCAGCCCAACGCATAAACCACTATGCCACCAGAACATTTTACAATTTGAATATTTTATAATAAAATCACATTCTCAACTTTAAAAATAGGAAAATTCAAAACTGTTTTGCAATGTAACTGTACCATTTAACATTCACACTAGCAATGAATTTCTACTTGTTTCACATCCTAGCCAATACTTAACAGATACTTTTTTTCCTTTCTAATAATTATGTAAGGAGTCCTGGTAGCACAGTGGGTTAAGTGTTAGGTTGCTAAAGTAAAGATTGGCATTTGAACCCACCAGCTGATCCTATTGAAAGAGATGAAGCAGTCTGCTTCTGTAAATAAATATATTTTTAAGTTTTCATAGTGAAGTGAGTGAAGGTTTACAGGGTCAATCAATCTTCCATTCAACAGTTCATGCACATCTTGTTTAATGTCACTGGTTGCAATACCCACAATGTAACATCATTCATTGCACTTTCTCTCAATGTTTCTTGTTTCCATTCCTCCTTCTTTTCTACCCTTTCCAGCCTTCTGAACTTTGACTTTGGACAAATACTGCCCTTTTGATCCTGAATGGTTATCATAAGTGTATACCTCTCTAGTTTTATTGTTCAGTTTATAGACTTGTCTATTGTTTCTCAGAAAAAAAGTTGATCCATTGGGTGACTTTACTGTGTAGATTTCTCCATTGTGTGGCTTAAGGCGAATCACCGGTGCTCCTGAAAAAAATGTACAACCTTAGAAACCCTAGGATGGAGCAGTTCTACTATGTCCTATAGTGTCATTATGAGTCAGAGTTAACTCAATGGCAGTGGGGTAATAGATGTGTAGTGGTATCTCATCATGATTTTAATTTGGATTTTCCTAATAATTAATGATATTGAACATGTATCCATGTGTTAATTTGCCATATGTGCATCTTATTTTTGAGGTGTCTGTTCAACACTGTTTCATGCTATTGATTTTGATTACTATATTCCAGATACAAGTCCTTTCACAGGTATATGACAATAAAATATCTTTTGCTAGTGTTTTGATAGTTTTTTTCACTATAATAATAGTGTTATTTTGAAGAGCAGGTACTCCTAGTTTCGAGGAGGTTATATTTATCAGATTATTTTTCATTCCTGTATCATAATTTTGGTGTTGTATTCGAGAAATCTTAACCTAACTCAAGATGGCTATTATTTTACCTTATGCTTTAAAATTTTTTCAGGAGCTCTGGTGGCATAGTTCCTATGCTTTGGGATGTGATCTGCAGGGTCAGCAGTTTGAAATTACCAGCAACTCTACAGGAGAAAGAGGGCTTTGTACTCTGGTAAACAGTTACAGTCTGATAAACACACAGGAGCAGGTCTATCGTGTCCTATAGGGTCACGAGGAGTCAGAATGGATTCAATGGCAGTGAGTTAAGAATTTTATCAAATTCTGAATCGGCAGGTTTTCTTTCCACAGTTTAAAGATGTTCCATTGCCTTGCAGTTTTCATTGTTTCTGATAAGAGATCAATCAAAAATTTTATTTTTTTATTT
>NW_022111038.1:151489-153982 GCF_000313985.2 Echinops telfairi | reverse complement strand
CCTTTAAGAGTGTTTTCCAGTCCAGTCTGTTGGGGCACCACGCCCTGTCCCCAATGTCCACCCTCATCATTCCCTGGGGATCTTGCTGCTTCCCTCCCCTGCTGTTCCGCTGCACTCCCCCAGTGCTTTGCCTCAGTGTGGTGGGATCAGATCGGGTGCAATTCCCATACTGCAATCACAATTTTTATTGTTTCTCTCCTGTACTCTATTTGGGATCCTCCTCCCTGTGCTGCAGCCTGAAAAGGTCACTCAGACAGAAAGCCTGGGTGAAAATGGCTCACTTCATTATTATCCCTTGCCTCATATATCAGAATTTTGAACTACCTGCTTTGCTCAATGCCTAGAAATAGCCGCAGATAATTGGTCTAGTTTTATGGTAATTCATGGTAGGAAGGTAGGTCTGATACCAGTTATTTTATCATGTCTACATGAAGA
This sequence comes from Echinops telfairi, assembly GCF_000313985.2. Classification (NCBI taxonomy): domain Eukaryota; kingdom Metazoa; phylum Chordata; class Mammalia; order Afrosoricida; family Tenrecidae; genus Echinops; species Echinops telfairi. The sequence goes on along the minus strand of NW_022111038.1, from coordinate 153,547 downwards.
ATATTAGGGTTTGTAAGCTTTGTATTATTAATTTCCCTAATCTATACATGAAGCAATCAATAACATAGTTATAAGGTACCTACCATACGAATATCTACTGTAAAGAACATAAAAATACAACTGGACCAGTGGGTAACATCATGATAAATGGAGAAAAGATGAAAGTTGTCAAGAATTTAATTTTGCTTGGATCCACAATCAGTGCTTATGGAAGCAGCAGTCAAGAGATCTAATGACAGCATTTTGGTGCATACATCTGCTGCATAAAACCAATAACGCAACTTACTGCCATCTAGCGGTTTCCGACTTATAACAATAAGATGAGGTACAACCACCCCTGTGAGTTTCTGAGACTGTAGCTGTTTACAGTAGAGAATCCTATCTTTCTCCTGGAGAGTAGTTAGTGACCTCTACGCCACCATAGCTCCTAAATTTGCTGCACAACACCTCTTTAATGTAATGAAAAGCAAGGATGTTATTTTGAGGGCCAAAGTGTTCTTGACCCAAGCCAGGGTAGTTTCAAACTGCCTCATGTGCATGTGAAAGTTGTACATTGAATAGGGAAGACTGAAGAAGAATCAGTGCTTCTGGATTATGGTGCTGGCAACGAATATTGAAAGTACCATGGACTGCCAAAAGAAAGAACAAATCAGAATGCTCCATGGAGACAAAGATGTTGAGACTACATCTCACACACTTTGGGCATGTTGTCAGAAGAGACTAGTCCCTGGAAAAGGACATCATGCTGGGGAAAGTAGTGAAGCACTGATAAAGAAGAAGGCCCTCAGAAAGATGAATTGACACAGGGGCTGCAACAATGGACACAAACATAACAATTGTGAGGATGGTAGTGGTTCGGTCTCTTTTATATAGGGTTGCTATGAATTGGAACTGATTTGACTACACCTAACGACAACAATAACTACAATAATCATTACATTGAGTCAATTCTGACTCATAGTGACCTTATAGGACATAGTACACTGTCTTGTAGGATATCTAACACCGTAACTCTTTATGGTTGTAGAAAATATCATATTTCACCTGTTGAACTGGCTTTGAACTGGTTAACAGCCCAACAAATAACCCACTATGTCACCAGGTTCTTAGCCAGCATGTTTCCTAGAAGCAATGATGTTGAAATTTCATCTCACATACTTTAGACATGTTGTCATGGGAGACCATCCCTGGTGAAGGACATCATTCTTGGTGAAGTAGAGGGGCAGTGAAAAAGAGGAAGACCCTCAACAAGATGGGTTGACCCATTGACTACAACAATGGGCTCAAGCATAACAATTGTGAGGATGGCACAGATTGGGCAGTGATTTGACCTGTGACACACAGAGTCCCTATGAGTTACAACCAACTTGATAACACCAAATAACAACTATAAGAATATATTTATTATTAAAGATACAAAGATATTGTTTAAACTCTTACCAAGCTAACCATTGTGTTGTGGGTACATTGAAAGAAAAATATTCTGAAAATACAGGGGTAAAATGGTTAATTGCTCATCTGCTAACAGAAAAGTTGATGGTTCAAAACCAACAGTTACTATATGGAAGAAAAATGTAGCAGTTTGCTTTCATAAAAAATTACACACTTGGAAACCCTATGAAGCAGCTTTACTTAGCCCTATAATGTCCAGGGAGTCATAAATGACTCAATGGCAATAGTTTTTGTATGAAGTTAAGGTCAAAAAGTATTGGTACTACAGGTCCATTTCATACACATGCAGGTTTATTCAAATTAAAAAGGGTTTAAATTGGTTTCTGTGATCAGTGGATAGCTGCAGACAAAGTCTTTAAGTTATACATTTGTTTCACTCTCATGGGGGTGCATTCTTTTAAAAAGTCTAATACAAATAGTAGCTTCGACTGTGATCTGCTGGCTGTGTTAAATTCAAGGGGAGGAAGTCAGCTAAGATTATGGCAACAATTTTTTTTAGAATTACAAATGGGGAAGAAATGGAAGAAGATTGGGCATCTAGTTAGATTCACCTGCCCAGAACTCCTGCTGCCAGACCAGAAAATTGGGAGGTAGGGTGAAGGAGAC
>NW_022111038.1:148815-151007 GCF_000313985.2 Echinops telfairi | reverse complement strand
GAAAATATTTTCTTGGTAAAAACTGCAAATCCCAGGGTCATTGCTTAACTCCAAGGCAACTGGTAGAACCAGTTCTTTAACATACATTTGCATAATAAGAGAACCCCTTGCTAAGGAAGCCCAGAAGTTAGCTACAGATTCCAAAGGCTATCTACATAACAAAGACCCCTTGGAACAAGGCTCAGCTTCAGAATAATTTAATTCAATTCCAGCTGGGGGTGGGGGGGCAGGGAAACAACAACAAAAAACCCTCTGAGCTATTAGGACAACAGCAGTCCTGGTTCAAGCTAGGACAGCAAGCCCAGCTCTGCTCTCAGTGATCCTACACACAGTTGGGGAGGTCCTGCCTGTCCTCGGGCCCTACACAGGGCTTAGGAACCGCTCTCCCCCAACACCCCCCACCCCCACCGCCTGTGCTGCATTGCTGCATACAGCACTAGGTAGCTATACCAGTGAACTCCAGCGCCCAACACTGCTGCGGCAAATGCTGCCTGGCCTCTGCTGTGATCTTGCCTTCCAGCGTAATTTTGCCTAGCGTCTGAGGGATTCTACACGAAGCAAGTGGGCATCCCACCCCATTACCTTGAGGCAGGGTAAGAACTCCTCCAGAGCCACAGTTTGGCAATCAAGCCTCAGTTATCACCTTACTTACTACTCTCTTTCTTCTCCCTCCCTTCTATCGTTCCCACCAGTCAGTTTCAAGGGACCCAGTTTTTTTTTGTTGTTGTTCTTTTTCCTCTTCTATCCCTCTCTTTCCTTTCATACACCACTGCTGGCTTACAGGCCACTACCCTCCACCTAGGGCAACTCAACCCAAATAGCAGGGGGAACTCCAGCCTGCCCTCTGTGGGAGCGCATCACACCACACAAGGCAGCTGTGACAGCCCTCTACAGCCAACCGCACTACTGAGGAAACCTCAGTCTGGCCTCTAACATGATCTTGTCAAGTAGGACAATTCTGCCCCGTGCCAGTGGGACCCTACACTAAAAGGGCACACCAACCTGTCACCTTGGGGCAGGGTTTAAATCCCTCCAGCCTCACGTTCATGCAATCAGCTATTTATTTAATATTTATTTTTTTCTTCTCTCTTTCCCATCACAGTCAATCTTACCAAACACGGTTGTGTTTTTCTTCCTTCTTTCTGTTTCTTTTCTTTTTCATTCTATTGTCACTCTCTTTTTCTTCTTTCTTTCCTCCTTTCTGTTTCTCTCTTCTCCCTCTCTTTCCTCCACATGCCACTGCTGGTTTCCAGCCCCCTACCCTCTGCCTAGGGCAACTCTTCCCACCCAGTGGGGAGAGCTCTAGCCTGGCCCCTGTGAAAGTGCTGCACATGTCGTGAGGCAGTGCTACACACAGCACAGAATGGGACTCAGCTATCACTTTATCTATTTTTTCCTATCTTTCTTTTCTTTTCTTCTTCTTTCACATCTTCTTTTCCCCTCTTCGTCTATCTCTTCACAGTCTCAGCAGATTCGGTTTTCCTTTTTTATTGTTTTCTTTTTTGGACTGTTTTTCCTTTTGTATTATCTTTGTATTTGTGCGTGGGTGTGCATGTTAGTTTGCTTTTAATTTTTGCTCTTATATTTGTTTTCTCCTTTCATTCTTTTCTTTTCTTATCCCTCTCTTTTCTTTCACAAGCCACAATACTGACAGTCCAGTTAAGGGAGTTCCCTCCCACATTTGTTGGCTTTACATGCAGCTAGGGAAATCACGCTCATCCTCCACCATACCCCAAGCGGCTGGGGGATCTCCCCTTCAAATGGCTAGGGGAACTCCAGCCTATACCCCAAGGCTTTACAATTGACTGGGGGAAATTCTGAACACAGTTGGTGGTACTCCACACTGCTGAAAAAACATCTGCCCAACCTCCATGGTGATCTATCTGACTAGGGTAATTCTGCCTGCCATCTACAGTGCTCTACTCCAAGGAGGGTAACACCCACATACCCTCCATGGTACTGCAGTTGCAGAGGGAAAAGCACACGCTACCCTAGGTGCACCAAAACAAGGGCAAACTATTGGAGGATGAATAATTCTGTATTGAAAAAGGAGTGGGTATTGGCTCAGACCAGAGATGAAATCAGGAAGTTTTTAGAAACCAATGAGAATGAAAATGCGACATACCAAAGCGTTTGTGATATAGTAAAGGCATCAGAAGAAGATTGATAGCAATATATGCACACATGAAAAA
>NW_022111038.1:146061-148174 GCF_000313985.2 Echinops telfairi | reverse complement strand
TAGCAAAAGACGGAAAACTCCCAAATTTTCTATGAAGCGAATGTAACTCTCATACCTAAAGCAGGCAAGAATCCCACAACAACTGAGAACTACAGACCAATATTCCTAATGAACATCAATGGAAAAATCCTTAACAAAATACTGGTCAATAGAATACAAAAGCATACAAAAAATTATAATTCACCATGATCAAGTGGGATTCATACCAGGGATGTAGAGATAGTTTAACATACGGAAGACTGTTAGTATTATTCACCACTTTGACAGGAAATGATATAAGAATCACATGATAATATCAATAGATGCGGGAAAAGCATTTGACAACATCCAACACCCATTCCGGTTTAAGACACTCAAGAAGATAGGAATAGAAGGAAAATTCCTCAATATTATGCAAGCTATATATGAAAAACCAACAGCCAATGTGGTCATCAACGGAGAAAAGATGAAAATAATTCCACTGAAAAAGGTGACCAGACAAGGATGTCCCTTGTACCCACTCCTATTTAACATCGTACTGGAGGTAATAGATAACATCATAAGAAAAAGAAAAGACATCAAAGATATTCGTCTGGGGAAGGAAGAGGTGAAACTATCATTATTCGCAGACAATATGATTTTATATATTGAAAATCCCTGAAACTCCACAAGTGGAGCGTTGGAAGCAATAGAAGAATATGGCAGAGTGGCAGGATACAAGATCAACAAACTGAAGTCTATTGGACAATTAAAAAGATAGTACCCTTTACAATAGTCAAGCACAAATTGAAATATCTAGGGATATACCTGACCAAAACCAAAAAACAACAAAAGATTTGTACAAGAAAACTATAGGATACTATTACAATTAACCAAGAATGACCTCAACAAATGGAAGAATATCCCATGCTCATGGATTGGAAGACTCAATATAGTAAAGATGCCAGTTCTGTCAAAGGTACTATTTAAGTTTAATGCAATTTCTATACAAATACCCTCATTTTCAAAGATATGGAAAAACTGTTTACCAACACTATATGGAGAGGTAAGAAGCCCAGAATTAGAAGAGAACTCCTCAAGAAGGACAAAGTGGGAGGACTTGCTCTACCTGACTTTAGCACGTTTTATATGGCCACATTGGTCAAAACAGTGTGGTACTGGTATAACAACAGATATTCAGACCAATGGAAAAGAGCTGAAAACTCAGAAATAAAATCATCAACATACAGGCTGATATTTTTTATAAGGGTGCAAAAAATATCAAATGGGAAATGGATGCTATCTTCAATAAGTGGTGCTGGGAAAAAACGGATATCTACCTGCAGAAAAATGAAACAAGACCCTTACTTCATTCCATGCACAGGAATAAACTCAAGGTGGATCACAGACTGTGAGGTAAAACCCGAAACAGTTAGTGCCATTAATGAGGGAATTGGGACAAACCTGAGAACCTTGGCACAGGAGTACATACATTGGAAATAGGGAAGGATACAGATACAGAGGATTCACAAATTGACAAGTGGGATGGACTGAAGATAAATCACCTGTGTACATCAAAAGAATTCACTGAGAGAGTAATAAGAGAGCCCACAGACTGGGAAAACATCTTTAGCAATGACACATCAGACAAAGGCCTTATTACTAAAATCTACAATACTTTGCAAGCTTACAATAAGAGAAAAGCTAACTGTCCACTGAGGAGGTTGGCAAAGGACCTGAACAGAAGTTTCACAGGGGCAGAAATCCGAATGGCCAATACACATATGAGAAAATATTCCCATAAGAGAAATGCAAGTTAAAACAACTATGAGATATCACCTAACCCCCTCAAAGATAGCCCAATTCAAAAAGTCAGAAAGTAACAAGTGTTGGAGGGGCTGTGGTAAGATAGGAACTCTCATCCACTGCTGTGGACTATGTACCCCTAAAATGCAGTGATGAACACATGAAGCACATTGCTGAAGAGGAAGAACTGGAGGAAATCATGCTAAGTACAACATGAATCCACTGAAGTAAGCTTAAAAAAAAAACGGGGCATAGGGGAAAAGCTACTGTATACATACATCCCTGGGATGAGGTCCAGCAACTATGGCAGGGGCAAAACCCAATCCAGGGATACATACAGCAGCCAACT
>NW_022111038.1:140634-145179 GCF_000313985.2 Echinops telfairi | reverse complement strand
CATGTCTATCTAGATAAGATAGGCAGGATAAACAATTCAGAGATGAAAAGAATGGGACCAAAGGTTTTGGGTGTGATATGGGAGAAGGGGATGTGGGAGAAGGAAAGGGCGGGGGAACCAACTCAGAACAAGGGAACAACAAGTGAACTAAAATCAATAGAAGAAAGGTCGTAGGTTGTCTAGTGTGGCTCAATCAAGGACAATGTAGCAGCGAGGAATTACTAAACCTGAATGAAGGCTGTACATGATGGTGGGACAAGTGGGAAGTAAAAAGGAAATAGAGGAAAGAACCAGGAGGCAAAGAACATTTATAGAGGCCTGTATATAGGCATGTACATATGTAAATATATATATGTAATGAGAGGGGAATTGAACTATGTGCTCATATCTATATGTTAAGGACTAAGGTTGCAGGTGGACATTGGGCCTCAACTCTAGTACTCCCTTAACACAAGAGCACTTTGTTCTAACAATCTAGCATTCTGTGATACTCACCTTCCTGACATGATCGCTGAAGACAAAATAGGTGCATAAGCAAATGTGGTGAAGAAAGTTGATGGTGCCCGGCTATCAAAAGATATAGCGTCTGGGGTATTAAAGGCTTGAAGGTAAACAAGTGACCATCTAGCTGTGAAGCAACAAAGCCCACATGGAAGAAGCACACCAACTTGTGTGATCATGTGTAGATGGAATCAGGTATTAGGCATCTAAGAGCCAGAATAAAACCATACACAAAGTGGATGGGTGGGGAGCATGGAGTGGAGACCCAATGCCCATCTGTAGACAATTGGACATCCCCTCACAGAGGGGTCAGAGGGAAGAGATGAGCCAGTTAGGGTGCAGTATAGCACTGATGAAACACAATTTTCTTCTAGCTCTTTGGTGCTTCCTTCCCCTGACTATCATGACCTTAATTCTACCTTACAATTCAGATTAGACCAGAACATACACATTGCTATAGATAAACACCTGCAACACAGGGAATCCAGAATAGATAAACCCCTCAGGACCAACAATGAGAGTAGAGATACCAGGAGCATTAGGGGAGGGTACAGGGAGAAAGGGGGAATTGATCATAAGGATCAATCAGAACTCCCTCCCAGGGGAATGAATAACAGAAAAGTGGGTGAGGGGCGACGGAGGATGATGTGAGATATGGAAAAAATAATCTATAACTTATCAAGGGTTCATGAGTGTGGGCAGGTGGGGAAGGAAGGGGGAAGAAATGGGAAGCTGATATCAGGGGCTCAAGTGGGAAGAGAATGCTTTGAAAATGATGTTGATGGCATATGTGCAAATGTACTTGACACATTAGAGGAATGTGTGGATTGTGATAAGCGATGTAATAGCCCCCAATAAAGGTATTTTTACAAAAAAATAATTGCAAATGAGTAATCTTGATACATTTTTTTCAACAGACACTAAATAATCATGAGATTTACTATGAAGACATTTAAAGAAAACAGAAAATTGCATTGGTGAGGGGAAAAAATTGCATCAAGAATATTTTTTTCCCATCACGACAAAGGACCTGCTTATCCTTCAATACTTTTCTCTCCTGTTTGAACTTCATTTTGTTGCCAATACTCAAAGAACATTTGAAAGGAATAAAATTTGAACCCCTCGAGGAGGCCAAAACTGTTGTTTGTACATAGTGTATATTGAAGAGCATAGGATTCTTCAAGGAAAGGTTAGAGATGGAAACATTTCCCTCAGAAGTGGATAGACCTAGATGAAGGATATGCTGTGAAGCAATATATTCAAGTTTCGGTATGTTTGTTTCATAAATATTTCTATGATTTTCTAGCAATGCTTTTTGCCATACTGTCACAGATTTCAAGAGAAAATATTAAAGAGTTTTTGCATATCATTTGTGGATTTCAAATAGATCAAGATTTCCAGAACCATGGGCTGATAAACTCTATAATTAATGCATGACTTCAAACCTTAACAAGGTTTGTTACTTAACATTTACCCCCAATTGAAATACTCATCCATTTCCCACAGTAGTAATTTCAAAAGTTTATCTCTCCCTCATATCAGCATAATTCAGGGCATAGGTCGTTTATGAGTTCACTAGTGAACATAATTGCACACTTCTGCAACTATTTTCTCTTGTACAAATCCAACTAAAGTGTGTATATTTATGCCTATGTAAAACTGACCAAAGTGGAGAGCATACAAATTCTGGTTCATAGCCATTAACCTCAAAATTCACTGCCATCAAGTCAATTCTGTCTAATAGCGACCCTACCGGACAGGGTAGAACTGCCCCTGTGGGTTTCTGAGACTGTAGCACTTTATGGAAGCAGAACAGCTCATCTTTCTCCCCATAGCCATTAAGGGATGTACTTATTTGTCAATAAGTTAAAATCCTGCTGAAAGGAGTTCCAGTACACACACACACACACACACACACCCCTCCTGCTTGGGTCTTTGAACAACTATTAGAGCATGGCAATCATTCTTGAACACATGTTTGACCTTGGTAACAAATATTTCAAAGGAATTAACACCTGTAACTATAAATTTAATTATTCGAAGAAGAGTCATCAGGAAACTACTTTGTTTCAGGTTATGTGCTAGACACCAGGGGACAAGGAACAAATATGCATAAAGCTCTTTTTTTTAGCCCATAAAGAGTAGACAGTTTAGCCTGTGTATAATTCAATGTAACTGAGTTATAATGTGTGTGTGTGTGTGAGAGAGAGAGAGAGAGAGAGAGAGAGAGAGAGAGAGAGAGAGAGAGTTGGGCTTTGGAAAAGCAGGAACCGGTTCTATAGCTTTGTGATAAAGGTCCGCTAGCTTCCTCTTTTGGTTTAAAGTGTATCAGCCAGCCCAATTCATTTAATTCAGGAAAAAACTGAGATGTTCACAAAACCTTGGCAAAACCTCTTTAGGTCAACATTCTGGAATATAATATTGATCGGAACATTTGCTCTGAGATCTTGGAGCAGGAAGCTGTGAATCTCTTTGCCAGCTGGATGCAGGCTGAAGTTTGACATGTGAACGCATCCATCTCATGGCAGTAAGTGATTGATGCAAATGGCTTGACCTAGGTCCAGAGATGCCTGAATGCAAACAGGGCAGCAGCATGATGTTGTTAGTGCCATATACCAAGGAATATGCAATTTGGAGTGAAATTTGTGACACAGTCTGAGCTGAAGTTGGCAGGTATTTTGTTAAGCAAACCTAGCCTTAAGACCCGAAAAATCCAAGGCAAAGACAATGGTAGCCAGGCAGCAAGGTGAGTTTTCAGACAGACACCAACAGGATTTAAATAAGTGGTGCCTTATTGAGTGTGACAGTAAGGGAGGCTGGAGGCCTGATGTGTCAGCAGCAAAGGGAAGGACAATCATGTCACTGAGCAGGACTGATACAATATTGTCAGCTTCAGTGCCAGTATTTTGTAGGTTATGAGACGATTGTCCCCATAGGGAAATCTTCCAATCCCCATAGCTTTGCTGCAGTTTTAATGGAAGTAGGAAAACCATTCTGGTCTGTTGTTTTCTAGAGAAAAGGAAAATTCTGTAAAAGATTCAACTTCTTCTAAGAATGGTGACCCATACTAAGACAGGGAGGTCACACATTTTCAATGCAGATTGTATTGGAACTTTGGGTATTTAAGGGAAAGCACTTAGTTTCTCAAATTACTGCCCAAAGTAATCTATGAAATGAAAATCCTTGCAAACACCAAGTGCACATAGAGAGCATTTGAAGTACTTGACAATCATTCTGAAGCTCTTTATTAAAACCCTGAAGCTTCAGCATCACACACTACACCCAGAAGTCTTAGATTGGGTGGGGGTGCAGGGAAGCATTTTGAATGATTCGTGGAGGGCAGGGGAATTGCTTCAGATGATACTTTGAAAGCGTCCTCTTTCCTTCACAGCCTTAATGACTCTCTTGACAGTCTTTACTGTCCTTATATTTGTTTAAATGATTTCATTTTAGCAAGATGTTTTTGCTAAAGTTATTTCATAGAATGTATTAACCTTTCAAATAAGGGAGCAGGGATTTCTGCTATTTCCCCAAACTTCGCTGCTCTTCACACAATAAGGATATTGAATAAAAATAGAAATCGATTTTAATGACATAGTCTTAGACATGGCCATACACTAAAATGGCTATACACAAAATTTTAACTAAATGCAGGTCCTATTTAAAACTATCTAAATGTCCAAAATGAATGAATTCCAGTATAGTCACTCAGTGGAATATAATGCAACAGCATAAATCACATTCATAAAGCAATTTCAATAACATAGAAAAATGTGAGTGAAATGTACTTTTTAAGTAATTGGAATACAATATATTAGCAGCATGTAGTGACTGCTGTGTGCAGTTCATGCGGCGACTTGGAAAACAGCCACTTCCACATTCTCACATTGTTGGTGGGATGTAAAATGGAACCACCTCATATGGGGGAGAATTTGGTAATACCTAATGTGACTACACATGCATGAGAGGGCTTAAAAAACTGTGGATGATCACGAGGTATCGAACGGATCACTGAAGAAAAATGGGTGCATAAGCCAATGTGGC
>NW_022111038.1:129426-139909 GCF_000313985.2 Echinops telfairi | reverse complement strand
GAAAATGTTTTGAGAATGATGTACAAATGCGCTTTACACAATTGATGTGTGTACGGATTGCGATAACAGTTGTATGAGCCCCAAATAAATTGTTTTTTAAAAAAACTTTGTGGAAAATGTCCATTATCTTTTAATCCCATTTTTCCATCAACTTTTTGAAGTCCCCTCCTATTTACCCGTCAATTTAGGAATCCCATTTTTCAGATTATTTTCCCTAAAGATACACCTCTGACAACAACAATAATAATAAATGCAAGTGTTTTATTCAAGGAGCTCTGGTGGTGTAGTGGATAATGCATTGAGCTGTTCACCGCAATTTGGTCGTTCAAACCCACCAGCCACTCTGTGAGGGAAGATGAGGCTTTCTGCTTCAATAAAGATTTACAGCGTCAGAAAACCACAGGAGCAAGAGCAATTCTACTCTGTCCTAGTGTTGAGATGAATCCGAATCAACTTGATGGCAATGATTGTGTTTTAGATTATTCATAAAAGCATTATTTGCAATTACACATATGGAAACTACCTAGATATTCAAAGAGTCTGAGTAATGCAATGGTTAAGCACTTGGTTTCTTCAGTACAACGATGGATCAAACCCATCCAACAGCTCCATGGGAGAAACACTTGGTTAGCTACTCCAATAAAGAATACAGTCAAGAAATAATATGGGACAGTTCTCTACTCTTTCACATGAGATATGTATGAATCAAAAATTGGTTTGATGGCACCAAATTATATACAACCTAGATGTCCAAGCTTAGACAGAGGTTGAATAAACTATATTATAAACACTCAATTTAGAACCAAGTAACTGTAAATTAAAAAGAGGAAGATCTCTATGAATTGATATGGGATGATTTCCAGTGGGAAAAATAGGTAAAAGCAAAAGAACATAAATGTATGTTAGAATCTGTGTATGAAAGAAGGAAATAAAGCATACGTTATTCTGCTTCTTTTTACAGAAAGAACCAGAAAACAATGACTTGTTTACACATGGGATGGGGGGGGGGTTGGAGTGGAAAGTTGGATGGGAGGAAGTGACACTTCTGTGGGTGCATCTTTCTGAATATTTTTGGTTTTTGAAAGTATATTAGTGTTCTATATATGATGGCATAGAATTAAATAAATAAGAAAGGAGGGAAACCTCACATAAACTGAAGTAAACTGAAATGAAGTAATTGAAAAGGATTTCTTCTTCTTTGAAAACTATTTATTGTGAATAAAATAAACCTTTATAAAATAATCAACTTTAAAAAAATAAAATAATCAACTTTATATTCAACCATTTACACACATTTTGTTTCAACTCATCTGTTTTAATCCCCTCAAAGTACCATCATTTATCCCACATCCTTTCTGTGATTCTTGTTTTCATTCTTCCATCTTTCCTAACATTCTGCACTTCATTTGGGGGAAGATGCTGTCCCTTAATCTTAAATGGTTGATTAGGTTCAGTTCTAGACTTGAAGGATGACTGAAGTTCATAGTCTTAGGAGGCTCACCAGACTCTATATAACTGCTAAGGCTCATCTATTTCATAATTTAATGTTCTGTTTCACATTTTCTCCCACTCCATGCAGGACCTTCTAATGTGGTCATTTTCAGAGAAGGTGGTAGTCATCGCCAGGCACCGTCTAGTTCTTCTGATTTCAGGATTTGCATAGTCCAGTAGTCCTTTGGGCTATAATACAATTGCTTCCACATGTCTTTCAATTTCCCTCACTTTTCTTTCCTCTGGATGGGAAGAGACCAATCATTACACTTTATTTTTTTTACGAGAAAGAGATTTATATACAAGAGCTATTGAACATTGAGAAAACATCCCAGCCCAGTCCAGATCAAGTCCATAAATCCAATATTAGCCCATATGTCCAATACCAATATGTAGGGTCCTCTTCAGACTCACGCAATGCATGCAATGATGTCGAATGCAGGATGATCACAGGCCAGTGGCTAAACAGTCTTTGGATCCAGTGGTGGTGGAAGCATCTCATCACTGGCAGGGGTCTCTCTGTGGCTTCTCCGGCTTCAGAGGTCTGGTTGCATCCATGTGGCTTGTCTGGCTCAGGGCACTAGGGTAGTTTCATGTGTCTTGTCAGCTGCAATGTCTCCCAGGGAGTGGCAGAGAGAGAGAGAGAAGTATTTCCCGCCTCCAAGGAGCAAGTACCAGATTTCTCAGAATTCTCAGGAGAAGGCCATGCCCACACAAAGGCCTCATTGACTATGATCTGATTGACAAGCTAGACTCCACCCCTACACTCTCATTCCTCAAATTGACAAACGATTATATATCTACCACACTAGCCAACCATGTAACCACTATACCACCAGGGTTACTTACACACACACACACACACACACACACACACACACACACACACGTATTGCTCACACAGAGGCTAATAGAGACTGGCAGGGACTCTCCATCCCATGACTGTAGTAATGCAATCTCAATGTGTGTTACTCAGCTCCCTCTGGATCCAGAAATTCCTAGGTGAACCAATCATTGCACTTTAAATGGCCATTCACAAGCTTTTAAGACTCCACATGCTACTCACCAAACCAGGAACTTCTTATTTTTGAATCATGTTATGACAATTAGTCTTGGTGTCTCCCAAGACCATGATCCTGCACTCCCAGGCCCAGCAACTCTTTCCCTTGATGTATCTGGTTATGTCTAATAAGTTTTCATAATTTGTCTCCTGTATGCTCTACTATATTCATGGATCTATTTGTAGCAAAGATAAATACACATACACAAGTATCCTCTGACAAATCAACATATATTCATGAGCATATTCCCCCTCTTCACCTGCCACCTATTCATCCTGCATGTCTATCTAGCATCTACTTACAGATCACCACAATTTCAGATTGTGTGTATAATACAATTTCCTTTTGTTATCTTTAACTCTTGTTTACCCCCCAGTACTGCCCCTTGCCTCGATCATTTTTTTAACAATGTCCCTGTTATTGTATATTGCCTTTCCCTCTACACAAATGGACTTCTGCCTACCTTCTATCACGTGAGTCCCCCTCTCCCTCCATCTTCCACCCCAGGTAGCCATCAGAGCATGTTTCTTTTAGTGTGCAAATGTTTTCTTGACTGTTTTATAATAGTGGTCTCATACAATACTGGTCATTTTATGACTAATTTCACTCCACATCATGCCCTCCAGTTTCTTTTATGTTATGATGTGTTTCACAAACTCACCATTATTCTTTAATGCTGTTAAGTAATGCTTTCACTGTGTATATGTACCAAAGTTTGATTGTCCGTTCTTCCACTGATGGGTATATAGATTGTTTATATATTTTTACTATTGTAAATGTTGTTGTGATGAAAATGGATGTGCATACACCTATTTATGTCTTAATTCTCTAGGGTATATACCAAGCAGAGGGATCACTGAGTCATGTGTTACTTTTAGTCTCAACTTTTTGAGGGTGTGTCATAGCGCTTCCACAGTAGTTGCACTGTTTTACAGTCCCACCAGCAGGGTATGAGGGTGCCAGTGTTTCTAGCTCTCTGTTTTGTTTTGGTTTTTAACTTTGCCCTTACTGTGGCTGTGAGATGATATCTCATTGTTGTTTTAATTTGAATCTCTTGAATGGCCAAGGATCAAGAGCCTTTCTTCTTATGCATGTTGGCCTCTTAGATGTCTTCTTTCCTAAACTCTGTAAATGTCCTCTGCCCATTTTTAAAACTGGACTCTTGTTTTTTTTCTTGTTAACATATTGAAATTTTCTATACATTTTATATATTTAATCCCTTGTCTGATATGTTATTGCCAAAAATGTTTTATTCTTTTGATGAAATATTTTGATGTACATAAGTGTCTCATTTTTAAGGAAGTCCCAGTGTTCTAGTTTGTGTTTTGCTGTTTGTGTGTTTTTCATTTTATTTAGTAATGTAAGTTTGTTCTTGTTGTTTCATTAATGATCTATATAGTTCTAGGTTTTAAATTTAGATCTTTGAACCATTTTGAGTTTGTTTTTTATATGATGTGAGATATGACTCCTGTTTCATTCTTCTACAAATGGATATACAGTTTTGCCAGCATCATTTGTTAAAGAAATTATCTTTTTCACATTTAACATGTTTCAGTCCTTTGTTAAATATCAGTTGTCTGTAAGTGGATGCATTTACTTCTGAGTTCTCAATTCAGTTCCATTTGTCTGTGTACTTATTCATGTACTAGTACCAGGCTATTTTGACTACTCTGGCTGTACTTTTGGGACATTTCAACCAAGGTGCAGTATAGCACCCATGAAAAACACCATATTCCTCTGGTTCTTTGAGGCTTCCTCACCCCCTCACTATCATGACCCCAGGCAGTCCTGCCTTTCAAATCTGGCTAGACCGGAGCATGTATACTAGTACAGGTAAGAGCTCATAACACATGGAATCCAAGTCAACTAAAACCCTCAGGAACAGAAATGGGAGTAGTGATAACAGGAGGGGAGAGGGAAGGGGAGGTTAGGAAGGAAGGAAAGGGGAACTGATCTCAATGATTGATATATAATACCCTCTCTTCCCCCTTGGGGATGAAAGACAGAAACATGGGTGAAGGGAGACAACAGTGGGTGTAATATATAAAAATAATAGTTTATAATTTATCAAGGGTTCATGAGGGTGGGAGGGTGGGGGAAGGAGGGAAAAAGAGGAACTGATAACAAGGGCTTAAATACAAAGTAAATGTTTCGAAAATGATAGAAACATATGTACAAATATGCTTGATACAATTGATGTATGGATTATTATAAGAGCTGCTAGAGCTCCCAATAAAACAATCTTTTAAAAAATGGGACATTTAACAATGCTAAAAAGCAATGTCATCAATAATCATAAAATGGACCTAGTGTGTCACCAAGTGTATTACAGATTGAATTGTGTGTCCCTTGAAGACATGTTGAAGTCCGAACCCTTGTTATCTGTGAATATGATTTTGTTTAGAAATAGAATCCTTGAATAATGTCATCAGGTAACATGTGGTCATGCTAGAAAGGAGTAGGTCCTAATCCTGTATAAATTGGTGTATTTATAAAAGAGGTGAAGAGACACAGATAGATCCACAGGGAAGACCACTGTGTGGAGATCATATGCCTTGAAAACATATTTATCTTCAGAGTTCTCAAAGATAATCAATCTGACAGACACATTAAGTTTGGAATCTTATCCTTCAAGCTGTGAAACAGTACATTTCTTTTATAAAGCCAGCCAATTTGTATGTTTGTGTTTACAGCAGCCCCAGGAAATAACTATAAAAGAGCTCTGGTAGTGCCGTTGGGTGTGTTGGGCTGCTAACTCAAAGGCCAGCTGTGCAAACCCTCCTGCTGCTCCTCAAGAAAAAAGATGAGGCTGTCTGCTCCCATAAAGATTCACAACCTTAGAAACTTTATATAGGGTTACCAAGAGTTGGAATAGACTAGATAGCAGTGGTCAGATGAAGAAAGGAAAAGTACTATAAGATATGATACTTTGTGAAGGATGCTAATCTAAATCAAAGCATGAAGAAACACCAGACAAACTGTAGATGAGAAATATACTCATAAATTCTGATTACCATCAGTTAATTCTAACTCATAGTGACAGAGTATAATTGTCCCTGTGGGCTTCTGAGGTTGTAAATATTTATGGAAATAGAAAGCCTTATCTATTCTGGTGGTATTGAACTGCTGACCTTGTGGTTAGCAGTCCAACACATAACCCACTAAACCATCAGGGTTCAGATGATAAATAGTTCATATGAAAAGTGCATGCATATGAATGTTCATAACAATTTATTCATCTAGTCCCAAGTTGGATCTGACTGTAATGTTCAGCAATAGTGAATGGATTTTAAAAAGTGTGGGGGATCCACACAATGAAATTGAACTCAGCAATAAAAAGGGAACAAATTACTATTATATCTAGCAACACTGTTGAATCTCAGAAGCGTTTCACTGAATCAAAGGAGCCAGACAAAAAAGAGCACATCCTGTATGATTCCACTTATATGAACTTGGAAACCAAACAAAACTAATCTGGGAGGAAGGAAATAGAAGAGCGGTAGCTTAGAACTCAGAATAGTAGTAGAGACTGACTGTAAAGAGGTATGAAAATATCCTTTGGGGTAATGAAAATGCTTTATCTCTAAAATGCTGAGCGGTTTCAAGGGTGTATGTATTTGACAGAAATTTTGAAACTATACACAAGTATATAAACTAGTGAAGGTATTGTATTTATTTACTTTTAAAAGGTAAAGGAAAGGCATATTGTAGTAAACTCTTTGAAAGAATGTACAAAACAATAATCACACTGGCTATTATTTTCACTCATTTGGATAGATTTTATTTTTACTCTTATACTTTCCAGAATTTAATACACTTCATCTAATGAAACAACCTAATATTTTTGTAAAGTGTGTTAGTCTGGGTTGACTGAAGATACAAATCCAGAGGCACTCATATGTGTGTAAGAGTTTTATATCCAAGAGTATAATGAGTATACTTAGTATATACAATTGTATACCAAGAAAATATCTCCCCAATGCCCATCTGTAGGCAACTGGACACCCCCTTACAGAAAGGTCATCGGTCACACAGGGTGCAGTGTAGCAATGATGGAACATACAACTTTCCTCTAGTTCCTAATGCCCCCCCCACTATCATGATCCCAATTCTACATTAAAAATCTGGCTAGACCAGAGGATGTACACCAGTATAGATAGAAACTGGAAACACAGGGAATCCAGGGCAGATGATCCCTTCAGGACCAGTGCTGAGAATGACAATACCGGGAGGGTGGAGGGAAGTTGGGGTAGAATGGGGGAACAGATTACAAGGATCTACATATAACCTCCTCCCTGGAGGATGGACAACAGAAAAGTGTGTGAAGGGAGATGTCGGACAGTGTAAGATATGACAAAACAATAAAAATGTATAAACTATCAAGGGTTCATGAGGGAGGGGAGAGCAGGGAGGGAGGGAAAAGTGAGGAGCTGATATCAAGGGCTCCAGTAGAAAGCAAATGTTTTGAGAATGATGATAGCAACAAATGTACAAATGTGCTTGACACAATGGATGGATGGATGGATTGTGATAAGAGTTGTATGAGCCCCCAACAAAATGATCCAAAAAAAAGAAAATATCCCAGCCCAGTACAGATCAAGTCCATAAGTTCAATATTAGCCCATATGTCTGATACCAGGCTATAAATTCCTCTTCAGACTCATACAACATATGCAATGATGCTGAATGCAGGAAGATCACAGGTCAGTGCATGGAAAGTCCTGTGAATCCAGTGGCGGTGGAAGCATCTCAACGTTGGTGTGGCTCTCCATGTGGCTTCTTCAGCTCCAGGACTCTGGCTGCCATCACTATTGCTCCAAGTGGCTTGTCAACAGGAATGTGTAGCACAGATAATGTGTGTCCCACCTCCTGGGAGAAAGATGGTAGTTCCCAGAATCCTCAGAATAAGACCATGCCCACACAGAAGCCTCTTTGTCTATGACCTGATTGACAGGCTAGCCTCTATCCCTTTGCTCAAGTTAACGGGAGTTTATGTAAGTGCCACACGAACGTTTGTATTTCTGTTTAAAATTCTATTTCTTGTGAGTAGATTTTGACTCACAGAAACCCTCTAGGACAGAATAGAATCACCCCATAGGATTTCCAAGGATGTAATCTTTATAGAAGCCAAAGGCCTCACCTTTCTTCAGTAGAGCAGCTGGCCGGTTAGAACTTCCACAAGCCTTGCCATTAGAAGCTGAGCACTTAATCATGCTGCAATATTTTGGAGTTTAAAAGCACTCCATTGTATTTCACTGATGGCAACAATGTATGACATTTCAAATTCTTCTTGGCTAAGATGTGCTGCAGTGGAAAAATAAATAAATCACTCAACTGAGAGACCTGGTTCTTATTCTTATTATCTCACTAACTGCTATGCATTTTGTAAAAGTCTTTTGACCTCTCTGAGCCAAGGCTCTTCATTTGTAATATGAGAGGCATTCATCTGCTTTAACTGAAAATCTCCACAATCTCTTTTGTGCCAATATACTGATCATGGTATGTGAATCTTCTTAGTTGAATATCTCAACAATGATAGTAATACATTTGCATGTTTAGAATTGTCTGCACTTTGTGTGCACTTGTCTTTCTATATCTCACAGCAAAATAAATTCCTAAAGACCAAATGAGTGGATCTTGTAAAGTCTGGACGGTAACAGTAACTTGTAATCATCTTCAATTTATTTCTATACTAAAGGTGTATTAACTGGCTGTTTTATTAAAGAAAAAAAGAAACACTTTTCTTTAGTATTTTCTCTGAATGCTTAAAATATGGCAAGCTAATTTTAGAGACAATAGTAACCTTCACTTGTACAATCACATTAACAACCTCTTTTCTTCTCCACTGAAAGAACCATAGGCTATAAAAGTTACATATGTGCTTTTTCTTTATTGAGTGAAATTGTCTTTTGACTCGTCTGATTACATGATAATTGAATCAGACGTCTGGTTCTAAGCGATATGTTTTCTTTGCTTTTCCATTTGTTTATTGTTGTTTGCATTGCTGCAAAAGGCATTAAAGCTGAATGCTGAATAAAAGTGCTGAATTCTGACTGTCAGATGGGAAGCATAAGCTTACTGGTTGCAAAAGCAATTTTAACTTTGAGTTCTTTCAAGAGTAGACTGTTCTATTTATTTGTAATTTCTACAAAACAGATCTTTATCTTTAAATCAGATAACACCTTTGAGAAGGTAGAAAATGATGAAGAAAGGAGAGAACATTCCCCCTTCTTTATTATCACCTATATTAAACGATGCTATTGATGCCACAAAATAGTGGGGGAAAGTTCTAGACTATAGCAGCATTGTATGTGTGTGTGTGACATGATGTAGAAATTTAACTGGGCCTTTTATGATTTCATACAGAACTAAATTAACTGAGCCAATATTCCAGATATTGTTTCTATAAAAATCTATATTTTCCTTGCATTTCACAAATCTAGTTAAAAGGCTTGCTCTGCTTTGGGTAATATATGTGCCAAGGGGTCTTCAGAAAGTTCGTGAAAATTTTAAATGAAAAGATATTAGAATTTTTCCATGAACTCTTAGAAGACCCTTTTATACATTATATATGTATGCGCGCACACACACACACACACACACACACACACGCACACACACGGAGTCCTGGTAGTACAGTGGTTATGCTTTGGGCTGCGGTCCTTATGGTCAGCAGTTTGAAACCACCAGCAGCTCTGAAGGACACTAACTGGGCTCTCTACTTCCATAAACAGTTACAATCTCAGAAACCCACAAGGGGAGTCGCCATGAGTTAGCATTGACTCAATGGCAGTGAATCTCTCTCTATATATACACACACACACACTTAGTTATTGAAGGAAACAGGAAGAATATGATTTACTATTTTGATATGTTTTCACAATGCTCATATCTAAGACTCTGGAATCTTATTCAAGTAACAGGAAGTGACTTAATGGGCCTAACTCCTAATGACAATACATTCTGGGAAATGTACACCCAACTGTGATCTTTGTCTTCAACAATTTACAAACGACTTTAACATGCCCGAGGGTGCTGTTCTCTATTGGCATTGTATGAAGACATTGTTCAATGCAAGAAAACTGCAGCAGCTGGTACTACTGTGAATGCTTCAGATCATAAGAAAATGAGAGTATATCCTGTTTCCACAATATCCAGAGAAATCTCTGTTGAACTCACAAAATTAGGAATCAAGTTATTATGATGGCTTTGTATTTCTCCTTACAGTAATAAGACGTAGTGCTTAGGAATCTGAAACTTATTTTGCTCCTAGAGATCCCTACAATTTGTGAAAGCTACTGAGAAAGCATTACTAAGACAAAAACAAACAACGTGACAGTGAGCTGAGCTGTAAGCAGTCAGGGTTCCCCCCACCCCGACCTTTTCTTTTAGTGAAACACAGATGTTACATTCAGAACAGACCCTTTGGGATAATGGATTTGAGAACAAACACTGGCAGTTTCACTCTATCTAATTTACCTGCCTTTGATTAGTAATGCTTAGCATTTTTTAGAGCCTGGGAGGAAGCAGTCACTCAATCACTGTGTTACTTCATGGACATAATAAGGAAAATTACATAAATTAAGGTATAATTATGTTCTCATGCCTCCTAGTAGATTTCTTACTAGGACCCTTAAAATCCACCTAAAGAACCAACATAGTATAGTATATTGTAAACCAGAAAATCCACAGGAGATGATGATGGTTGGTGAATTGTTGAAAGAAGATGTAGAAAGAAAAAAAAAGGGGTTGATATTTAAGCCTCAGTTCTGGTTAGAATGCAACATGTACTGAAGCAGCTTGACTTTCTATACACAGAATCAAAACAAGATAACAGCAGCTTGTTGATTATTCCTAGGTTACAAAGCTGGCATAGAAAGTTAAATAAAAAAGTAGGCCACTGGAGATTCCCTTGCAGAGGGGTCTCGGGG
>NW_022111038.1:87620-127646 GCF_000313985.2 Echinops telfairi | reverse complement strand
AGGCTCACCACCCATTTATCCCTCCACCTTTCAATTAGTCCCACATGTGATTATCGGCCAGGCTGGCACAATTAACTAACTCAAATGTTAACACCTTTATCTATTTCTCCTGTCAATTTATTTAGTGATACACATAAACATGCACATAATGCATACATATCTGGTAATTAACTGACACAAAAAACTGTATACATATTTTGTAAAAATATGGTCTCACTATCACTTTCTATTATAACTTATTTGAGAACTGTTTTCAAATTCCAAAATGTTCTTATTTGAGTTGTAACCATCTTAGAAAGAGAGTAGAATGTCTGTATTGTATGTATTGGTTAGAATGTTTTTGGTTGCAAGCAAACTTAATACATATGATACTTAAGGGCTCAGCATTTTGAAAATTCCAAAGGCACTTACTCTGTAGATTAGTATGCATTACCTCCAATTAAAGTCAATTCACCAGATTAAAAATACCACCAAGTATCTAATTTATTTTTGTGTCTACACTCTGCCTTTCATGGACCTTAGTGCCTTAGGCTGGCACTCTTACTTGTTTCAAGATGGCTGCCAATGAAATCTGGGCCACAGGTTTCTTAGTTCTCATTCAGTAAGCAAGTGAGTGATTTTCTTCTTCCAAGCATAAAACAAAGTCCTAGGCAACATATTGATTAAACCAACTAGGTCACATCAAATATTCATTGTTAAACAATTACGTCTCTAAAGGAAATAGGATTAAAACACCAAGTAAAATGAAATCCTGAGAAATCTCACTCTTTGCTTCTATTTATCATGATATTCTCTATTGGTCCAGTTGGGATGATCTGGGGCTTTATTTTACATTAAGGTGTAATCCATACTGAAGTTTGTAGATTTTGATCTTCATCTGTAAGTAATTGAAGTCCTCTTCATTTTCAGCAAGCAAAGTTGTGTAATAGTAAATATGTATCACTCTTATTAAAGTTTAGGTCATCTCTTGACAAGAATTTAGGAGTAAAATGAAAACAATGCGAATTAATCAAAAGAAAGAACAGGATTTTCATTTCATTGTTAAATAGCCACACGATATCCTCCTATGTGCCTGTTGGAGGGGCATTGAATAACCTCTCAATCCTTCAGATCACTGCCACTCTCATTTCATGTTCCACACTGATTTTCATACAGCCCTTACTTTTTCTCACAGCAACTGCCAAAGCCCAGCCTCCCAAAGATGTGATATCATCAAAAGAAACATTTTGGGAACCAACAATGAAGCTGTGAACTACCATGTCCTCATAACTTGTGCACAGTGTCTGACAGATGTGACTGAATTTCCTGAAAAGTTAAGCCATCTTCAAGTCTCCTTAGACTACCTTGCTGAAAAGTATGGGAAGTGCAGTTATAGTTGTAAAAGAAGATTCAATAAAATTCAGAATTGGAAAGGCAGATTTCCAAATTATGTATACCAAGAAATGGCCACTAGAATTAAAAAGGATGTCACCAAATAAATCTTTGAAATAGCTTCTTAATAAGCTAAATAGTAAGATTTACACAAAGTTTTTATTTACACAGTTTCCCGTGAAATTAATTAACATAATTATAACTTTTTAAAAAAGTCTCCATCTAGTCAATACTGAATCAAAGAGCGTATAGGACAGTGTAGAAGTGTGAAATTGGTGTGTGAAATAGAAGTGTGAAAATGGTGAAATTGGTTGCCCATCTTTCTCCAGCAGAGTATCTGGTGGTTTCAAACTACCAACATTTTGGTTAGCAGCCTAGCATATAACCAGCTGTGTCACTGATCTTATTATACTCCAGCATATAATAGCATTATGTTATAAAAATCTATCTTTGTTTATTTTAAAAGTCTTTCTGACTGCACTAAGGAGCTCTGGTTGCATAATGGTTAAGCGTTGGCCTGCTAACTGCAAGGCCAGCAGTTGAAATGACCTTGGGAAAAAGATGGCGCTTTCTACTCCAGGTAAAGGGTTACAGACTTGAAATCTCACAGGGGCAAGTCTACCTTGTCCTATAGGATCATTATGAGTCATTATCTACTTGATGACAGTGAGCTTGTTTTTGTTTTCACTAGTGTAATAGATTAGCATTTTATAGCGCCAAATGGTCATGACCTTCCAAACTCATTACAGTGAAAAATGAGAAGGGGTAAAGCCAGGACTAATGCAAAGGAGCGCTGATGGAACAGTGACTTAAGCCTTTGAGGGCTAACAGCAAGGTCAATGGTTCAAATTCACCAGCTGCTCCACAGGAGATGAAGCTTTCTACTTATTTATAGTCTTGGAAAACCTAAGGAATAGTTCAATTCTGTCCTCTAGGTTTGCTGAGTTGGGATAGACCAGGTGCTAGTGGAGTTATGTTACTGTACGTTCAAAATATTGTCCCAAACTAAAATATACCAGTACCAATAGAAATAGTTGCTGGGCACAGTCAATGTTCTTAGCTAATCCATCAGCCTCATCAGCCTATCTCATATGTGTGACTAGGGGGTTATTATTCACTGCTATTGAATCATAGATTGGTACCCTAGACAAGGTTCCTGAGACGGCAAATCTTTTCTGAAACAGAGAATTTCCCTTTTCTCCTTCACAGCATCTGGTGGGTTTGAACCACTGACCTTTCAGCTAGCAGCCCAAAGTCTAACCCACAATGCTACCAGGGCTCCAGGGAAATAATAGGCTATTAAAAGTCATCTGGCCTGGATTTCCTTTTGCAATGGTTGATTGTCACAGAATTAGGACAAATGGAGGACTACTTTTCTTCTCCTAAAAAAACTGTGCAGTAAAAATCACCTAGGCTAATGTATCACAGTAAGATTCTAGAAGGAGAAAAATCAATTGTTGGTAAGATACTTTGTAATTAATCTTGTGGTAGTGGCCTTGTTTGGCTGCTGTATACTGCAAAAAGAAGAGAAGCCAATCAAAATGGCATGAATGATTAATGCATTTCATACAAATCCTATGATAGCCTTAGAATATATTTGCGAAGGCACTGCAGTGATAAGAAGGCAAACAAATGATAGTGCTCAAGTGAGGTGTTCTAGAAGGAGTTCTTAAAAGAGACACATGAAGTTAATTTCTTAGTTTCTGTTGACTATACAAACTGGAGGGCTAATGCCAGAATCAGGAGCAGATTACTCAATAAGCAAGGTGATGTGGTGAAAAGCATGCGAAACTCTTCATTCCAGATTAGTTAGTAAACACAAATAAGCCAGTGTTTACCTTGGTTATTGGGTATTTCTACATTGGCCAGAAAATATTGTGGAAGAAAACAAAAGTGATGTACAGATTCCAGGTTGAAGGTGTGAAAACTGTGGGACTGAGCAGAAAATTTTATTATTGAATAATCCTATAAGAGGATTATGCATTCTACTTTGCTGACATAAGGCTTAGTCATGTGATTTGCTTTGGCCAGATGATCTGTGTGACTTCTTAGCTCAAATTTTAAGAGTGAATGTGTGGCTCACCGTATCTTCTGTGTCTCTCTGCCACTATTCCTGGCTGGGTTTCCCCTCCCGCCCTCAATGTTGAAAGGGGCCTCAGCTGACCCATGAAAGCAGGTAGAATGATTGTGCCCCTGGGCCACTCGCAGTATTTCACCCGGCTGTAAATTTTAAATATTCTCACTGATGCAAATTATCAGCCACTTTTGCTTTTGTTAGTACCCAGCTCAGACACAAGGCAACTTATGTATACCTGAAGAAACCCTGGCCAGGTCTGGCACCATCCACACTAAAACTGATATATTTATGCCCATTGTTGTAGCTCTTGTGCCAGTCTATCTCATGAAGTATTTCCTTCATTTTTGCGGGCCCTCTGCTTGACCAAGCATGGTGTCCTTTTGTAGAAATTGGTCTTTCCTGATGATGTTTCCAAAGTTAGCAAGACGAAGTCTCGAGATCCTTGCTTCCAAGGAGCATTCTGGCTGGACTTCTGCTGAAACTGTTTACCATGGATGACGCTGCTGATATTTGAAATGCCAATGGCATAGCTTCTGACATCATGGCAGCAGACAAACCACCAAAGTACATGAACTGACAGGCATGTGTGGCACTCCTCATTGGTATTAGTATAACCTAAGTTTGGGGAGATACAGAAAATACAACAAAAAAGAAAATGCATTTGTAGTGGACATATCGGGGTTTTACAGGCAAGTGAAGCAGTCAGACCATAGAAGTAGAAATGGAAAAAGGAGAATAAAAAACTTAGTAATAACCCCATTGTTGGCATCCATAGACTGGAACTGCAGTGAATGATTACAGCTCTCATGTATTGATTGATTACCTTGGCACAGGCACTTTCGTGTGTTTTCTCTGAGCTGATAGAGGTTCAGTGGCTTTTCTCATAGTAAGGAAGAGACGCAAAAGTACCTTTCAATTATTTGCCACCATCACCTGAACAAATATTTGAGCACCTGGATAGGTATGGCAGCTGGTCTGAGCTCCCTCCCCAGATCACCTGCTGTGAGAAATCCAATTAGTTGAGAGCTTCCAGCTGCAGTATCTTCAGGATTTGGAATTTGCTGCAGCATTTAGTAAGTTAAGGATAAACTCTCCCCAGGAAGCTGCCAGCCAAAGACTGAGCATGATAGTATTTTCAGTCCTGCTGGAATTAACTCTGGCTCCTGACAACCCCATGTGTGGGGGAATGAAATTGTGTTCCAAAGGGCTTTCAATGACTGATTCTTTTGGGAAGCAGATCATCAGGCCTTCCTTCCAAGGGGCTTTTGGGTAGACTCAAACCGCCACGCTTTCTGTTAGTAGCTGAGCACAATAACCGTTTGCACCACACACGGATTATTTAAAGTTCACTCCCCTTGCCATTGAGTTGATCCCAAACTTCTAGTGATCCCATATCTAACAGAGCAGAACAGCTCCATGGATTTGGTTCTATTGTTTGTAATTTTTGGCTGTGACCTTCACAGAAGTAGATTGCCAAGCCTTTTTTACAGGATGTCCCTGGGTTAATTCAAACCGCCAATCTTTTGTGCCGTTTCTTTTGGCCATTTCTCCCAATGCAGGATCTCTTCCCTGGGAAATCTTGATGCTGGAGCTCCCTGCTGGCTGATGGACTTTCTCAGCCTTGTGCCCTAAGGTGCTCCCCACCCCTCCCCGCCTGTCCCCCTCCCCTTTCACAGGGGCTGACCTCTATTGCTGTCTAAAGGTTTTCCCTGCTCTCATCTTTCATTGTTACCCCAATCCATCTCTCATATTTCTTACTCTGTGGTGGTATCGGCCTCCTGGAGGGCATCACTGGTATACTAGGTGAACTAGGAAATTTGTCCAAAACCATGATCTGTGGCAAAATGTATAGACCCTTATGCCTAGATTACTACAGTTTGAAGATTAAATGTTTCTCTTTTTTCAGCCTTCTCCCATTTCTTTATGTAAAGTTAGAGGCTTGAGTATAAGAGGTAAAGTGCTGCCATCTAGGGACCGTTTCCTGTTTGCTTAAGCACTGCCTGGGCGTCTTTACAGGAATTCATTCATGGTACTTGTAATAACTTGCAAGACAGATTATATGATTATTTTTATTTTAGACCAGAAGAAGCTAAAAGTTAGGTGAGTTCAGTGGCATCGTTAGGGTTGGGTTCACACACTCATGCCCCCGCCCCCATAGACCTCTTCACATACCACACCATCTAGAATCTTTAGTCATATTTATTATCAATTGTAACCATAGAATTATATGCGATAAAACTTACAATTACTTATGTGTAATATTTCTTAGATTATGTGAATACTAACAATAAAATTGTTTTGTAAAACTCTCTATGTTGAATTACATTACTAGTTATCAATAATTGAGTCACGGCCTTTTTGAGTTGTCTTTCTTTTGCTTTAATTACTACTTCATTCTCAAAAAAGTTATTGTTACAGGTTCACAAATATGAGCGACCACAAGATTGTAGCTGAAACGCCAGAAAATTTGACAAAATTAGTGGCAATTGAAAAACTAGCGGCAATGCAAACAACAGTGGCTGGGGCTGATGAAACCATGTGACTTGAAGTATCACTGTAATTGGGTAATAACAGTTCAGACCAGAGTGGGAGAAAGTCAAGGCTTTCTACTCTGGTAAAGAGTTACAATCTTAGAAACCCACAGGGGCAGTTCTACTCTGTCCAATAGGGTTGCTATGAGTTGGCTTTGACTCCATGGCAGTGAGTTTAGTTTTGGGTCTGACTTGGAGGTTTCCAAGTAAAGTAGCAGGGAGTTTCAGCCATATAGGTAAATTGATACATGCAAATTGGATTTACAGACATATTTTTGTTATCATAACTAATTAGGGTTATATTTTTAATTAAAAATGTATTTCTACTGAAATGCTGCACCAAATTTTTATAGATTGTCATTTTGGTGCCACTCCCTCTGAAAGAGTCACCTGATATAGTCTTGCATCCCCTGCACTCTCCTATTGATGCCGCTAGGTGAAATGACTTGTATAAAATGATCCTCCCAATAAAGAGCAGAGGCAAGATCCAGGCCCAGTTCTATCATCTTCTACATGTCATGTTTTTTGGTTTTTGTTTTTTTCACTCACAGTCAGAGTCTTCACTAGTAGATTACTGTTAACCAGGTATGCTAACTGTAGGGAAAGAAGTATCACACTGAGAGTCTGCTTTATGATAAGTCATTGGGTGGCACAAATGATTTGCACTCTGAAATTCTGCTGGATACTTACCAAAGGCAATCAGACTCGGAATTCAAGAGAATTCGGGGGTCCATTTGTCTTCTTGCCTAGGAAAGTTTCCAGGCCAATCTCACAATGAAAAAGGACACACCCTTTTCCCAAATGCCCTCTTTGCTCCCTGGGCTCTCCAAAATCAGATGTGTGATCTTGTCGTTTCCAAGAGAAAGAATTACTCTGGTCAAATAGAGCGGCAATGTTGGTGAATTTTAGGGACTCTTAGGATACTAGATGATCAGAAAGATGGTTACTCTGAGCACATGTGCAAAACTACAAAAACTAAACTCGTTGCCATCAAATCAATTTTGACTCACAGTGACCCTATTGAGGATGGTAGAACTGCCCCCTGAAAATTTCCAGGACTAGCATTCTTTATAGGAGTAGAAAACCTCATTTTCTCCCAAGGAGCAGCTGAAGTTTCAAACTGCTGAATTTATGGTTAGCCCAAGGTATGACCACTACACCAACATGGCTGAGCACATGTGCAAAGGTGTTCTTTAAGCATTCCTGCGGGGATTGTGGTAAATTCAGTTCAAAATGGTGCCAGTTCATGACCTTTGAGATAATATCTGTATAAAATAGCTTAATTTTTTTATTAAGAGAGCAGACCTGACTTTAGGAGTTTCTTTCTCTGAACTCAAGTTCCAGACAGTTCAGAAAGAACCACTTTCACTTCTCTCTCTAGTCTAGCCATCTCCATTGTGCACTGCTGCTGTGTTTCCCAGGAATGGGCCCCAATTGTGATGTTCAACTCTGAAGGACTGCTTGTGTCAGAGAACACTCATTATTGCACTTCTCTTTTGCAGCACTTGTTCTAAATGGCAATGGACATTTGTGACAGGTGCTGATTTTATGATGCAAATTGAATAAGGAAGTAGGACGCTGAGAAAGATCAATATAAATAGTTTAATTGACCTTGCTTGACTTCTTATCCATACCTAAACTTAGACTACTAGGTTACTGGTACTTTGTGAAACTTATTCTCAGTAGATAGCCTTGGTCAGAGTCAAGAACAAATCATTCAGAAATCAAGGACTGGGTGAAGATTAAACTGTCTTGGAGAAGGGGTTGATTATTAGTTTAAACTGTTGAACACAAAGTTGATGATCCGAAATGTAATGCCCCACCTAATTTACATATTTTTGAAAAAAACCTGAAAATTATAAAAAGAATGGAATAGTTTTTAATTCATGAAAAAATATTCAGCACTGTAGTAGATAATCATTACTGTGTGCAGATCCTTAATATTCCTTTTTACTTCATATATGTGAACCCCGTCTTCTCTTTGATGTGTTTTGTTTCTAATAACCATCAACTATGGGTCATTTCCAGTTCTTGGCATACAGGTCCCGTTTTACTGGAGACACACAGAGACCCAGAAGGGCCTAGTGTGTAAACTCAGCTTCTTTCTCTTGGTTTTGGACAACACGGGGGCCTATTTTTTCATTCCAGAATTATCTTAGGATCAGTTTGAAGTCTTGCCTTCCATAGACCTTTCCTCGATAATACATCTTTGCTTGATTTTGCCTTACCTGTTCTTCCCCCACTCACGTTAACTCGTTTCTTCTGAGTCAGCAGCACTTCCTTCATAAGTCAGGAATCCTCATTGCAAAGTGTTTTTCTAATTTAAGACAGAAAAAAATGGTGTGCTGTCAAGTTGATTCTGACTCATGGAGCTCCCCCAACTATTTCAGTATAGCCAAGTCTTTCTTCTGTAGTGCCATTAATCAAAAAGAAGTCAAACCCATGACTATCCAGTCAATTCTGACTCATACTGACCATATGTAAGGTTTTGAAAGCTATGCATTTTTACAGGAGCTTCAGCTCTCCTGTTGGAGAGTTGCTCGATCAGAACTATTGCCTTTGTGGTTGGCAGTTCTAAGCTTGAGAAAAATCTGTTTGCAACATCTAGTCACATACTAAATTAAAGGCACTGTGTTAAAGCAATGAGAATGACACTTGTCTTCATAAAATAAATTGAATAATCACAATGCAGTGTGCTATGACACATTCTGTGTATATTATGAAATGATAATACTAACAAAGGAATGATTATTATTAGCAAGTTTCTTCCGAGAAATCAACATTTAAGCAAATTCTTCCAGGGTGAACAAAGGAGTAGGTACCTCCAGGATGAAAATAAATGAAGGGCATTTTAGGTAAATGAAACAGACTCTGCTCTGATAACAATTTTCCAGGAAAGGGATTTTGTAAAATTCATTTTATTTTGGAGCCAGGATGTTTAACAAAGACCTATGGAAGAGCTCAACTGTGAACTCCTAGTGGGAGGAATCCTACCTTAATTATACTGGTTATATTACTACCAGTAAATACAGGGCTTAAAATAGAGGGTGTTTAAAATCTTTTTTGGATGAAGGAACTCATTTCGGAAATACATTCTGGCCTTTTTTTTTTCCTTTCACTTTCTGCCATCTTCCCCAAGTTTGATAATAATTTTAAGAGGATCCGTCCCTATAGAAAACAAATGATAGGCGATATTTAAATGATCTAGGTTATTTGCACAAAGGGAGAAATGCTCAATACACTGAGATGCTCTTCTTTTAAAAAAATAATTAAATCATTTTATTGGGGGCTTGTACAACTCTTATCACAATCCACACACACACATCCATTGTGTCCAGCACTTTTGTACATTTATTTCCCTCATCATTATCAAAACATTTGCTGTGTACTTGAGCCCTTGGTATAAGCTCCTCATTTTTTCCTCTCCCTCCTCCCTCACGAGCCCTTGATAATTTATAAATTATTATTATTTTGTCATATCTTACACTGTCTGATGTCTCCCTTCACCCACTTCTCCACTGTCCATCCTCCAGGGAGGAGGTTAAATGTAGATCCTTGTAATCTGTTCCCCCTTTCTCCCTCACCTTCCCTCCACCCTCCCGGTATCGCGAGAGTGCAGAGTGGGGACCCAGGGCTCATCTGTGGGCAATTGGACATCCCATTGCAGAAGGGTTGCGGGGAGGAGATGAGCTAGTCAGGGAGCAGCGTAGCAATGATGAAACATACAATTTTCTTCTAGTTCTTGAATGCTTCCTCCCCCCATCCCCCCGCCCCCCACTATCATGATTCCAATTCTACCTTACAAATCCGGCTAAACCAGAGGATGTAGACTGGTACAGATAGGAACTGGAAACACAAAGAATCCAGGGCATATGATCCCTTCAGGACCAGTGGTGAGAGATGCTCTTCTTAAATGCACCTAATGGTGGCATTTAATCAATATCCCATAACATTTTAAAATTTCTACTGTGTTTCAGGAATTCTATTCTGTCTGAATTTGGTTAGTAATACACATACTATTTCTAATTGTGTGATTTAAAGCAAGTTATTTATCCCTGGGGGAATAAAAACAGTGCTTTATTTTAGAGAGTGTTGTGAAGAACATATGCTCAGTAAGTGTTCATTGTTATTGTCATTGATGTTGTTTGTGGCTGCAGTTGTTGTACATCAGTTCTGTGACTTCATTCATTTCAACTGTGGAGTAAGACTTTTATTGTGTTCCATTCTTCTGAAAAGATTAAGAAGGATGGATAATTCTTCATGCTACTTACAGAAATCCTGACATACTAATCAGCTACTGAACACTTTGTTTCCTCATTCATCCCAAAAGGAAAAGATTAACTCTACATCTTGGCAAGACAAAGTCAAATGTAATCAGTTTGCTTCCATTTAGTGGCTGACTATGTAGATTTTCACTATAACCAAAGACACTGTTGTCTGCTGAAACTTGTCCCCCTTAACTAATGTATCTTACATAGCAAAAAAAAAACAAAACAATTTTAAGGGTATTCAATCAAACACTTGATAAGTACTCAGATGCATCAGCCATTGTAAGCCAATTAGGAAAGATTAGATGCTTTAAGTTCAAAGTTAGAACATATGCATTTTGCACATCTATTTCTGTTTTGTAATGCTAAAAAAGCATTGCTTACTTTACTTTATTTGAAATGAGAAATCAGTTATGATTTTCCCACTGATAATGCATTAAAAAAATGTAACTCCTCACTAATATGTTTCATGTATTTAGAGATTCAAATTTCAAATTTGATCCTTGAAAGTTTAAAAATCCCATTGCTGTCAAATCTATTCTGAATCATAGCGACTGTCCTAGGGGGGGGGAAATTAATGAGACTCTGAAATCCATATATAATTTATAGGGCTCCATTTATTAAGTCTTAAACAGGACAAAGATGAACATCTAGATGAGGGAGACCACCACCAAGGCCATAAAGGTGTCCAAGGACTCATAGCCACATGACTACTTGAATATGAAATGGAGAACAAAGGAAACAGTCACAAAATCATGATTGGTGGCAGATCTGTTCATCATAGTTGCAGATGGAACAACAGAATCAGGAAAGAGACCATGTTTAGGATACATATACTATTGCAAATTAGAAAAACTTACAAGGTTGATGCAAACCACTTTGGTCTTGGTTGCGGGGGAGTGGGGGTGGCGGCTAGGGGGCTAATGAAGCTTTAGTTTCCCAATTTCCATGAGGGGAACATTCAGGCAAGTTCCTGAAGGCAAAATTTTCACTCCCTAGGCTACCCAGAGAAGTCACAGCAACCTGACTGCCGGCAAAGCCTTTTCTACATTGCCAGTCAATGGTTAGGGAGAACTCAATGGAGGCTGAATCTGTGTGAAGACTTAAAATGGATTTAGGACTCCCACCCGAAACCATTGCCTTTTGCACACCTACTGCTCAGAATTTAAGCTACAATACACTATCCTGTAGGACAAAGTTTGACCCACAAAGTTTCCAAGGCAGCAATCGTTACGGAAATAGATTGCGTGAGTAAAGCCCATTAGTGAGGTATGTGGAATGACTGAAATGACTGCCCTAGATTTTCATTAAATTCCATTTGGAATAATACTGCAGCTTGCTCTAAAATCGTTTTTTGCTGCTTTGAAGACACCATTCGCCTTCTTGTAAAAGTTTAACTGCTTGTAACCCAAAAGGAGCAAGGAGCAAGAGTTTAGCTTGTGAGAGGAATTATTTGTTGGATGTTGTTTGTCAAGCGTGTTTATTCAACCTTATCCAAAAAGAATTCCATGACCAACATGTTCCGGGAGGCTAGGAATTATGAATGACAATGCTAAGAGGATTCTAGTTTGAGAGGATTCAAGCCAATAGTACTGGGCAGGACCATTTTTGAACTTCCCATCCCTGGTGGTAGAGTGGAGTATATTAGAGTGTAAATTCTGAGGACTCCATTTTCAGAAGGCTATGAATGACAGTGAAAACCCAAAATCCATTTACAGAGTTCCCTATTAGTGTTACACACATTCTATTTGTGTAGTCCCAACGATTTGGTAGGAGTTATGGAGACATGGATTGAAGAGTCACATTAAGAAACTTCAACTCCACCTATAGGACACCTTAGTGTCCTTGATGAAGATCAGTGTTGGGAATCCCATAGTCATGAGTCATGACCTATAAATCATGCCTTGACTGCTTTGTTCAGAAGGCCTTGGGAAAATCTTGTAAGCTCTTCTAACATACTGTGCCTATCTGAATCATGGTTCTGTTCTAGCTTCTGTAGTTCTACCTGTAATTGTGATGTATCAATCTGTCACCAATCTTGAATTTGTGATTTCCCTTTATGTTCCATGACTTATTTAAGCAACTGTGTGGTTATGAATTCTTGTACACATTTTGTCTTAATGCTGATATTGGGTTAATGCTGATGGTCTCCGTTATCTGGATGCTGTGACTTTCTCTTTGTCCTGTTTAAGATTTAATAAAAGTTCTCCCTAAAGTAAAATTGCAATTGAGGTTTCTCTTGTACCCTAAAATAGGTATAAACTGGGACTGCCCAAAATATCAGTGGTTCAAACCCACCAGTTTTTCCATGGGATAAAATGAGACTATCTGCTCCTTTAAAGATTTACCGCCTTTACAAACCCTACACAGAGTCACTATGAATCAGAATTGACTAGATGGCAGCAGGTTTTGGATATTTCCATAGTGAAATTGTAAGTGGCAACAAAGTAAACACCTTTGACTCTAAGCCTTTGCTCTCTTTGCATAAAAGTTCCCTGAGTTTACTGTAGAATTTGCTTTTCTTGTTCTGTCTTTTCTTTATAAAACGGAGCACATGTTCTTTTGGTTTAAGTTCCATGTGATCATTGCTTAAGAATCTTAGAAACTTAAAGTTGCTTGGAAACAGTAGGCAGAGACCAGATCAAATCACTGCCACAAAAATGCTGTGGCACTTCATCATTAAAGATATTATTCAATTCTCAGAAGATCCAACCTTATGTTTAAAGCTTCTGAAACTAACGTTACACTGCCTTTAGGAGCACAGGAAATGCCAAATATAAAAGCAATACTGAGTCTTCATAAAGAAGTCATACTTGTTACATGAACAAGCTTTTAGGTTCATTGACATATTGTTTTTGGCTTGAATGACCTAATCAAAGGAAGTTAGAAAATTAGTGACTACTATCAGGAAACTTTGATCTTTCTAAGTTAATTTTTCTGTGCCATAATTAGAAAATTGATGCTAGCATTAAAAATTACACCATGGCTGAGATATAGTCAATTCATATGGCCCTTCTAGCCATAATTCCTTATGTGATGTATTACAATTTTAGATTTTATGACTGTGACTATGATCCCATACTGGAAGAAATTCTCTGTTACAGGATTAAAGTGGAGTTAAGTTCTGACCTTAGTACAGGATTTGAACTAAATCACACGATTTTGTTTCCTTAGGCCCATCTTTAACACTATGTTAGTAGAAGGAACTTATTATGCCATCATTCATTTTCTTTGGTCTGCTGAAAGACAAGCCATACCTCTATCAAAGCCATTCCTTAGTATATAAAAGTCATTTGGGATATACAGAAAAATCACAGAAGCATTTAGAAGACCATATCCAAGATTTTTGTCTTCTAAAGTGACAGAGACCACTGAGACCAGACGTACCAGAGACTGGCATGGAAACACAGAGGAGCACAACTGAGACTATAGGGTGCCTTTTCCTCATCTGGCCCAAGACTATGGAACTGTAGGACAGGGTGACAGATGAGCTGTCTTCCTGGTCTATGGAAGCAAAGGCCAAGGGACCATGTGGCTGAGAGACTGAGGACAGGAGAGAGACTTGACTGCTAGCTGAGGAGAGGTGTTGCTCTGGATCAATGACTATCCTGACTTGTGGTAACCTATTAACTTTCCTAACAAACCCCCTCTTAATCATGAGTTTCGTCTGTGAGTTTTGTGTAGCCATTGCAGTGAATTATTGAACTCAGCATAGAAGCAGAATTCGGTGGGAGAAATGTTTGGTGTCAGAATAGGGTAAACAAGGATTGAGGGTGAAGGCATCTGACCCTTGCCTTGTCGCAATAGGGAAGCCAGAAGAGGTCATGCATAAGAGGGCTTCGAAAAGTTTGTGGGAAAATAGAATTAAAATATAACGGAAATTTTCCATGAACTTTTTGAAGCCCCTCATACATGTACTTCACACTGTGATTGCTTTACTCAATTCTGATTTAACCCAGTATTTATTTGGCACAGAGTCATCCTGGGGGGGGGGGTTCTTCTCATAGCTTCAAATATTAGACTACATACAATAGCTACTTTAAACTCAGCCACTCTTCTCTTCGCAACTAATGAAGATAATTGGTATTTAGACCTAATAGAAAAGCTTTCTACTTCCTATAGTAATTTAAAGAAAACCTCTTTGAGAAACCTTGAGATGATATTTTTTGTAGATGATCTGATTTAAAATCAGCTCCTGAAATCAAGATGGTTACAGTTGAATTATACTCAATTAATATGGTCCTTCAGGACATAATTTTTTATGTAATTTATTATAATTCCAGATTTCATATACTTGAATGAAATATGCCTGAATAGTCCCATTTTGGAGGTAATTATATGCTAATGAATAGAACTAGGATGAGATTAAGAGCTAACCTTAATATAGGGTGTGAGTCAGGCCACAGTCTTTATTTAATGGCTATCATGGTTACTGATACTTGTAATGAATGTAAGAGATGATAAGCTATAGGTGAAAGGAGAAAAGCTGCTCCTGGAGTAGTCGGAAAAAGACGGGCTGATAACAATTATTCAGAAGCCGATGACTACTGGAAACATCCTGCCAGAGGCCCCAGGTCATATGTGCATAAAGACAACACAGTACAGGGTGGAGAATAGATTGTTATATTTGAGTGAAGGGTTATATGATAATTTGATTGAAGCATTGATACTCATGGATACTCAATTTACATAACTTCCACCAAACGACCTTTTCCTGTGTGTCTGGTAAGAAGGTAGAAGATACTGATAGGATTCATGAGTAATTATGAACAGGATTCCCTGCAATGCCATCCTCCTGTGTATAAAATGAGCCCTCTGAGAAGCAGGGGATGTGATCACATCACCAGCAAGAGTCAGGAGTGGAGTGTGTCCTCTGTACTCAGCATCTGGTTTACCCTTGCCTGCCTCTTGGAATTTGGACTGAACATCACCTATCACAATGTGAGACATTTCCTCAAATTTTCATGCGTTTCTGTGGGATGTTGCAGCAGCAATTTCCAGAATCCAGAAACTTTGGGGAATATATTCAAATGGGGGCAGGGATGGAGCAGACTTGCATCTTTGAAGAGTTGAACATTTGGGACTTCTTCAATCTCCAACATTTAGGATTAGTTTGGTATTACTTCTTGCAAAAGAAATGATTATCACAGCATTGTTACAGCATCTATCAAAGTTCTTGAAAGCCACCCACTTCCCAAACCCACTTCATCGTAACACGCTGAACTTAATTGCTCTTAATTGAGACTACAAACCTGTCAAAAGGAAGTCCAGGAATATTTTTATAAATTCAAAGTACGCATTTGGAGATTTTTGTGATTGTGGCATGTTGTGGAAACCAAGGAAGTGATTAACTTCTGATCATACTATATAAAATGATACTTAAGTAGCAGACATTTGTTTCTAAATTCTGTAATTAAAACATTTGCACAAGAACTGAAGGGAGTGCCCCAAACTGAAGTACTCATAGGAAATAGCCTTGCTGATATCGTTCCTAAATAAGCCACTTCCCAAATAATGTGCTGCCCCATTATAACAGAAAATTTCTTGTGCAGCATCTGGAGGAACCTATAGAGATCTGTTCTTATGAAAGAACTAATGTTTTTGAACCCACCAGAGAAAAGTTTTAAAGATGTCATCCTTTATCTCAATCAAAAGAACTTGAAGCATGACAAAAGTCAGGTTGTAGTTGAGGTTAGAACCTTGCTGTGAAGTTAAATTACTGGCTATGATTCTTTGATCAAGAGCCTTTGTAACTCCCACTAGCCGATGGTGAAGTCATGAAGATAAGCTGTAGAGGACTTAACTTGGGGATTGGTCAGTTGTGCCATTCTGCTGTATCTAAGAGGTACTATGCACAAAAAGACTTAATCCTTAATGTTTCTGATCTTGACCTGATGGAATCTTTTAATTTCTCTAATAGGCTCTCTTAATTTGGACCACAGTCTGTGAATTATGTGCAGTCATTGCAATGTATTATTGAACCCAGCAGACAAAGAGAATGTTTTGGTAGAGATGGTTGGTGTTTGAATGGGCAAAAGGAAGTTGGAGGATGGAGGCATGTCTGACTTTCTGCCTTGTAGGAATCATCCTTGAGCAGATGTGGAGTTAGAGTCTCTTTTCCCCTTTTGTAGCTGAAGGAGATCAGACATGGCCTCCTTCAGGCCTGATGTGAAAATTGTTCTTCAATTGATAAGAATATGTCCCTTTGATGAGAACTCTAAGGAACATTCACCTAAGAAAAATTAAATGATCGAAAATTTAAAGAACTATCGTGGGGGAATTTTCCTGAAATTGTGACTCTTATTGCTCTATTTGCCCTTGCTCTAACTCTAGGAGTCATCTTGAAAGTTTACCTGGGCATTTCCTTAGCCCTCTGGACCTATGCATAAATGGCGATTACATTTCATCCCGCTTTGCCCTTCAAATCGTTACAAGAATGTCTTCGTGATGATTTATAGCCTTTCATGTTGGGTAAAGGCTTTCCCCTGCTGATATATCACTGCTTCTATTGTAGCAACGTGGCTCCTTGAAAAATGTAATACCTGTCTGAGGAACACCAAAAAACCTTTGCAGTGATTAAGGAACTCATTTTACTAAAACGATTTTCAAGAATTATACTGAATCTTCCCCCTGTACCAGAGGTTGCATTGTCCTTATTATTCTCAGTTCTCTGGACTTGTAGAAAGAACAATTGGCATAAGAAAACCCAACACGCTAAGTTTTATGAATCAGTTTGGTCTAGACTAAAGTTCTCCAATTAGTCATTTTAAATTTAAGAAGCACACTTTTTGGGGGGTACACCAAAGTCAATTTGGATAACATAGTACTTTAAGACAACGTTCTTCATCCAAATTTGTGAATGGCAATCTAAGGTGCAATGATTGTGATCTTTATCTAGAGGAAAGAAGAGTTATGAAAACGGAACATGCAAGAAAACAATTAGTCAAATGGACAAATGGACCACAGGGTGCTCAGTCTCCATGACCTTGAGATCAGACAAATTGTATGGTTCCTGGCTAACATTACTAACTTCTCTGAAAGAGGTCACATTAGAAAGTCCTGAATAAGCCCTGCCATACACCTGGTCCTCACCCCAGTGGTGTGAGTGGCAATACCAGGAGGGTGGGTTGGAAAGGGGGAACTGATTACAAGGATCTACATATAACCTCCTCCCTGGGGGGCAGACAACAGAAAAGTGGGTGAAGGGAGACGTCGGACAGAGCAAGATATGACAAATTAATAATTTATAAATTATCAAGGGTTCATGAGGGAGGGAGGAGGGGGGAGGGAGGGGGAAAATGAGGAGCTGTTGCCAGGGGCTTAAGTGGAGAGCAAATGTTTTGAGAATAATGAGGGCAATGAATGTACAAATGTGCTTTACACAATTGATGGATGTATGGATTGTGATAAGAGTTGTATGAGCTCCTAATTAAATGATTAAAAACAAACAAGCAAAATAAAAATTTTAAATAAATAAATAAATAGAAATAGTCCCGAATAAGGTGAGCAAAAATTTGGAACAAACAAAAATTTATAAAGAAGACTAGACTTACTTGTTGGATAGAGACTGCTGGAACCCCTAAGACTATGGCCCTTAGACACCCTTCAGATCTGGAAATGAACTCATTCTGGCTCAATTTTCAGCCAATAGGTCTATAAGGAAAATAATAGAACTACGGGGGTAAACACACCTAAGAATAATCAAGCATTTGAGATCAAACAAAACCAAACATTTACACAAACACAAGGACAAAGTTCATAAGGGTTTGGAAAGAAGGAGGGCTGGAAACAGGAAGTACTGGGAAGAATGGGATGAGTGATATTACATTTCAGGTATGACAACGACTTGAAACAAAATGTGTATGTATTAAAGAATGAAAAAAATGTTCTGCTTTATAAACCTTTAACCAATTCAAAATAAGAAGTTAAAAAAAAGGAAGAACTCCTTTTGGATATCATAAACTTATTCCTTATGGAAGAATTACTGGGAGGCCTATGATCCTTGCCTATATTACCTTTCCTGGCCCTAACTTAGTACAACCTATATTATTCCAATATTGTCAAAATCTAATGCAGTTTTTCACATATTGAAGAAGCATTTAAGAAGTAAAACCTGGTTCTCCTCTTTTACTTCATATTACCCAGGAGATTATGCTTTGGGGGAAGGCACCAACTACAAAATTCTTTGTAACTGAAAGGGACCTAGTTTAGTTCTCTGAACTAAACCATGTGCAGAAAAACTAGAAGGAATG
The DNA here is from genome assembly GCF_000313985.2 of Echinops telfairi. Lineage (NCBI taxonomy): Eukaryota > Metazoa > Chordata > Mammalia > Afrosoricida > Tenrecidae > Echinops > Echinops telfairi. Next base: position 109,147 of record NW_022111038.1, on the reverse strand, counting down.
CATCATTGAATTAATTTATCACAACTAAGGCAAGTTAAAACATCTCTCTGGATTTAACAACCAAATAGAAATTTGAAATTCAGATGGAAAAGTCCTACTCATCAGAAGTAGATGACTGCAAACGTAAAGCAGGTGAGCTTTTTGGACTTTGTTTCTTAACTGCTAGTATTTTAATCATTTGGTTTTTTTTTTCTAAACTTGTGTAATCATTTCCTGGTTTATTGAATATTTTTAACCTTAACCCAATAAGTTAAACCTTTTATTCCATATGCCGGAAATTGAAATTTTTATGGTTGTTTAATTCTTTTCTTTTTTTTACGTAAGTGGTTTTTACTTACACAGAAGGAGGATTCATTTTAAAAGAGGCTATCTTTCTTGAGTAGAGATGCAGTCCCCTTTGCAAACCTCTGCCCAACAAACCTTTGCTGTGGTCACTGTGCTTTTCTGAACTGCGTCCATTTCCATAATCATTGCTCCTTGGTGTGTCCAGGAGTCTCCTCTGGGCCTTTTGCTGCTTACACACAGGCTCTGCACTTCTCCCCATTCCCTCACTCAGGGCCAGTTGAACTTGCTGATGGCGCCCAAAAATTCTGGAGCCAAGAAGTAGGTGATGCAGTCATTTTGAGGAATGAACAGCTGGATGTTCACCACCTAGGGCATTGGGATGGCTGAACCAAGCGAGTTAGTGCCAGCGACTTTCAATCGGGGCCCCTTTGGAGGGTCCCACTTCAGGGAAAGACCAGCGTGGGTCCCCCGGCAGTTACAAACAAGGCCCAGCGACTTCTCCCGGCTGTTCATTTTTTTAGTGGCAAGTGAGTAAAATCAGATCCTCTGCAGTGGGAAGCAGCTTGTGTGAGCTCGCATCTGTGCAGGATGAGCTTCTCTGGAGATAGAGCACAGAGCTTTGATATCCCCTACATGGACAGAGACCCTTTGCCCAGGCTAGCTACATGCTGTGTGGACAGAAGTTAGCTCGCCCCAGGGATGGGTTTTTGTAGACACTGTGTTCATTCTGTTAACCCTGGAACGAACCCAACCCAACTGCCATTGAATAGATTCCAACTCAGATCCACTCTATGGGACAGAGTAGAACTGCCTTTTGGAGTTTCCAAGACTAAAAATCTCTGTGGGAGTAGGCAGCCCCACTTTCCTCTCTCAGAGCAGTGGCTGGGTTTGACCCTACACAAGCCCCAGCTCCCCGCCACGGCTCCTTGGCTCTCACTGAGGGTTTCTTAGCTGCAAGGATGACTGACTACCTTGAGACCAATTGGGATGAAGGCAGCCTCAATTAGAATACTATTTCTCCTCGTTGCCATCACGCTGATTCAGACTCTTAGTGACCCTGCAGCACAGGGTAGGACAACTCCTGTGGATTCCTGAGATTGTAACTCTTTATGGAAGTAGAAAGTCTCATCTTTCTCTCACAGAGTAGCTGGTGGTTTCGAACTTCTGACTTTGTGGTTAGGAGCCCAATACTGAAGGTCAGCCATCGCAGAGAATATGTAGGAGTGTCCCAGCCTTTACCACAGTCCCTGTTACTCAAGCCATAGGGATTTGGAGACAGGTTTCGTCTTCATTTCCCACAGCATATTTCTTCCTGGGGACGATTTCGGGGTTGGCTGCTGTCAGAGCAGTCCCTGGAGAACTGGAGCTGCACAGTGGGGCGAAGCGCTGCCTGCGTAGACCCCCTCTCCTCAGGCAGCTGCAGAACGCGCCGCTGTGATTCCTCCCCTCCGTGTCCACTGGCTGAGTTTCAGAAGCAGATCACCAGGCTTCCCTCTCCTTTGGCCACCAGGTGGACATCGCAGCGGAGCAGCACACCAGTCTCCAAGGACAGGCGGATGGGTGGCGGGGTGCTCGAGGGGTGTGACCAGGAGTCAGGCCGGAGCCACCTGCGTGGCAGGCAGACCTTTCCCTCGCCTCCTCAGTGGTACATTTTCATGCCCATGCCCGTGCCATTGCCCCTGCTGCCCCTTTTCCTCCCCACCCGACTCCCTGCAATTGTACTGATGAACAGGAACCAGGCTGCGTGGATGTTCATCCTGGGTTGCCACTTATTCCTTGTGACTTTAGCAAGTTCCCCAAGGCACCTAATAAACGTGTACCTTGGGTTTTTACCTGGAAAGTGGTGATTATAACACGAAAACCCAAACTGGAGGATTGTTCCTGGGCTTCTGTAGGTGAGCACACACCCAGTAGCTCGGACAGAGCCTGGAGTTCGGCCACCATCCCTGCCAGTCACCCAGACATTGCTACTCCCTTCTCTTCGTGCTCTTGGCTAGGAATTTTTCTCCTCTATCTCAGAGCTGTGGGATAAGCATTGAACTGCCAACCACAAGGTCAGCAGTTCAAATTCACACCACGCCCTCCACGTTCCTCAGGAAAAATATGAGTGAGACTATTCCTGTAAAGATGGAAAGTCTTGGAAATCCTGCGTAGGGGCTCTGTGATTCAGAATTTGACAGCTCAGTCATGCCACTGAGTCAATGGTGACTCTGCCTCTGGGGTCTCCAACACTGTCACTCTTTACAGGCATAGAAAGCCTTATTTTATCCTGTGGAGCAGCTGGTGGTTTTGAACGGCTGACCTTGCCGTTAGCAGTACAATGTGTAACCACTATGCTGCCAGGCCTCCAAGGAGGTTTATTTTATTGTTCTTTTTGTTTGGGGTCTTCCTACTGCTTTGCTCTTGTTGCTTTCCAACTCAGCATCTTGGCTGGGCCACTGCCTTCTTCACCAACTCTTAGGGGCCCCCAGTAGCTATCTGAGCATATTCGAACTCCTTAGTGGAGTGTGAGGCCTTCCCTTTTCTGGACCAGCCAACCCGAAGCACATCTTTTTTTGCACTGGTTCCTGACCTCCACCTGATGTTCCTGTCTCATGTGCTCTATCTTCATGTGTCAGCAAGTGACTTGCCATCTCACCCCTTTGTCCTGGCTGCATCCGGCCAGTGTGATCTTGTACTCCCCCACCTCCACCGGGCAGGGGAGACACCATGATCCGGAAGGTGGTTTTCCCAGGGAGGGCGAGGCTCACCCAGTGCACTGCGGGTGTGCTGATCCCTGCGGTTTCCCCAAATGCGGGAAATTCGACTGCATGCTTTGTGGTAGTGGGGACTGCGTTCTCTCTCTCCCCTGGAGCAGGGCGAGCAGAACCCGGGTGGGCGGCGGCGGCGGGCGCTAGAGCGCAGGGCTTGGCAATACCCCAGCCGGTTCGCGCCTTCTGGCCGCCATCAGCCCTGCTCTAAAGGGCCCGAACGCGCTCATCTCCTGGATGTCACCAACTTTCCTCCTTAGAAGAACAAAACGCCTGCCTCTAGCTCGCCCGAAAAGCGCTTAAAGCGGCCCGTGAGGGTTAGGGAGACAGGGTTCAGGCCTTTCCGGGAATCAACAGCCATTAGGTGTGCCCGATGATTCCCACCCATGCCAGCGGTTGTTTAATTTTTACAGCCTTTAAAACTAACTTTATTTGATCAATTTTGGTTCATTTCCCAGCAACTTAATGAATATATTTTATACCCATTATTTTCCTCTTATTTTCCATTATTTTAATAATGGAAATTTTCCATTATTATACTTTAGTTAACATTTCTCTATTAGCAATGCTTAATAGGTGCACTTTTTCTGTTTATCTTAACTATCAAAGATGCTTGTAACAAAAATGCTTTAATCAAATTAACTCAATCAGTAGCCAGCAACAGCAATTTGCTTGAATGCTGGGTATGTCGACCTTCCATGAGACTGTACTGATCCCCTCACTGTACTCGTTTTAGATTACACCTTTATACTTAACTTTACTATTGATTTGAAAAATCATATAAGTGAGATATTAATGTCTAATTATATTTACCCCCAGAAATATTTGCCTATCAGCTCTTTAGTTCAATCTTACTCACGTCTAGGTAGGTCCTGATGGGTATTCTATTCTTCTTGCACAATGCAAACTGTTCTGTTAATGATGCTCAATATTATTCTTCATGAATAATTAACTGTCATATAATTAATCATTAAAATATCCCAGTTCATACCCAAATCTGGAATCAACTAGAACTTGAAGAATTACCTATTTGTGATGGTTTACTGACTGTATATTTGTCCAAATGAATCAATCAGTTCAGTTCATTTCCTAATACTCAAACCAGAGTAGGTTTAAGTATATGCCTTAACAGGATGTTTTGTGCTCCCCAGCTCAGTAAAATTTTTGTGTGTGGAAGATCAGCTTATTTAAGGGAAAAGTCCAATGACTCACCCTATATTTCTGTCTTCCCATGCATGGTTAGATGGCTGCAATATGTGAGGTGAATGCACCCTAAGTATCCTTGGAATCCCTATGAGTATCTAGTCATACAATGCCAGCTTACTAGGGAATAAAACTGACTGCCATCAAGTTGATTCTGAATCATGGTGACCCTATAGGACAGAGTAGAACTGCCCTGTGGGTTTCCAAAACTGTGCTTCTTTATAGGAGTAGAAAGTCTTATATTTCCCCTGCAGATTATCTAGTGGTTTCAAACTACTGACCTTGCCTTTAGGAGCCCAACGCATAATGAATATCCTACCATGGCTCTGTTATAATGGAATAGTGACTTGAAATTATTATCCTTACAGAAAAGAAAACTTATCCTCTATGATCACTAATAATCTCATCACTAATAGAACTAGGTGGGGCTTGTCAATTATTTAAGCCCGTTCCTTTTAGTCATTGTAATTGTTATTATAGTGCTTGTAAGGATTTTATGTGCCATATTTCTCATGGGCATAGCCAGTTCTTGAGATCATCTAGCCATGTGATGAAATATGGATTTATAAGAAGCTGAATTTTGCTAAGAAGAGTAATGTTTAGTTTTAGTATCAAAAGTTTTGGAATGCAAAATTACTCCTCTGATGTAGTATTGTTTACAACACATCCACCAGTAAGAATGAAGTCACCTCAAATATGAGCCTCACATGGCTAGATAGTCTCCTGCAGATTATCTAGTGGTTTCAAACTACTGACCTTGAATTTAGGAGCCCAATGCATAATGAATATGCCACCATGGCTCTGTTACAATGTTTCTGGTGAAGATAACATCATATGGTGCCCAGCCACCTATAATAGCAGAACTTGTTCTTAAATGTCATCAAGTTAGCTCTGACTCATAGTGACACTATGTACAACAGAATGAAACACCGCCAGGACCTGCACCATCTTCACAATTGTTCTTATGTTTAAGCCCATCATTGCAGCCACTGTGTCAATCCATCTTTTCTAAAGTCTTTCTCTTTTTCACTGGTCCACTACAAAGCATAATGTCCTATTCCAAGGACTGATCTTTCCTAATAACATGTCAAAAGTATGTAAGACAAAAATCCCGCCATGTTTACTTCTAAGGAACAATCTGACAGTACTTCTTCCAAAACAGATTTGTTTGTTCTTTTGCAGTCCGTGGTACTTTCAATATTCTTCACCAGAAACATAATTCAAATGTATCAATAATAGAGCTAGCATATGGAATTTCTATAGCTCATATGGAACAGTTATCCCCAACACATTAATCATTGCAGATCATTGGTAACTCCTTTGTGGATGATCTGCACCACCTAGCATAACTTGATCAAAGGGGGGAAGATGTATAAATGAACCCCTAAACTGAGATATTTGACATAACAAAAATGACAAATGACTGCCCTGACCTAAATTAAACTCCAAATTGAACTATAATGCGGCTTGACATAAAATCTCTGCTTCTACTCTTCTGAAGAGACAGTATATCTCCTTGTAAAAGTTTAACAGCTTGTAACTCAAACAGGACAAGGACAAGATTTTAGCTTGTGTGAGGAATTGTTTGCTAACAGGTGTTTGCTCCATGAATGAGAAAACAAACTCGGTATCATGTCCATAATTGGGCACTTTTGACCTAGTTTTTATTCAGCCCTCGGTATCCCAGGATGTGTACTATAGAAAACCAGGACTTTATATTCTGTCCTTTTGAGACGGAAAACATCCTTCATAGACCACACCAAAAGGATCCTATTTGTAACTTATATTAAGCAGACTGGACTTTAGCACACTGGATCAGATTAAAGAAACTGAAATACTTTCATGTACATAAGGCTGAAATACCCCAGTGAGAGAAGAAACAGGTGACTACTATCTCAAGGTTATAAATGTGGAAGTCTTTGGACGTGAGTTCAAAATTATTTCCTTGAGGGTGCCCAGTAAGTGGCAACTCAAGACCATGAAATATGTTATATTTTCATACTCGCTTTGCCCTTTTATGACATATATAACCCAGTTCTTTCTTTGGAAATGAGCATTACTGGAAGTTTTTCCTTATTTTAAAGCTTCATTATTAAAGTAAATAATATCCAGTCACCTAAATTGTTAATCTGTACAAGATGGGAATTGGAAACGCAGGGAATCTAGAACAGATGAACCCCTCAGGACCAGGGGTGACAGTGGCGATACCGGGATGGTAGGGGGGTGTAGAAAAGGGGAATTGATCACAGAGAGCTACATATAACCTCCTCTCTGGGGGATGGGCAGCAGAGGGTTAGGTGAAGGGAGATGCCGGGCAGTGTAATATAAGATATAATAATAATTTATAAATTATCAAGGGTGCATGGGGGAGGGGGGAGGAGGAAGGGGGGAGGGGGAAAAAGGAAAATGAGCTGATTCCGGGAACCCAAGAGGCAAGTGAATTTTGGGAATGATGAGGGCAACAAATGTATAGATGTGCTTTACACAATTGATCTATGTATTGTGATGAATTTTATGAGCCCCAATAAATTGATAAAAAAATTGTTAATCTGTACAAATCAACAATCTATGTATTTCAGTCTAAAAAATTGTTCTATGCATGTATATTGTCTTTTTCTTGGCAGTATTTTTAATTCCACACCATTGGCTAAATGAATGGAAATATCAACAGAATTATTATATGCCTGTGATAGGCAGGTTTATTATACCAACCTGACCAATAAACACAGGTGGGATTAATAAGGTTGCAGTTTAATTGAAGGGCAAAGAGATAAATGGCTCAGTGAGCCTTGCCTTTATGTGTCTTGCTCGCTGAATATTGGACCAGTGTGCAGCTACCTTAGCTAGTTCTCTCCCTCAACTTGTGAGCTACACTAACTTTGGGACACCCAACCTGTGGACTGCCAGTGTATTAATTGTCTCATGGAAGTGAGTTAAACTGAGCCATTTGTACTGTTCTGTGGACTAATTGGCTGTTTATTTCTTATGTTTTATACATCTCTATCTACCTATATAAAATCATAAGTGTCCTGGTTTTGTTTCTCTAGAGAACCCTGTCTAAAACAATGCCATGTGGATAATTTATAATGTTCTTCACTAAAATAATAATGATGGCTTTAACGTGAACCAGGGGCAAATACAAACCATAGATATACAGATTTTGAGCTCTTAACCATAGCCCTGATCTAAGAAAATTGTATTCTTATGACATGGCCCTCCTCAATACCTACCTTCATGGAGTGATCACTGATGATACAGGTACTGTGTTAGGGCGAGTTGACAGGAGAAATAAATCCAGTGATACTCATATATATATATAAGAGAGAACTTTATATCAAGAAGTAATTATATATCAGGAAAACATCCAATCCCAGTCCAAAACAAGTCCTTAAGTTCAATACCAGAACATAAATCCCTCTTCAGAATCACACAGCCACATGCAATGATGCAGAACACAGGAAGATCACAGGCCAGTGTGTGCAGTGTTGTGTGGATCCAATGGTGGTGAACACATCAAAGGGTTTGTGCAGGTCTCAGCGTGGCTCATCAACAGGAAGCTGAAGACAGAGAGAGAGGGGCCGGCCTCCACAGAGACATTTATCTTGGTCACACTTTCAAAGGAGGTCATCAGGCTGCGATCTAATTGAAAGGCCAAACTCCACCCATATCTTTTTACAGGTGCCATGTTGGAGCAAAGTGTGGTGAACAAAGTTGATGGTGTCCAGCTATCAGAAAGAATAGTGTCTGGGGTTTTAAAGGCTTATCTTAAGACAAGCAGTCATCTAAGTGAGGCATCGGTTAAGTTCACACAGAAGCGCACCAACCTGTGTAGTTCAAGAATTGTAAATAATAAAATCCAAACATGGAGGAAAGAATGGTATTAGAGTTTAAATTCTGAACACCTAGTTTTCAAAAGACTACAGCTGGCAGTGAAAACCCAAAACTCATTTGCAGGTCCCCCATGGGGATTAAGCCTTTGGTGAATCCCCTCTGACTACAGAGGAGATCGGAAAGGCCTTGTTAGCAGACAAAGTACATTGTAGGTTAGATTACTACAATTGTAGTTAGGTCAAAATGTGACATGTCATTGATCTTCCTCTTAATGTAACATATACATTTTTCCAGTTTTTAGTGTGTCTTGTTTTATTTGGAGGTGAGATTTCTCTCTCATTCTGTCATTTTGTTGGGCTGTTTATCTTGATTTTGAATGCTTTTCTGTATATGCTATAGCAGTGGTTCTCAACCTTCCTAATGCCGCGACCATTTAATACAGTACCTCATGTTGTGGTGACCCCCAACCATAAAATTATATTCGTTGCAACTCCATAATTGTAATTTTGCTATTGTCATGAATTGGGCGACCCCTATGTAAAGGTCATTCGACCCCCAAAGTGGTCGCAACCCACAGGTTGAGAACCGCTGTGCTGTAGGGTCCCTATGAACTGACATCAACTTTATGGAAGTGAGGTTTTTTGTTTGTTTGTTATTAGTTTTCTGTATAAGAAATCCAGATTAGGTAAACCTATAGAGACAATAACTGGATGAATAGATCAAAGGGACATGGCAGGGGAGGCTGGCACGAAATGGAGAGCCAACAACAAGTCCAAGGAAGAATAAATGTCCTGGAATTAATTGGGTGATGGTTGCACAACTCTTAAGAATGTGATTGAACTACTGGGGAAAAAAGGTATTTGCTGAGAGTGTTTGCACAATTTCATCCACGAAGAATTCCTTGGTCAACATGTTCTAACAGGTTAGGAAATATAAATGATAACATTCAGAAGAATTGTAGTTAAACAATACTTTTTTCACTTTTGTCATACAGCCCTCTCATGCCTGTGAGTCCTTCTTTTACTGCATCCAATAAAAGTCTTACTCTCTTCTTGCAATTTGGAACAATTAGGAACCTGGTGTGGGTGTTAGTATATATATTTGATTTATAATCTCTCTAAATTTTAATAAACCTTTATGCTTTTATTTCTAATGAATGTTGACTGGTGCTTCCCTATGACCAATCTACTACAACTTTCTCCTCTGGGGAGGTTTGTGAGTTTGTACCACTGACCTTTTGTTTAGCAGCTGAATCCTTAATTAATGTGTTACCAGGGTTCATAAATGGAAGTTTGGACAGCATAATAATCATTCTAGTATTTTGATATTAACTATATAGAATGAACGTTTATTTTATTTTATTTTACTTAGGTAATCAGTCACTTGCCAAGCACTTCAATATAATTTTCTGCACATAGTAACTATAAGAAGACACTGGGATTATAAAAAAAATAATTAGAATATCAAGTCCAGTGAGACCTGTCATTTCTTATTTTTTGGCTAAGTAATCCTGCATAAAGTCTTAACTATGAAATATCATATGCTCCTTGACATCTATACTTCAGACATAATAAAGGCCTCAAAAGAATGATTATCAAATCAGAGAGCTTAATTTTGTCTCAACTTGTTTGGTTTTACATTTGAAAGAATATAATTAATAATCAGATTTTATATATAATATTACTTTTATTACTGAATTTATTCCAAAATAAAAATGATATGCAATCTATAATTTTTTATTTAATTTCTCACTGTGCTCAGAGAAATGATGTTCTTTGGTGTAGGCATGAGAAATAGCTCTGATAATTTCCAGTACTGTTAATACATTGTTTTGAATATTTTCTTTCAGGGTCTTTAAATCAAAAGTTTTCCATTTGGTTCCAAAAAAGATCATCTATTTTGCTATTGTGAAAATGATTTCCCTTTGCAAGTGAAATGACAAAATATGGATCATGAGCATCAGAAGTTCACGAAATTCTCATTTACAATGAAAGATAGTTAGATATTCTTTGGCATTGAAAAAGCTTTGAAATTTAAAATAATTTTAACAATAAAATAAAATATTACTGAACGTGCTCTTTAGCTGCTTTTGAATATATTATGTAAAATTATTTTTGCAATATTTGAGTACTTAAGTGAATTTTGTCTTTAAGAATCACCAGTTTTTACAACTCATTTGGATAATTTCTTAATCTACCAAGCACCTTTACCAACAGATATTTATTGGAGGACAAAATAAGTAGAAGATACAGCCTTTACTCTTTATAAAACTTCCTTCTTATTTGTAGGGTATTTAAAAAAACAGACTGCTTACTTTCATTTCAAGGAGTTTCTCTTACCCAGGGGCCCCAAAGTAACAGAAAATTAAAAATTGCAAACTATTAACTTGGTGTGATTATTTTTTAACCCAGAATTACTAATCACTTTGCAGCTCTGGCAATTTACCTTTTCCAGCTCAGAAAGGATATGCAATAACAAACTCATTAACTCATGATTTAATGAAAAAGACTGTGTGCTTCCTTAATTTTCATTTGAAGAGGTCTCATAGCTACAACAATTTAAGAGGCCAGATTTTCAGGAGTTGTTTTTAGTGCTAACCCAATAATCATTAAATATTTTGTCACCATGGAAACTTGTATTTAAATGGCTATAAAACTTGCAGTCCATGAGAGCAGTGCTTGTAAGAAGAGTGCTTCCCTAATTTGAAAATTATTTATTAAATAATAGAGCAATCAAATATTTTGTTATTGTCTTGAGCTAATTCAAAGGTTTATTTATTTATTTTAGCAATTGTAACTAGCCTACTTTGAACCTCTTGTATTTGAACATGATGATCTACCTCTATGCACACAGAATAACTGCTTAAAATAAACCCTATGCTTTACTTACTTTGTGTTTTGATTATTTTAACATGGAGATACATTAAATATAAGTAATTTTATTAGAAAAACCAGACCTGTTGCTGCAGGATAAATTCCAACTTAGAGTTGAAATTTCTCTGTAGGGTTTTCGGGGTCTATAATTTTTGAAAATTGAAATTTTTTTCCAAGACACCTTTGGGTAAATTGAAGTTACCTCCAACATCAAATATCATTTATGGAGAACATTTATTATGTCTTAAAAGAGATGAAGACAACACAAAGACACAGACATATTATCTGGATGAAGCATAAAGTCAAATGGCATCTGAAGATTCATAATCAGGACTCTAATTAAATACAGCATGAAACAAAGGGAAATGTTACAAATTCATGGTTGGCAGCAGATCAGTATATTACAGTTACACCTGGGACAACAGAAACAGTAACAGGGTCATGATTGGGATATGTACATTATGTTAGATAGAAGTGCCTACAGGATTGGTCCTGAGCCTTCCCACCAAGGTAGTCAGGGCCAGACAGGACAAGACTCATGACTATGCGACTCCTTATGCTGTCCCAAATAAAGAGACCTCCATTAAGGACATACTCAAGCATGTCTCTAAGAGAGACTAGCCTCCTTGGGCTGGCTGGAGAGGGGTGGAGGTAATCCCCTTTCCAAGGCACTCTTCCTGAGGACCGATTATCTACAACTTTGGTTAGTGTTCAGAAAGAATTGTTCCAGGTTTTCATATTTTCTGCTTTCATTTCAATTGAGGTTTTTATCTGCTATGCTTTGTTGTTGTTAGTTTTTTGTGGTTGTTAAATAATGATTTTCTATATATGAATTCCAGGATAGGTAAACCTATAGAGACAGAAACTGGATTAATGGTTCCTGGGGCTTATGTCAAGGGGAAATGGGAAGATAATGATGAATGAAAGAATGAGGAAAATTTTCTAAAACTGTGGTGATGATTGTACAATTCTAATTGATGTGATTGAACTATTGAATTGTATGATATGTAAATTATATGCCTGTAAAACTCTTAAAAATGCTTTTTTCCCACTTTGTTTCACAAAGGATTTGGAATATCAAAATAGCATATAACATAAAATAATAGTATTTAAATTGAGTAATTCCTTTAAATTTGAATCAGATGATTTCATTCCTCTGTTCAAACCCTCCAATGGGTTTCCACCTCATTTACAATAAAGAAAAATCTTTGACAGGAACTTAAGTGATCCTCTATGTTCTGGCCTGCTGTTAGCTTCTGATCTCATCTCCTACTATACTTTTTAGAATTCACTCCAATCCAGCCCAATGGCCTCATTACAGTTCTTTAAGCATACCAGATATGCTCATACTTCAGAGTCTTTGCCTGCCTGTCATTATCTTCTTCCAGACAGATTGCTCCCTCCCTCATCTCTATGCTTTGAATCCTTCCCCAAACTAAAAATCAAAATACCTTCCATGAAGTTAATTCTAATTCACAAGGAATTAGAATTGTATCCATATAAGACAGAGTAGAGCTGTCCTTGTGGGTTTCTGAAGCTGTAAATTGTTATGGGAGCAGAAAACGTCATCTTTCTCCCATGGAGTGGCTAATGGGTTTAAACTGCTGATCTTGCATTACCTACTATGGCCTTCCTCGCCAACTCATTAAAAATTAAAAACTCTTTTTTTTAACATTTTATTAGGGGCTCATACAACTGTTATCCCAATCCATACACACATCAATTGTGTAAAGCGCATTTGTACATCGTTTCTCAAAACATTTTCTCTCCATTTAAACCCCTGACATTAGGTCCTCATTTTCCCCTCCCTCCCTGCTTCCCCCTCCCTCATGAGCCCTTGATACTTTATAAATGGGTATTTTGTCATATCTTGCCCTGTCCGCCGTCTCCCTTCATCCACTTTTCGGTTGTCTGTCCCCCAGGGAGGAGGTCACACACAGTTCCGTGTAATCGGTTCCCTCTTGCCTACCCATTCTCCCTTTACCCTCCATGTTTTGCCACTCACACCACTGGTCCTATAGGGCTCATCCATCCTGGATTCCCTGTATTTTCAGTTCCTATCTGTACCAGTGTACATCCTCTGGTCTAGCCAGACTTGCAAGATTGAATTCGAGTCATGGTAGTGGGAGCGGGGAGGAAACATTTAGGAACTGGAGGAAAGTTGTATTTCTCATCATTGTTACATCGCACCCTGACTGGCTCATCTCCTCCCCGAGACCCCTCTGCAAGGGGATCTCCAGTGGCCTACTAATGGGCTTTGGATCTCCACTCCGCATTCCCCCCATCATTCACTATGGTAAGATTTTTTGTTCTGATGATGCCTTACACCTGATCCCTTCGACACCTCGTGGTTGCATAGGCTGTAAAAATTAAAAACTCTTACTCCAGCACATGCTATTGGCTGTTTCAGTTTTCTTGATAGCACTCTGTTTTATTACTATGATTTTTCTTACTTTTTCTTTTTTCTATTGTTTTTCTTCCTAACTATATTATAAGGGCAGGAAATTGTTCTTTTAAGTTCAAAGATCTGCAGAAAAGAGTCCTGGCACTTATTAGATGCTCTTAATGTTCTACTAATCACTTGTAAATGTTATTAAATGTTATCATGGCTTAAATTTTGTCCCATCCCACCTCCCCACCCCCAAAATGCATTAAAACCTGTGAAAACTGAAGCAGTTGTAAGGTGGAATCCTATTAGAGAAGGAAAACTCAAATATTTTCCACAAAGAGGAGTGATATGAAAATGGTAAGATTGCACCCAGTCCAAGGTGGAAAACTTTTGAAGGCCAGAAGAAAAAAAAAATCCTATTGAGTTCCAGCTTTCACAAGTTTCACTGTATGTGTTGGAGTCCTGACATTTAGTACTGGAATGTAACCCCTTTATGACCAAGTACCATTACTGTGTCTTTAAATCTTTAACAGGAATTTGTAGGTGAGTCAGAATAGGAGTAAGAAAAGGCTCAAAGGATTTAAATGTTGAGCATACAGCAAGTGAAGATGGTTGTGATGAAGAATTTCTTGTATGTTGAAATTTGCTCAATAATTTCAAAGTGAGGCCAATACAATTTGTCAATAAGTCTGGACATTCATAAGCTAAGGACTGCTTTTAGGATTTATTTGTTATGCTAATGAAACAATTTCAGTAAAGGTTGTTGTCTTTTCCAGTTTCTAGTGCCAGTGTTCCTTGTTACCTCTGCTGTGGAGCTGGTGCCTTGAATTATAAATTCTGTCCTCTTAAAATATGAGGAAATTACATTTTTATTTGAAACAATCCATTTGTATTTCTGTTACAACATTGAGAAACTAAGACAAATGATATTTTGTTTCAAATAACACTAATGCCTATGTGGTCATTGCTTTTTGTTGCTTAAGATTTTGTGCAATTTCTGTGATGCGCACCTTCCCGACGCGATCACTGAAGACAAAATAGGTGCATAAGCAAATGTGGTGAAGAAAGCTGATGGAGCCCGGCTACCAAAAGATATAGTGTCTGGGATCTTAAAGGCTTGAAGATAAACAAGCGGCCATCTAGCTGAGAAGCAACAAACTCCATATGGAAGAAACACACCAGCCTGTGTGATCATGAGGTGTCGATGGGATCAGGTGTCAGACATCTAAGACCCAGAACAAAATCATACCCAAAGTGAATGGGGGTGGGCGGCATAGAGTGGAGACCTAATGCCCATCTGTAGAAAATTGGACATCCCCTCACAGAGGGGTCACAAGGAAGAGATTAGTCAGTCAGGGTGTAGTATAGCACCAATGAAACACACAACTTTCCTCAAGGTCTTTGGTGCTTCCTTCTCCCCACTATCATGACCTCAATTCTATCTTACAAATCAGATTAGACCAGAACATGCACACCACTACAGATAAGAGCCTGGAACACCGTGAATCCAGGATAGGTAAATTATTTATTTGGGAAATAATTATTGTAAAGTATTATAGAATATAGGACCCCTGATGCGAGTGGTTGGTCTGCTAATCACAAGGTCAGCAGTTCAAAACCACCAGTCACTTCACGGGAGAAAGTCAAGGCTTTCTATTCCAGTCAAGAGTTACAGTCTAAGAAACCCACAGAAGCAGTTCTACACTGTTCTATAAGGTTCCTGTGAGTTGGAACTGACTCCATGGCAGTGATTTTTTTGGTTATAATAGAATGTCAGCTCCATGAAAGCAAATATTTTGCCTTTTCTTATGCTTGTGTCTCTAGGATCTAGAATAATATCTGGTTATGATGGTTAGATGAGCTCTGGTGGCAGAGTGATTACATGTTGGCCAGTTAACTGGATGGTCAGCAGTTTAAAGCCACTTGCTGCTCCACAGGAGAAAGGTGAAGTTTTCTACTCCTTTAAAGAGGTACAGTATGGAAACTCAGAAAGGCAGTTCTACTCCGCCATATAGGATCAATATGAGTTGGCATCAACTCAATATCAGTGAGTTTAGTTTGGTTTTCACAATAGTTAGAGGTTGTGTCAATTAGACACCAGTGAGTAAGGATAGAGGCGGGTCCAACCTATCAATTAAGTTGAAGTCTGATGGCACTTCCTTGAGGGTCTGGCCTTTTGTATAAGATTGAGACCAAGCAGAGTCAAAATCTCTTGCCTTCAGCTAGAGATGGACCTTGCATCTGGTGCTAAAATATCCTGTTGTGTTGCCTACTGTCCGTGGACTAAAAATGATGAATTCATCCTCCTGACTTTGGATTCATTTGCTTTTGCATCTGCTGGCCTGAAGTCCCTACAATCTCTGCTTCCTCGTCCTGCTTTCTGTTCACCAGCTTCCCTCAGTCAGGAGAAATCTGACTTGAACTGGACAGAGATAGCTATTTCCACAATGTGTAAGCCATTTCTTGATATAAATCTCTTTCTACATACAAACACATACAAGCATCGCTGGTTTTGCTTTTCTATAGAACCCCACCCCACCCATTGGCATAGCATATATATTTAATAAAAATAGCTTCATTAAGAAAAAAAGTGGGGAATATGGTGACCATATAAGGACATGCATCCATGGCTCCATGTGAGTAGCTGCTGGATTTGTGTGTGGGGAGGGCAATTTGAGAGATTCCAACCCAGCTCTGGTCTTGCAGCACCCTGGGGACGTTATAGTGATTTCCTGATGGTCTTCACACCTGTGCTCACTAGCATGCATGCCCCTCTGGGATTCCTCTGCTAGTTGGCTCTCCTAAGCCCCAGAGACCCCTGCCCATCCTGTTTCATGGAGTACCCCATCCCCATTTGTCTCATGGTCCCAGAGCAATTGTGACCAGCCTGAGACTACTGTACGTTACTAATGCCCGAAACCAGCTCCTGTGATCATTTTGTGCACAAGTCCCCTGAGCAGCTCCCTTTCCCACTGTGAATGTCAGGCCTTGCTATTGGCCTGACTGGTACCTGCACAGCTTGTGAACGGGTGCTCTGAGTGGTTTCTTTACCCACTGTGAACACCACAGGCCTTGGAATTGGCCTGAACAGCACCTGCACAACCTGAAAACAGGTCCCCTGAGTGTCTCTGTTACCTGCCATGAATGCTGGGCCTTTCAATCAGCCTGATCAATGCCTGCACAGTCTGGGAATAGGTCCCCTGAACAGCTCCCACCCGTAAAATGGACCCTGAACTCCAGGCTGCCTACATGCGATTGGCCTGACTTATGCCTGTGACTGGTCTGTGCACAGGTTCCATGGAAGGGTCCCATCCCCACTAAAGATCACGAGTGCCTGTCCTGTGTGTGATCGGCCAGACCAGGGCCTGTGACCAGTTTGTGCATAGGTCCCTGGGAGGTTCCTCCCACTGCTACAGATGCCAAATGGTTGAAAGTCTTCTCGATCAGTGGCATTATAAGCATCTCAGTGCTGGCAGGGGTCTCTACATGGCTTCTCTGGATCCAGAAGTCTGGTTGCATCAGAGTAGGTCAATATGGCTTCTTCAGCTCCCAGGGCATATCACCATGTGTCTTGTCAGTAGAGCACCTCCAAGTGAGTGAGCAGAGAGAGGGAAGTCTTCCTCCTCTAAGGAGGAAATCTAGGAGTTCCCAGAATTCTCAGGAGAAGGCCAGGCCCACACAGAGGCCTCATTGGTTATATCTTGATTGACAGACCTGACTCCACCCCTTCACTCTCAAATTGTCACCTGATTATGTAACTACCACATCTACCCAGACTAACACACAGCAGGGAATTCTCAAAATAGCAGAAGAGTTGGATCCAGGTATTTCCTAGAACTATTCTTACTAGCATTGGAGAAAGCAAACACAGGGCTCCTGGACTCCTGGAAAAATTGCACCAAGTTCCACTAAAACACCACACAGGCAACAATTCACATGAAGAACCACTACAAGAAAGCAAGAGAAAAAAATACAATCTCTGAAGAGGACCTGAACATAGCAACATACATTCAAGAAGCATACTTTGAACCACCACAGAAAAAAATTTTCAGAATGCTGCTTAGAGTCATACAGGATATGGGGGATTCAATACAAAAAAAGAGGATAAAATAATAGAGAGGATAGAATCCACATACTGAAGGGAAAATCAAGAGTTAAGGAAAGATGCAAAAGAATAAAAAAATACAGTAAGAGACTTTACCAACAGGATGGAAGAAGGATGTCAGTGACCTTCAAGATAGCCAAGCAGAATTCAACAAATGGGATAAGCAATCAATCAAGATAATCAAAGCTGAAGAAAACCAGAGAACAATGAGCCATGCTATGAATAGAAATAATATTTGAATAATTAGGATGCCAGAACAAGACATAATGAAGAAATTTAACAGCCAAAATAGTGAGGGAATTCCTGGTAAAAAACTTCCCCAATTTAATGAACGAGAGTCACACAATCATCCAGGAAGCAGCGTGGACAACAATTAGACTAAACACCAAGAAGAATGCACCACGGTATATGGTAGTCAAATTGTCCAACCTTGAGGGAAAAATCTTAAGAGCAGCTAGAGAAAAAAAATGAAGTCTGATGCCTATAAGGGCAATCAGATAAGAATGTTCTCATACTAATCAGCTGCACTATGAAGAAGAGGAAATAGTGGAGTAGCATCTTCTGAAATATGAGTGAGAATAATGGTAATCCAAGAATCCTTTATCTTGCCAAACTATCCATCAAAATTGACAGAGAGGTAAGAGTTTTCCCAGACAAAGAAAAAGTTAGAGAATACATTAAAAAAAGAAGAGCACTACAAAAAATTATTTCCAACTCACTTTGCACAGATCAACATCCACAGAGCAGTATATTGTAATACTATCCAGAAGTCAGTACACTAAAAGCAACAACAAGACGTCATTGAGTCAACAGTGAAAAGAAGGCATGAATGAATCCCACCATTTATACACAACACACTGCTAAGGAGGGGAGTAGGAAAATATCTAACACAAAAGGTTCCAGATGGCAACAAAGAATCCACCGATGGATGTAATAAGTCTGAGCTGCAGTGGTCTGAATTAGCCCATTAAAAGACAAAGGCTAGCAGACTGGATTAGGAACCCATCAAACTGCTGTCTAAAAGAGACACATCTCAAGCTCCTAAAAACAAAAACTGGTTGAGGATCGAAGGCTGGTTAAAAGTATACCAAGCTGATGGCAATTTTTTAAAAGCAGGAATTTCAATAATAATCTCTGAAAAAATCAATCTCAAGATGAAGGACATAACAAGATATAAGTATGGGCACTATATAAGGCTTAAGAGATCAATTGACCAGGAGTCAGTGAGCATTATAAACATATATATGTGCAACAATTGTCCCGTGAAATTCGTCAACCAAATCTTTCAAAAGATGAAAAAAACAAATCACAGGATTAGCAATCATAGGAGAGTTAAATACACAGTTCTCACAGAAAGACAGATCAGTGTAAAAGAAAGTAAATAAAGAGGCTACAGAAATAAACCCGACAATTAGGCAACTTGATCTAATAGACATATTCAGAGCTCTCAACCCAAATGCAAGAAATTCATTGTGTTTTCAAGTGCACATGATATGTATTAGAAAATAGACCACATAGGGGGGCACAAGTCAAGCGTCAGTAAATTCAAACATATAGAGGTCACTAAGACTTCCTTCTCTGACCACTATGCCATAAAGCTGGAAATCAACAAAAGAAATATTTTTTAAAAAACAAGGGCAAATACTTGGAAGATGAATAACATTCTTCTTCCAAAGGAGTGGGTACTGGCTCAAATTAGAGGTGAAATTCAGAAGTTTCTAGAAACTAATGAAAAATACAACATACCCAAACCTATGGGATACTGCAAACACAGTTGATATTTGATAGCGATAAATGCACATTTGGAGAAGGAAGAGAGACTTATGGTCAATACTCTATCACAAAACCTTCAGCAGTTGGAACAGAGTTAACAGAACTGCCAAGGAAAAGAAATTATAAAAATTAAGGCAGAGAGAGACGAGTGGGAAAAGAAAGCAACAAAAGGGAATGGGGGGAAAATCGACGCAGTAGAAGGCTGTTTCTCTGAAAGGATTAACAAACAAACCATTGGCAAATCTAACAAAATATAGGAAGGAGCAGACATTAATATTCAGGATGAGGGATGAAACGGTGGAAATTACAATGGACTCTAATTAAATTGAAAGACTAATTACACAATACAACAAAGGCATGCAATCCAATGAATACAATAACTTGGAAGACATGGACAAATACTTGGAAAAACAAGCCCCTTCTAGATTATCTCATATATATGGCAAGAACCTGAACAGACCCATAGCAAAAGAAGAAATAGGGTTATCAAGGAACTACCAACTCTAAAACGTCCTGCTCCAGTTGACTTCATAGGAGAATTCTACCAAGCATTCAAGAAAGGGCTGACGCAAATTCTACACAAGATTTTGTAAGATCTCTGTAGCTCTATGCTCTGCAGAGCATAGAAAAGGACGGTAAACACCCCCAACACATTCTATGAAGCCAATATAACACTAATGCCACAACTGGGCAAGGATCCCACAAGAATAAAGAACTACAGGCTGATATCTCTAATGAACACTGATGCAAAAATCCTTAGCAAAATTTTTTTCAATATAATACAAAGGTACATAAAACAATTCACCATGATTAAGTAGGATTCATGCTAGGGATTCAGGGGTGGTTCAAAATTCTAATATCCATCAACATTATCCATCACATTGACAAGAAAAAGCACAAGAACTGCATGATAATATCATTAAGAAAACCATTTGACAGCATTTAACACCCATTTCTAATTAAGGCATGCAAGAAGATAGAAATGGAAGGAAATTACTCCAATATAATACAAGGTATATATGATAAAACAACAGCCAGCATTACAATCAATGGAGAAAAGACAAAAACACTGCCACTGAAAACCCAGACAAGGATGCCCCTTGTCCCCACTTTTATTCAGCATAGCTAGGTCCTAGAGGACCTAACTAATACCATAAGGCAACAGAAGGACACCTTTAGCTTTGCCAAAAAAAATTGGATTAAAATAAAATTCACATGTTGCCTACCTTATCTGCTTTCTTTGAAGAACATGACATTGAACCAGACAAAAGGATTACGATAATCTCTGTGAGAACACTTGCACATGCTTGCAGACAAAATTTCATCGTACTTTCCAAATCTACCTGACACCCTGATAGCACTTGCAAGAAGCCCATTCACAGTCAAAGCTGAAGATGTTCCTGAGATAGCACAAGAGGAATTCATTGAACTTATTAACAGTGATGCAGC
The DNA here is from genome assembly GCF_000313985.2 of Echinops telfairi. Taxonomy (NCBI): domain Eukaryota; kingdom Metazoa; phylum Chordata; class Mammalia; order Afrosoricida; family Tenrecidae; genus Echinops; species Echinops telfairi. The sequence continues at coordinate 88,489 of NW_022111038.1, read as the reverse complement.
AAGAACTGATTTCTCTGAAATACCAGTTACAAAATTCTGGATCAAGTGTTTGCAGTCATATCCTGTTCTGTCTGAGACTGTGTTGTGCCTTCTTCTTCCATTTCCAACAACATATCTTCGTTAAACAGGGTTTCCAGCTTGTTGGTTAACAAGTCTAAATACAGAAGTAAACTTATGGAAGATTATCTTCCTTGTGCTCTTGCAAAGACTGCCCCGAGAATTTCTGGTCTGGTGAGAAAGAAGCTATCTCAACCTTCATGCTGACCTTGGATTTTTACACATGCTGTTGCAAGATGTAGCAATGTAGTTTACTGTTGTTGTATTAAGACTGTTACCCATGCAACACCATGCTTCAAGACAAAATTTCATTTATTTGTCATTAGAAATAAGTATTTCACAACATATAATTACATATTGTTTTTGTGATTAACCACTATGCTTTCATTATGTTCAAATTGTTACAATGAAAATTCATCTTGTATATGAGATATTCACATTATGATTCATAACAGTAGCAAAATTACAGTTATGAAGTAGCAATGAAAATAATTTTATGTTTTGCTGTCACCACAACATGAGGAACTGTATGAAAGGGTCGCTGCATTAGGAAGGTTGAGAACCACTATGGTAGAGGAATATGGTAGTGTTATGATACAAGATCATCAAGCAAAAGTCAATTGGATTGCTATATATAACTGATGGGATTGCAGAAAAATGAGATCAAGAAGGTAGTACCCTTTACAATATCCAAGCATAAATTGAGATATCTAGGGATACACCTAACCAAAAAAAGCAAAAGATCTGTATGAGGAAAACTACAGAATATTTTTACAAGAAACCAAAAAAGACCTTCATAAATGGAAGACTAA
>NW_022111038.1:84809-87510 GCF_000313985.2 Echinops telfairi | reverse complement strand
CCCCCCCGGCCAAGGAAATGGAAAAACTGACTACCAACTTCATATGAAAAGGGAAGAAGCCCCAAATGGCAAAGAACTCCTCAAGAAGAAGAATAAAATGGGAGGGCTTGCATTACCTGACTTTAAAACTTCTTATACAGCAACAGTTCTCAAAACAGCATGGTACTGATATAATGATAAATACATGGACCAATGGATAGGAACAGAAAATCCAGAAATAAAATCAGCAGCATACAGACAACTGACCTTCAATAAAGACACCCCCCCCCCAATATCAAATTGGAACAGATGCCCTTTTTAACAAATGGTGCTGGAAAACCTGGATATCTACTTGCAGAAAAATGAAGCTATAGCCTTACCTCACTCCATACACAAAAATAAATTCAAGGTGGATCACAGATCTTAAGGTAAAGCCCCAAACTATCAGGATCATCAATGAGAAAATTGGTACAAAGCTAAGAATCTTAGTGCAGGAACTACTTGTGCTCTCCATAATAATTAAGGATGCACACTCAGAGGAAGATAAAATAGATGAGTGAGACATACTTCTGTACATCGAAACACTTCATCAAGAGGGTAATAAGAGAGACAACAGACTGGGAAAAGATATTTAGCAATGACACATCAGACAAAGGGCTTATTACTAAAATCCAAAAAATTCTGCAAGCTTACAATAAGAAAAAAATGAATTGCCCACTGAGGGAGTGGGAAGACACCTGACCAGAAGACTCACAAGGGAGGAAAACCGAATGCCAATAAACATATGAGAAAATGTTTTTGATCATTAGTAATCTGGGAAAAGCAAATTAAAACAACTATGAGATCTCACCTAACATGCACGAAGATAACCCAATTCAAAAAATAAGAAAGCAACAAATGTTGGAGGGTTTGCTGTGAGATAGGAAATCTCATCCACTGCTGGTGGTCTTGTAGATACATACAGCCACTGTGGAAAGTGATTTGGTGATACCTAAAACAGATGGAAATTGAGTTACCATATGACCCAGCATTTCCAAACTGGGCATATACCCAGAAGAAATGAGAAACAGATCATGACCAGACATCTGTGCTCCAATGTTCCTCGCTGTGCCGTTAACAATTGCAAAGAATTGTAAAGAGCCCAAATTTCCATCAATAGATGAATGAATTAAAAAAAAAACTCTGGTTTATACACACAATGGGGTACTATGCATCCCTGTAAAACAGTGATGAAATGATAAAGCACCTCATCTCATGGAAAGAGTTGGAGGACGTTATGCTAAGTGAAGTTAGCAAAGCACAAAATGACAAGAAAAACATGAGTCTACTGAATGGCATAGGGGAAAATACACATATTGCACAGTTCCCAGGCTGAGGACCAGATACTCCGTCAAGAGCCAGACCAAACCAAATGATGCATATGTCATCAAAGAAAAGAAAAAAGATGGTAATTGGGGACCAGAGCACTAATCCACCCAAAGAGAGGGTATTGTTTATGTTTCCACAGGAAAGGAAGAGAGAGAGAGAGAGAGAGAGAGAGAGAGAGAGAAAAGACTTCATTCTGGTGTACCAATTCTTCAAGGTGGTGTACCTGCTCAAATTAGCTCATTCACAGAGAGGACTGCAGGGCCAGACTCAGCTGGAAATATGATGTCCCCTCCCTGGATGACAGCGCTACAGAGGACAACACTGAAGATACAGTTTTGGGAAAGCAGTTGGTCTGACCTACCCACATGGTGGCAAACCAAGAAGGGAGTGCAATAGACCAGCAATGCGAGTGAAGCCATCAAGTCCCTGAAGAAACCTGATTGTAAACTTCTGACTGGGGAGTTAGGGGAGCAGTGCTCTTCACCTCATCTGAAATGGATGGGGTTTATTCACAAGGAGGCCACACTGAAAGTCTAAAGGTATAACAGGGTGGGGGTGGCACTAGAGCGCTCTATCCCTGATGGAAGTAAGAGCAATGGGGACTTGTAGGAGGCACACCTCTTGGTCAAGAATGCTGAGGGCTAAAAGCATAAAAGTGCTGTTAGGTAAGAGGGTCCCAGGATATGGAACCTAGAAAGAAAAAGGAATTGGATGGATGGATTACAACAGGCCCTGCTCGCTATTTAGCAGAGAGATAGTCATCTATTTTGGGTCAAGAAAACAGATTTGGAACTATGTATATGGCCTTTTTTTTCTTTTTTGTTGTCCATCTATATAAGATAGGCAGGGTAAGCAATCTTAAGTAGATAGTGTCAGGATATATGGTACCAGGGAGGCCTGGGCGGGGAATAGGCGGGGGGGAGGGGAGTGGTAAGCCCAAAATGACAGGGACAGGGGAATAGCAAGGACCCTAAAATTGACTGTGAGGAGGGTGTAGCCTTCCTGGTCATGTTTGATCAATTGCAATGTATCTGAGAGCTATTACTGAGAGGTGAATGGTGAGTAAACATGATAATGGGGCGGAAGGAGAAAACAAAGAAAGGGAGAAATGAAAAAAACACTAATATATATGTATGTATAAACCTAGATATGTATATACCCTGTTTCCCTGAAAGTAAGACATCCCCCAAAATAAGACCTGCTTACAGTTTTGTCTCTCAGTGAAATATAAGGCATCCCCCCAGAAAATAAGACCTCCCTGAACATAAGCCCCCCCTCCCCCCCAAAGCTACGGTAACTCTGGACTCTGGACTGTAGCGGCAGGCACCGCCGTGCAGCTCACTGTTGGCCGCAG
>NW_022111038.1:64821-84221 GCF_000313985.2 Echinops telfairi | reverse complement strand
GGCTGGACAGAAGGGTATGGTATATATAGCACTGATGAAACACATAAATATTCCCTAGTTCTTTAATATCTCCTCCCCTTACTATTATGGTTTTTGTTTCACCTCATTAATCTTGTTAGACCCCGTATGTTCAATGTATGAAAGCCAAGATATATAGCCCTTCAGAAACAGGAACTGGAGTAGTGATTCCCTGCAGGTAAGGGAAGAGAGAAAGGGTGGGAGAAGGGAGGAGCTGATAGCAGTAATGACTGTATAACCCCACTTGAGGGGAATGAATAACAGCATTTAAGATATGGCATATATATAATAAAAATAACACAATATAAAAATAGGGGTTCCTGAGGAGTAGTATGGGGAAGGGAGGGGATTAAGGTGAGCTGATACCAAGGTGCTCAAGAAGGAAGAAAATGTGTTGAGCTGATGGTGGCAACCATTATACAATTATGTTTGATCTAACTGAATTATGGATTGTTATAATATCTGTAAGAGCTCCCAATAAAATGATTTTTAAACATAGAAACCAATAGTGTGAAGCTATTACACATTTGGGCAAAAATCATTTCATTCTTCTTTGAAATTTTTATTTTTTATTAAAAAATCATTTTATTGGGGGCTCTTACAACTCTTATTACAATCCATACATCATCTGTATCAAGCATATTTGTACATATGTTGCCATCATTATTTTCTAGACATTTACTTTTGAGCCCTTGATATCAGCTCCTCTCCCCAACCCCGTGGTTCCTTGATATATTTTAAATTATTATTTTCATATCTCACACTGACCACTGTCTCCCTTCCCCCATGGTTTCTGTTGTCTTTCCCCCTGGAGGGGTGTGTGTTGTTATGTGCCTATCATTGAGATTGGTTCCCCCTTCCTCCCCTCCTCTCCCCCACTTCCCCCTACCATTTGGTTATTGCTATTCTAATTCCTGTCCTGGATTCCGTGTGTTGTGAGCTTTATCTCTTATCTATACCTGTATACATGCTCTGATCCAGTTTAGAGTGAGAAGCAGCACTGGGGTCATGACAGTGGGTGGTGAGGAAGCCTCACAGAACCAGAGGAATATTGTGTGTTTCATGGGTGCTTTACTGCATCCTGGTTGACTCATCCCTTCCCTGTGACCCCTCTGTGAGGGGATGTTCCATTGTCTGCAGATGGGCTTTGCATCTCTGCTCTGATCCCCCTCATTCTCAACCACGTGGTTTTATTTGTTGTTTGTTATGAATCTTCTGATGCCTGTTACTTGGTCCCGATAACATCTCATGATCGCACCGGCAGGTATTCTTTTTCATGTGGGCTTGTTGCTTCACTGCTGGATGGCCGCTTGTTTAACTTCAAGCTTTTAAGACCCCAGATGCCATATATTTTAATAGCTTTCCTCCCTCATGACATTTGCTTATTCACCCATTTTTTTCTTCAGCAATTGTGCCATGGTGGGGGTGGGTGAGCATCACAAAGTGTCAGTTTGTTAGAACAAAGTGTGCTTGTATTGAAGGAGGGTATGAGCTGAGGCCTAAGGTCCATCCACAACCTCAGTGTATTGTCTTATAAATATATGTCCATAGGCCAATGGCTCTAATTTTACGAATTAATGTATTTACATAAGCACACACATCTGTTTATACCTCTATTTATGTCTTTGCTTCCTAGAACCTTCCTGTTTCCTTTTGCCTTCCAGCTCCACCATGACGTTCCCCCTTCTTCCACCTCTTAGAACTTCTCAGCTAGATTGCTGTCGCTCCAACACTCACAGGATCTCTACAACCTCCTTGTTGGTGGTGCTAATTCCCCAGTTGTTCCCCTGTCTATGGCTTTGTTTGCTCACCACACCCTCCACACCCTCGCTCCCTGCCACCTTCTCCCCGCCAAGACACTCCAGGGCCATTGACCCTTGCTTTCTCCCTGAGCTTGCTTCTCGTGCCTGTCTTATAAAAGTAGGCAAACCAACAACAATGTCATAGACCAAACAATAAGAAAGCAAAAGATTAAAAAAAGAAAAGGAAAAAAGAGAGAGCAAAACTATATATAGTTCCAGGCCTGTTCTCTAGCCTTTATGACTCTCTCCCCACTGGTCCTGGGGGAGTTCAAGGAGCTGCACCTCCTAGCCTGAAGTCTATTTTGGGGGTTCTTTAGGGGCTTTGTGGTTTGGCTTTGCTCCAGTTGCTGATCTGTTATGCTCCCTTCTTGGTTTGCTCTACCATGAGGGATTCAGACCACATTATCTCTATGCCATGTGCCCTCATTATTGTCCTCTGTTGCAGTATTCACCAGTAAGGGGACAACATATTGAGTTGTTGTCAGCCCTACAGTTCTCTTTGTGCTTTAGCAGCTATGTATAGGGACATCATCATCCGGGCTTGGTGTGCCAGTATGTGGTCTAGGCTGACTGTTCCATTTTCATTTTCCTTCTTGATTTGCTTCCACAATAAAATTAGTTTATTGTGCCAGCCTGGCCAATAAACACATGTGGGGTTAATTGAAGGGTGGAGGGATAAATGGCTCAGTGAGCCTCGCCTTTCGAGTTCTCTGGTCTGTTGCTTTCTGATGGTCGGACTAGGGGGCAGCTGCCTTAGCCAGCTCCCTGCTTTAGCTGGCAAAGCTCACTTCCTGCAAGACACCCCTGAGGAGAAGCCACATGGACCTACCCCGATGCAGCCCTAAGTGCTGGAGCACCCGTGTGGAGACCCCTGCCAACGCTGAGATGCTTACACATTCACTGACTTGGTTTTCCTCCTGAGTTGGCGCCATAGCGTGTGTTTTATGAGATGGAGGAAGGATTTGTGGATTGGTGTTGGACATATGGGCTAATGTTGGACTTGCGGGCTTGGGCAGCACTGAGTTGGGATGTTTTCTTTATGCACACTTAACCTTTATATAAAACTCTCTCTTATACACGAGTTTCTGTGGATTTGTTTCTCTAAAGTACCCAGACTAACACAGCCCCTTTCTGATACCTGAAGGTTTAGTGTTCTCTGTCACACATACTTGTAGGGTGAGTGTCAGTTTGGCTCTTGTTGGGGTCGGCCCTGTAGCCCAGTTTTATTCATGCATTCCTCCATGTGGTTGCACTGCCCTCATGCTTTGGTGCACTGTGCTGGGGTCCTATGCACACACCCACTTCTGTGGAGACATAACTAATACTCTCCCCTGGGTGGGTTAGTACCCTGCTCCCCCTCTGCCATTATCTCAGTTTCTCCCCTCCCCCTTTTGTCCCTCCTCCTCCCCGCCTTTCCCCTTCTTTGTGTTGGATTCACATGTACCTCCTTGGATTTGGTCTGACCTCCACCTGACTGTCTGTATCACCACTTGTATATTGTGAGATAAGTGTCTTTTCTATACCTACTTCTGCTGATTATACTTACCTCAGGGAGCTGATGTTATACTTGTCATTTGTGATTGTCTGACCTCGCTTAGCATAGTTTCCTCCAGCTCTTCCCATGAAACGAAATGTTTCATGTGATCATCCGTGGTTTTTAGTGATGCGTAGTATTCCATTGTGTGTATGTGCCAGAGTTTACTAAACCACTTGTTCAACTCTTCACGATTGTGAATTGCACCGTAATAAATATCCGAGTACAGACAACTGATCATGGTTTATTTCTTACCTCTTCTGTGTATATGCCAAGTTTTGTTAGATGGAGGAGGACTTTGTGGACTGGCGTCGGACATATGGGTTAATATTGGACTTGTGGCCTTGGGCAGCACTGGGTTGGGATGTTATCTTGATGTGCACTTAACCTTTATATAAAACTCTCTCTTACACATGAGTTTCTGTGGATTTGTTTCTCTAATGTACCCAGACTAACACATAAGTCTTTAGATTTTTTGGTTAAATATATTCCTAAATATTACAATTTATTCTTGGCTATTTTGAAGAGTACTGCCTTCTTGATCTCCTCCTCCATGGTCCTGTCCAATGTATATAGCAAACCAATAGACTTCTGTTTGTTCATCCTTTAACCTGCCACTCTTCCATATTCCTCTATTGCTGTTAGTACTCCTGTTGTGGAGCTTTTGGGATTTTCAATGTACAGAATCATGTTGTCTTCAAATAGCAATAGTTTCACCTCCTCCTCACCCAGTTGGATACATTTAATGTCCTCCCTCTGTCTTATGTTGTTAGCTAGGACCTCGAGTATCATATTGAATAGAAGTGGGGACAACGGGCATCCATATCTGCTCTCCTTTTTTAGTGGGATTGTTTTCATCTTTTCTGAATTGACTATGATGCTGGCTGTTGGCTTTTCATAGTTAGCTCGTATTAACTTGAGGCATTTTCCTTCTATTTCTATCTTCATGAGTGCCTTAATTAGGAATGAATTTTGGATGTTATCAAATGCCTTTTCTAAGTCTATCAATATTATTATGTTGTTCTTATATACTTACTTTTTTTGATCAATGTGGTGTATAATATTGATGGATTTTCACATGTTAAACCATCCCTGCATCACTGGGATAAACCCTAACTGATCATGGTGGATGATATATTTTATATACTTTTGTAATTCTATCGGCCAATTTCTTGTTAAGGATTTTTAGACCTATGTTTATTAGAGATATCAGTTTGTAATTCTCTATTCTTGTGGGATCCTTACCCTGTTTGGGTATCAAAGTTATACTGGTTGTGTAGAATGAGTTTGAGAGTTTGTCATCCTTTTCTACACCCTGAAATAATTTGTGGAGGGTCAGTGTTAGCTCTTCCCTGAATGCTTGGTAGAATTCCCCTGTGAAGCCATCTGGTCCAGGGGCTTTTTTGGTTGGTATCTTCTTGATAACCATAGCTATTTCTTATTTTGCTATGGGTTTGTTGAGGTTCTTGACCTCTAGCTGGGAAAATCTAGGGAGGGATTGTTTTTCCAAGTATTTGTCCATGTCTTCCACATTTCTGAATTCATTAGAAGACAGCCTTTCATAGTACTTTGTGATTATCCTTTTAATCACATTGAGGTCTTTCGTGATTTTCCTGTTTCATCCCTCATCCTGCTCTAGATGTTTGCTCCTTCCTTTCCTTGGCCAGGTTTGCCTGAATTCAATTCTGTTGATTATTTCATAGAACCAGATTTTTGCTGCATTAATCTTTTGCATCATTCTTTTGTTTTCCCACTGGCTTAACTCTGCCCTGATTTTTATTGTTTCTTTTCTTTTGCTATTGGAGGGGTCATTCTCTTGACTCTGTTCTAGTTGTTGGAGGTTTTATGATGTGTATCATAAGTCTCTCTTCTTTTTTATATATGCATTTATTGATATCAATCTACCACTGATAACTGCTTTTGTAGTATCCCATAAGTTTTGATACATCGTAATCTCATTCTCATTAGTTTCTAGAAACTTCCTATCCTCCTCTCTAATCTAGGTTAATACCCACTCATGTCGCAGAAGATCAGTGTTCATCTCCAATTGTTTGTCTTTGTTTTTCTGGTTGTCCTTTTATTAATCTTTAGCTTTATGGCGTGGTGATCTGAGAAAGACGTCTGAGTAGTCTCTATGTGTTTGAATTTACTCACGCTCAACTTGTGTCCCAACATGTGGTCTATTCTGGAAAATTAGCTATGTGTGCTTGAAAAGAATGTGAATTTATTTTGCGTTTGGATGGAAAGCTCAATAATTGTCTATCAAGTCCAGTTGCCTAATTGTATTGTTTAGCTCTGTAGCCTCATTGCTGAGCTTCTTTCCCAGTGATCTATCTTTCTCTGATAGTGGTGTTTTAAAGTCACCTACTCTCATAGTTGAATCTGTGATTTCTTGTTCATCATTTGAATAGTTTGACAAATTTCAGAGGTCCATCGTTAGGAGTGTATATATTAATTATGCTCACTAGTTCCTGGTTTACCGATCCTTTGAGCATTATATAGTGCCCTTTCTTGTCTCTTTATGGTTTAATCTTTAAGGTCAATTTTGTCAGAGATTATGATTGCAGCCCCTGCTTTTTTTAATTTGCCACTTGACTGGTATACTTTCCGCCAGCCATTTATTCTTGTGTATTTTTGTCTGTGCACTTAAGATGTGTCTTTAGCAGGCAACAGATCGATGGGTTATGTTTTCTGAGCCAGTCTTCTAGCCTTTTGCTTTTAATGTATGAATTGAGGCCATTGGATTTCAGAGTTATTACCATGCTCTGTGGATTCATTGCTGTCTTCTGGTGCCTTTTGTGTTGGGTGTTTTCTTATCCCCCTTCATATCAGTGTGCTGTATTTGTGTGGGGGGCTTCATTCTTGCTTTTTGTCCCCTTCTGAGGCCATATTATTTTGGTAATTGTTGGCCTGTTGCTTCCGGCTGGAGTTGGGCTATATAGCAGTCTCTTGCTTGTGCTTGGTGGATGTTGGTCCTCTGACCATAGTGAGGATCTTCCGCAGGGTTGGGTGTCTTATGGCATATTCTTTGAGCTTTTCCTTGTCCTGGAAATCCCTTATCTCTCCATCTACCTTAATAGATAATTTGGGAGGTTAGAGGAGTCTTGGGCAGGCTTTTTTTTTCTTTCAGCTTTTGGAAGATGTCACTCCACTCTCTCTTCCTCTTCATGGTTTCTGCTGATAGGTCTGAGCATTTTCTTACCTGAGCAATCTTGGATGTGACTGTCTTCCTTTATCTTGCTCCTCTTAAAATTTTCTCTTTTTTCTCAAAGTTGGATATTTTAACTATTGTATGCCTTGGTGAGTTCTTCCTAGGGTTTAGTCTAATTGGTGCCTTCTCTGCTTCATGTATGAGTGTCTGATTTAAGGTGGGAAAGTTTCCCTACAGAAATTCCCTCACTAATTTAGCTGTTGACTTATTCGGTGTGTCCTGCTCTGATAAGTCAATTCGAATAGTGTTCATCTTCATAGCATTTGTCATTGATGTCAGGTTTTCTTCCGTCTCTTTTATTATCTTATTTTCTGAGGTCTGCCTGATTGTGATCGAGATCACTGATACTAGAGAAGGTTTTCTGCCTCCTCTGGTCTATTTGTAAAATTCGTGATCCTGTGAGTAGCTTTTGTTACCTTATCCATTAGCCCTTGTATTTCCCTTTGGTTCATGGACTTCATCCCCTCTATCATGGACTTCATCCCTTCTATTTTGGACTTCATCTCCTCTATCATTGCATCCATATTCTGCGTTGCTTCCCTTAACTCCTGTATTACTCTAGGCAGCCTTCTGAAAATTTCTTTTAGTGGCAGATGCATGTCTGATTTTTCTATGAGCATTATTAGCTCTGCTGTTGTCTTTTGTCTTTCTGGGTTTTTTTCATTGAGAGTAATGCTGTATGGTTCTGCTTCCTTGACATTTTTGTAGAGGTGGGCACAGTGTTTCTGGAACACCAAATGGTCCTTAGCTCTTTCTCTGTGTTACTGATAAGGGTGTTTTTGAGGTATGCTTGTGTCCTATTATGGAGGTGGGTCAGACTGCTGTGTAGAAAGGGCTCCATGGTAATTCAGTGGCCAATGGTGGTAAGGAGTCTCAGTGACTGGAGTGGGGCTGGAGCCTGAAATATGCCCCAGGGCTACTTTGAACTGGAATATTAGACCATGATTTGCAGACATTTTAAAATTTAATTTTTTAATTGCACCTAATAAAAGACAAAGGTGAGGGGAGGTCTTGCAGCCATGAGAAAGAGTGCTGATCAAAGGCAGGAAGAACCCCTTTGACACTGGTGCAGGTGCTGGGGGAAAGGCTCCATAGGGTGGAGGTGTCTGGCACTGGTGGGGGCAGCTGTTGCTGCTGTGGGCAGGGAATGTCACACTGGCATGGGATAGGCCACTGCTGTTGTGGGTGCCAGGAGTGGGGGAGCTCCATGTGCAACGGTAAGGCTGAGGGTGGTCATTTGGCAGGTATTGACTGCTTTGGAGTCTGAGGTAGTGTGGCTGGTGTGGGCCGGGGCGTCCCAGGGCCCGCGTTGATTATCCCCTGGGTTCCAGAGCCAGGCTATAAGTGGGGCATGCATGTCTTTTGGACAGAGCATGCACTCTCCCATGCTCCCTATGAACTAGTGCTGCTAGGGAGTGCTGTGACACAGGCCAAGGTGGGCTGCTGTGGGCCTCTGTGAGCACCACAGACTCAGCCTCCACAGGGGTGGGATGGTCTCAGGCAACAGTGCGGGGCTATGGGGGATACAGTTGCAGCAGGTGACACAACCTCTTGAAGGTAGACTGCAGGTTAGTTCTTGTGGCCCTGGGTGAATGGAGGGAGGCACCAGAGCTTGGTGGCAAGATTGCTTCCATGTGGAGAGAGGGAAACTGTGGAAGAAGGGAGTGGCTCCCCTCAGGGAATATTGTGAGTGGAAAGCTGCTGTGAGTACTGTGAGTGGACACCATGGCTGTCTAAGTCTCGGCAGGGCAGCCAACCAGCTCCTGGTGTGGCAACCAGGCTAGGGATTGGGGTGAGGCAATCAGTGTGTGGTGACCGCTGTGGTGGCACACAGGAGCAGCATAGCCAGGCAAATCAGGAAGTCCCAGGGATCAGGTCTCAGAACCTCAGAGGCTCTGGTGCAGGGTAAATGTGTGAGAGGTTCACCTCATGGACAGGGGACGCACTCCAGGTTGTCGTGGGTGTCTTGTCATTCACCAGAATCTTCCCACTAGTCCTCCTGGAGACTGGACCCACTGTTTGCAAAGGAACTCTCAGTATGTGCCGCTTACCTGGGCGCAATCTTGAACAATACTCCCAATTCACTCTTATTTTCTACATCCACCCAAAAGATAATTACCCTCAACTTTTTAGCTATTGTCCTTATAAAAACACCTCACAAGTTCCATTTTCTTAGATGCAATAAACTCTGTTTTCCATTAAAAAAAAGTTGATTGGAACAATGTTCACCAACTTGATGAATGGTATCAATAGCAATGAATTATATATGTGCAAATTATGGAATTGATATGCACTCTGTTGTGTATATTTTCAGTAATTAAAATAAATTATTTTAAGGAAAAGAATGTTGAAAGGGCATTTTCATTTTCTATAGAAATCTTCAGAATTATAATTAATATAATCATACTTTATTTTGTATATTTATTTCTATTTTCTCATTGGAATATAAGGTCTATAGGACATAAACTGTATATTTCTTTGACAACATATTTGGGTTAAATGGTGATTAAGCACCACAAACTTTTATTATTTTTCTCAAGGAATCTAAAGATTTATTTTCCAAATGGAAGAAAAACAAAAACCCAAAGTCACTGCCATTGAGTCAATTCTGGCTCATAGAAAGCCTGTAGGATAGAGTACTATTGCTCCTGTGAATTACAGAGGCTGTACATCTTGGTGGAAGCAGAAATCCTCACCTTTCTGACTAGTTGGTCAGTTTTAACAGCTGAACTTACAGTTAGCAGCCAAGGCATAATGCACTACATTATCAAGGCTTCTTATGGAAGAAACATGAAGAAATTAAATTACAATATAAACATTAAAATAGCAGACCAAAGTAACATATAAGTGAGGAATCTGAACATGATAGATGCTGAACATTTTTAATGTTAAACTATTGCCTAATATAGGATTAGATACCAAACAAATATTTAGCATATATATAATTGTTCTAGGGGGTCCTCAAACTTTTAAAACAGGGGACCAGTTCATTGTCCCTCAGACCAGTTGGAGGGCCAGACTATAGTTTAAAAAAAATATGAACAAATTCCTATGCACACTGCACATATCTTATTTTAAAGTAAAAAACAAAACGGGCAAAAACACCCGGAAGCTTGGATAAATATCCTCGGTGGGCGGCATATGGCCCGCGGGCCATAGTTTGAGGATCCCTGTTTCTAGGAGAATATTATCACAAAGTTGTAATAATGAGGAAAATAAATTTTATTTAGCAAATGCATCACAGAAAGAAGAAAAATGGGAAAGGGGCAGACATGCCATCAAAACTATATCTGCCTAAGAGACCACAGATTATTAGAAAAGTCACAGTATATCTAAAAGTTTAGAAAAAATACGAGTAGAGGGTTCATTTCTTCAATAGAAATACTAAATATTATTGATTACTCTTCGAAAGACCATTTGTTTGAACAATGCTCACCACTACAGTAACAACAATTAGGAAGGTCTTTATTGATCCACCCTGTAGGAAAGGGGAAGTGAACAAAAGTCATAAATTACTCTTTATCTACTTATCTTAGTTTTGAAGAGGATATGATTAGATCAAGTCCTCCAGTCTTGTGTGTATATGTGTGTCTTTACTAATTAACCTATCTGCCTTTTTATGATTTCCCAAATTTATCAGGGGGGTTGACCATAGGCACTGCCTCTCCCTGCTCTCCTGGTTTTGTCTCAGTCAACTCCAGCTACAGTCTGTACTCAAGATGGTGCTTATACTTATTTTAAGGTTCAGGAACTCTGTAGTTGGAAGCTTTTTTGCAAAATAAATGCCTTTAGGCTTCCAGCTCTAACACATAATTAAAAGTATTATAAAAACAATATGCATTGTGGAGATCAAAAGAGTTTCACATGGAGTCATAATTCAAATATTTTAAATGTAATTACTCTTACAGGGAATTAAGAAAGGCATTAGGAAAACAAAGGCTTGGATACAACTAATGCTTGTAACTATAGGCAAGTAGTGAGAAAAACTTGATAGGAGCCTTGAAAGACATTTGTATAATTTGAAATTATCCTTCTGGCAGTCACTCCTCTAGGCCCTCTCCTCATTACATTTCCCACAATACTATATGATGGCCAAACTCCTAACATGGAATGAGGAAACACCAAATCCTAGCAAGAGGTAACTTGAGATGAGAACTAAGTAAAACCTACAAGTGGTTAAAATTACTTCTAATAGGACAATGCACATGCCATATATATATATGATTTTTTTGACATCATAGACTGAAAAACACACGCTTGGGTGGCCATGACACTATCCACCCACCACTGCTCTCCTATGAATGCTAATTAGTAGCTTCTGAAATGAAAATACTTTACTTGGAATCCTATGGTTATATATAACTTCCTTATTTGAAAGATTGTTAACATGAAAGTAACCAGCTGTTCAGGGAACTTGATCTGAGGCTTGTCCTTCCAAGCTCTTTGTCTGCATGCTGGCTGTCAAAGCTTTATGAGATAAAGAAGCAGCATCCAGCAGGACCCTCCCCTAACTAAAAATTAATTGGTAGTATTCTGACAATGACTGGTTAGAGAGAAAGAAAGTCGCAAAGGCAGTTTAGTGAAACTATTTATTGTTAGCTGCTGTCAAGTCAACCTCAAATCATAAAGACCCCATTACAATGGAAAGAAGTAAAACAGTACCTGGTGAAGTAGTGGGTTACACATTGGGTCTTTAACCACAAGTTGAGCATTTCAAAACTACCAGCCACTCCAAGGGAAAAAGATGAGGCTTTCTACTTCTGTATAGAGTTAGTCTTGGAAACCCACAGGGGCAGTTCTACCCTGTCCTATAGGGTCACTATGAGTGCCAATCAACTCAATGGCAGTGAGCTTGGTTTTGGTTATTCGTGTCTCTGTAACTCCCAACAAATAAATGAATGAGTATAACTATGTCAATAGAGTGTGTGTAACACTAATATAGGGAATCTGTCAGTTTTTGTTACCATGCTCCTGGCTTTAAGGATAAACCATCTTTGAAGGAGGAAAGAGATAAAAAACCCAGAACCATTAGAAGAGTAAGTTGTAGAAATCAGTCAGATGTGATGGAGGCTGAGACTAAAGATACCAGAGACTGTGGTAAGGAGACTATGTAACAGAGCAAAGGACCAGACTGAGACCAGAGGTTGAGGCAACAAAAACATGAGATAGAACAGTAGAGCATCACTGAGACTATGGGCTGTGAGGCAGAGCAATAGGTGGGAGTCCTGGTCCATGAAGGCAGAAGGGTGGGGACCACATGACTGAGAGGCTGAGGCCCAGAGAGAGACTTGGCTGCAGGCTGAAGCGAGCAACAGGTGGGAGTCCTGGTCCATGAAGGCAGAAGGGTGGGGACCACATGACTGAGAGGCTGAGGCCCAGAGAGAGACTTGGCTGCAGGCTGAAGCGAGGTGTTGCTGTGAACTAATGACTTTATCCTCACTGTTTGTTGATCTTGATTTGTGCTAATCTATTAACTTCCTTAATTGTGAATATTGTCTGTGAGGTCCGTGTTGCCATTGCAACAAACTATCAAGCCCAGCACATAAGTAGAGTGTTGTGGGAAGAATGTTGGTGTCAGAATAGGTAAAGAAAGCTGGAGTATGTCTGACTCCTGCTTTGTGGCAAAATAAAGAAGCCAGAGGATGTCAGATATACCCCCACTCCACCACGCACCATTTGTGTAGTCATTATGAGAACTAATAGAAAATAACTATAAAAATTAGATGATCTTATAACATGGCGCTGCTTGGTACTTGCCTCCATGAAGAGGTCATCAGAGATATGGGTGCTACAGCAAAGTGTGGTGAAACATGAAGATGGTGTCAGCCTGGCTATCAATTGGAATAGTGCCCAGGGTTGTAAAGGCTTGTATTAAAACAAGCAACCATCTAATTGAGGCATCAACTAAGTCTATATGGAAAAAGCACACCAGCCTGTGTGATCCAAAGATGGCAATAACAAAATCCAAATATGATGAAGGGAAAAGTCTCAGAACATAAATTGTAAACACTCAATTTGTAGAAGGCTGTGGAGGGCAGTGGGAACCCCAAGTCCATCTGCAGAGTACCTAGCTGGATTAAGCCTCTGGCAGATCCCTTTGGCCACAGGCGAGGGACTCAACCAGCTTTGCTATTAGATTATTATAAACTTGATTATGGTGTAGGGAACTACAGTATAATATAATAACTGGTCAGTTGATGTCCCCTTTGTCCAAACCTAACTTTGCTCTAGGTTTAAATATTTCTCATTTGTCTCACAACAGAGAATTTATCTCTGGCTTGTTTCAATATTGTTGATGGTCTTTTCTTTCTGAGTCTTTATTTTTATTTTTTCTGTTTCATTTTGGTTTTGGTTTTTATTGCTTCTGTTATGTCCCACAGTTTATGAAGCACAAAAGGAGTGGATACATAGAGACAGTAACTGATGCAATGGTTTATTAGGGGTGGGGGTGGGGGGAGATGAATTGGGGAGCAAATAATGAGTGAGGGAGGGTGCACTATAACTGATTTGATGATGTATATACAACTCTTTCAAAGTGACTTAACTATGGAAGTGTACGATATGGGAATTTTATATCAATAAAACTCTTTTAAAAAGGAAAAAAATTAGATGATATGTCTAGATAATTCCCAGCTATCATACCCTTTAAATCTTTGTGTGGTACAAATGGTTTAAGAGTTCAGCTGCTAACTAAAATATTGGCGCTTGAACCCAAACAGAGGCACCTCAGATGAAAGGTCTGGCTATGTAATTTTGAAAAAACCAGCTATCATTGAAAACCCTAGGAAGCACATGAGATCACCACGAGTTAGAATCAATTCATTACTAACCAGTTGGTTTTTGGTTTGGTATCTTACTATTCATCAGGAATATTCAATTTGCCTCCTAGGAAGAAAGTGGAAATAATAGAGCAACTAGATTAGTTATTTGAAATAAGGTTTTGTTCTTATTATGTTTCTGATCTAACACACATGTTTAAAAAGTAAGATGAGTGTGGGCTATCTGGTTAGTGTTTACAGCATTTTTGTTCCTCTGTCTTATGGAAATTAAACTTCTGTCTGATGGATATGCAGAACCCTAATTAAAACTACTTATGAATATTTGGTGGAGACTACATCCCAAATAAATGAATAAACCTACATCTTTTTTTGACCACTTGCCGGCTTCTTTTCAGGGGAAAACATTTCAGCCTTAGTTAATACAACCTAAAAATATACTGGACTGCCGTCAAAAGGAATGTAGCATTGAGCTTCTCTAAGAGCAAGAAAGAGATATAATGTGAGGACAAATGAAAAAGCTTGTTAAAATCCATTCAATACAAAGTAAGGTTATAATTGATGGTATGAAGAGCATATTTCATTAAGAAGGAAAAATTTTGGAAAAAAATATTCCAACTACTTTTCTAATTTGAACAGAAATTGGAAAAATCTAAAGGTATTTAAGATTTAAGTTTTGCAGACTGTTGAAGTTACGTTACATGGCAAACCACAGGCTAATCCAGCCTGGTTAGGGTATGATACTAAATGACAGTGGAAGAAAATGGTGATTTACGGCTTGTGGAGGAGTTTGTAATTCCACAGGAAGGACATTGCAATTTAGCTTGAAGTAATGCCTTGAAATGCCTTTTTTACTACATAGTTGCCTCCCTGTTGGTCATAGATTCTGCCCAAATGTAAAGCATCCCAAAGATTGCAATTGTTTTGAGTACCTCTGTAAAAAAAAGGAGGGGGGGAGAAACAATAATCTTTTTGAAAAGAAAGGTAAATTTAAAATTGATAGTTCTATTACATTTAAATCAGTGGATTTTTATTAACTTGGAAATTGGAAATTTATTTGATTTTCTTTACCACCACTATCTGTCAATTTTTCATGCTGTGATAGCTTGTGTATTGATGTGACACCGGAAGCTATGCTACCATGATTTCAAATATCAACAGGGTCACTCATGGTGGAGAGACTTTAGCAGAGCTTCCACATTAAGACTGATTAAGAAGGAGGATCTGGAAATTTAATTCTGAAAACACTGGCCAGTGTAAAACCTTATGAATATGGGGGGAACATCATCCCCTCCCCCAATAGTGCATGGAGATGAGTCCCTCAGGTTGGAAGGATGTCACTCTAAATAAAACTAGGAAATGGCTGCCTCCTCAGAGTAGAGCCCACCTTAATGACATAACTGGAGTAAAGTTTCTAGAAAATTACTGTTTTAGTTAGGTAGACTAGAGAAACAAATCCATAGAAACTCATATGTGTATAAGAGAGAGTTTTATATAAAGGGTAATTTTACATTAAGAAAGCATCCCAACTCAGTCCATAAGTCCTATATTAGCCAACATGTCAAATACTCATCTATAAAGTCCTCTTCAGACTCACGAAACACATGCAATGACTGTGAATGCAGGACAATCACAGGTCAGTGGGTAGAAAGTCTTTGGATCCAGTGGTGTTGTAAGCATCTCATCGCTGGCAGGGGTCTCTATGTGGCTTCTCTGGCTTCAGAGGTCTGGTTGCATCAGGATAGGTCCATGTGGTTTCTCCAGCTCAGGGCACTAGTGTAGTTCCATGTGTCTTGTCAGCTGTAGTGTCTCCCAGGGAGTGAGCAGAGTCTCTTCTGTCTCCAGGGCAGGGGGTGGGGGGTGGGGTGGGAAGATTTCCCAGAATTTCAGGAGAAAGCCATGCCTACACAGAGGCCTCATTGGTTATGATCTGATTGACAGACTAGATTCCACCCCTTCACTCTTAATCCTCTCAAGTCCCAAATTGACACCAGATTATGTAACTACCACACTTATTTTGCTGATGGGACACAACTCAAAATGAAAAGAACTATATGTAAACATTCATTAATGATTGGACTGTGGAACATACAGAGCATGGATTTACAATCATTAGAAGCCATCAAAAATGAAATGGAGCACATAAAAATGGACAACAGGTATTGGTGAGCTGAAATGGAGTCGTATTGGCTTTTTTGAATTGTATAATCATATCGTCTACTAGTCTAGGAATGGAAAATTGCAGGAGGAGGATGTATTCATCAGAAAAAAAGAGCAATTCTGAAGTACAACACAGTCAGTGACAGCATAGTATCCATATGCTTACAAAGAAGACCAGTTAATCTGTCTATTATTCAAGGTTACACATCAATCACTAATGCCAATGATGAAGAAAAAGGAAGATTAAAAAATAACTTACTCAGTCTGTTATTGATCAAAAAAGTAATCAAGAAGCATTGATAATTACTGGTGATTGGAATGCAAGATCTAGAAACAAAGAAGGATCAGTAGCTGTAAAATACAGCTTTGATATTAGAAATGACACTGACATTACATGATAGAATGCTTTAAGATGAATAATTTAGCCTTTCAAATACCACTCTTGAACAATATAAATAGCAACTACACATATGGACTTCACTAGAAGGAATACACAGAAATCAAACTGAATGATGCAGGAAGCAAAGAAATATGGAGGGAATATTTAGAGTCACTCTAACAAAAACTTATGTTTGGCCATGCATTAAATGACATGGAGGCTCTATCTGACCTTCTCTGGCTTCCTTATCGCCGTGAGGCAGGAGTCAGACATGCCTCCATGATCCATTCTTCTTTACCTATTCTGACATCAACCATTCCACCCACATTTCTCAATATCTGTGCTGGGTTTGATAATCCATTGCAAAGACCACACATAATTTAAAGACAATTCTCATATTTAAGGGGGGTTATTAGAGGAGTCAACAAGATGCCAAATATCAGCATCAGTAAACAGTAAGAATACAGTCATTTGTCCACAGCAACACCTCAAGCCTGTGGTCCCTTGTCCTCTGCCTTCTTGGACCAGGAAGCCCACCTGTTGTTCTGTCTCACAGTCAGATGATCTCTTTGCTGCTTCTCTGCTCTGTCCCATAATCTCCATGTCAATCTCTGGTGTCTCAAATCTCAGCCTCCATCACTTCAGACAGATATCTGAAATGTGCTCTTCCAATGGTCCTGGGCTTTCTCTCTGCTCATGATTGCTCTTATACACAGAAGAATGGCTTTAATGGAAGTGTGTCATTTTTTAAGCTGATCATACTTCCAAGAAATCAAAGGATGGTGAATTAAGCCACACTCTCTAGTAGAGATACATCTAAAGATCCATCTCACCTTGACCTTGTAACAGAGAACTCCCTTCAAAATGAGATTATAGCCACAGGCATAGAGTCCCGAGTTATGTAGAATACATCACATAAGGAAGTATGGTTAGAAGGTCCATATTAATTGACTACAACTCAAAGCATTTTAAAAACTCAAACTCATTGCCATGGAGTCAATTTTGACTCATAGCAACCCTATAGGATAGGGTGGAATTGCCCCTTGGGAAGTCTGAAACTGTAACTCTTTATGGGAGCAGAAAGCCTTATCTTTATCCCTCAGAATGGCTTGTGGTTTTGAACTGCTAACCTTACTGGATAGCAGCCCAAGAATAACCCACTACACCGCCAGGGTTCCTCTGAAACCATTTTAAGATTTAGTATATGATATAAACCAATGGTATTGAAGAATATGCTCAAGCTACACTAAAGGCATTGTTGACAAACAATGTCCCAGGAAATTGACAAAATACCAAATGAGATGTTTTATCAAATGGATGCTAAGCTGATGGTACTCCCTATTCTATAATGAGATACTTGGAAAACATATCTGTTCAACCAAATGGAAGAGATCCACACCTGGACACATTACAAAGATATGTTCCAATAGAACAGGGAAATTACTTAACATTATAATTAATATTATTTGCAAGTAAATTTTGCTGGAAATAATTTTTAAAAATAGTTTCAGCAATACATCAACATAGAATTGTCAAAAAGAGCTCCTAATAAAATGATAAAAAGAAAATTCAAGCCAGATTCAGAAGAGGCCATCAAATGAAGGATATCATCAATGCTGCCAAATGGATCTTGACTAAAAGCAGAAAGGTGCTTACTTATGTTCATTGATTATGCCTAGGAATCCAACTGAGTTGATTACAATGATTTATGGGTAACATTGTGAAAAATTAGAAATCCGTAACAGTTAATTATTTGCATGTGGAAGATGTACATAGACCAAGAGGCAGTGCTTCTAATAGTACAAGGGCACATTGCATGGCTTAAATTAGGAAAGATGCGTCAAGGTTGTATACTTTCACCATATCTATTCTATATGTATGATGAGGACATTATCCCAGATCTTGGACTATATGAAGATCTAGGCATCAGGATTGAAGGAAGACTAATTAGTAGCCTATGGAATACAGATGACACAATTGTGTTGCTGAGAGTGAAGAGGACTTGAAGCTCTTACTAATGCAAGACTATAACCTTCACTATGGATTGCATCTTAACACAAAGAAAACAAAAATCCTCACAACTGGGCCAACAAGCAACATCAAGATAAATGAAAAAAAATTGACATTGTCAGAGATTTTGTTTTACTTGGATCCACAATCAATGCCCATGGAAGTAGCACTCAAGAAATCAAACAATTAATTACATTGGGAAGATCTGTAAAAATCAGACAATGAACACTGGAGATCAAAGACAAATTGATTCCTTTGTGTTAGGATATTAAATATATTATGGACTTCTAGAATAATGGACAAATATGACTTAGAAGTACATCCAGAATTCTCCTTAAAAGGAAGGATGGCAACAATGATCTCAAAATGATTGTAAGGATGGCCAGAACTGGGAAATATTTTTTATATTGCACATAGGGTTGCTATGTACACTTAAATATCAATTAATAACAAAAATAACAATAACACATTGATAATATGATTGGCTAGAGAAGAGAAACAAACAGGCAAAGGAGAAAGATGTACAAGGTAAGTTCTGAGAAGTTGTTGAGTGCCCAACCATTGGACCACTAGGGCTCCTTAAAAAACATTATATAAATAAATATACATATATGGCAGAAAGTTGAGGCTTCCTACTCCCATAAAATGTTATAATCTTGGAAACCCACAAGGGCAGTTCTACCCTGTTAGATAGTTCTACCCTGTTAGATAGGTTGTTTATGCATATACACAAACACATACATGTTGTTGTCAGGTGCTGTCAAGTTGTTTCCAACTTGTAGAGACCCTATTTACAACAGAACAAAACATTGATGACCAGTCCTGTATCATCTTCATAATTAATGTTGTGTTTGAATCCATTGTTATAGCTAGTATGTCAATCCATCTCATTGATTGCCTTTCACTTTTTTGCTGACCTACTTTACCAAGTATGATGTTCTTTTCCAGGGACTGGTCTTTCCTGATAACATGTCCAAAGTATTTGAAGTGACGTCTCACCATAGTCCCTTTTAAAGAGCATTCTGGCTATACCTCTTACAAAGCAGATTTTATTTGTTTTTCTGGCACTCAATATTTTTTGCCAACATCATAATTCATATGCATCAATTCTTTTGCAGTTTTCCTCATTCATTACACACATACACACGCACACAAACATATGCAACACACCCACAAGAGAAAATCACAACAAACTCAGCACCATTGATATATTCAGACTCATCGCAACCCTATTGGACAGGTTAGAACTGTCCCTGTGTTTTTCCAAAACTGTAAATCTTTACAGCAGTGAAAAGCTCCATCTGACTCCTGCAGAGCAGCTGATTATATTCAACTGCTGACCTTGTGGTTAGTAGCTGAGTTAGTTAATTGTGCCAGCCTGGCCGATAATCACATGTGGGGCTAATTGAAAGGCCGAGGGATAAATGGGTGGTGAAGCCTTGCCTTTCTAGTTCTCGGGTCTCTTGTTTTGTGATGGTTGCACCGGGTGCAGCTGCCTTAGCAGTTCCCT
>NW_022111038.1:61673-64553 GCF_000313985.2 Echinops telfairi | reverse complement strand
GGGATGTTTTTGTGATGCACATTTTCTTTACATAAAACTCTCTCTTATACATGAGTTGCTGTGGATTTGTTTCTCTAAAGTACTTAGACTAACACAGTAGCCTAATGCATAAGCACTATACCATCAGAGTTCCTCATTCCAACTCATAGAGATCCTATATAAGATTGATGAGATTATAAACTTTATGAAAGCAGAGGGCCTCATCTTTCTCAAAGCAGCTGGTGGGTTTGAACTGCCTATCTTGTGATTAGCAGCTCAACACTTATCCCACAATGCCACCAAAACAAAAACACAAAATCCCCAAACTCACTACCATTGACTCAATTCTGACTCATAACAAAGTCGAACTGCCACTGTCAGTTTCAGAGACAGTAAATCTTTATAGGAATAGAAAGCTTCATCTTTCTCCCTTGGAAAGGTTGGTAGTTTCAAAGTGCTGACTTTGTGGATAGCAACTCAAGGTGTGCCTCACTTCACCACTAAGGTGCCTTATAAATGTGAGGATAAGTAAAAAGTAGTGCTACTTGGGCTCCATTTCATACATGCAAAGGTGTTTGTTTTTTTTAAGTATGTAAACATGTCTCTGAAGTCAGTGGATGGTTGCAGACAAATTCTCACCATAATATGTTTGTTGTGGTGCCCTCAAAACAGATCCACTCACAACAATAACTTGAGAGGATCTCCTAGACCAATTAAATTCAAGGCCGAGAAGTCAGCCTTCATTGTTTTGGGGGACTATAAAGGAGTCATCTTGAGAGATTTTCTTGCAGGATACAGAATGATCAGGGGGGGTTATTATGAAGAAGTTTTAAGAAAATGGAAAACTGCACTGGTGAGAACAATGTTAGGAAATTCGTGCCTAGAAATTTTTTTTTTCTATCACAACAATATACCCACTTGTTCTTGAAACATAACAAGGGCTGTCCTATGAGAATTTGTTTAGAAAATATTTCCCCATCCCCTCAACAGTCCTTATCTTACCCCTTTCAGACTTCTTTTTATGCCTCAAACTCAAAGGTCATTTTTCTTAAAAATGTTTTGAGTCCATTGAGGATGCCAAAATTGCTGCTTTGATGTGGTCGAGTGCAGAATTTTCTGGGAAGGATTAGGCATACACCTTCAAAAGTGAATAGGCTTTGAAAAAGTATATATTGTAAAATAATAGCTTCATATTTTTATAGTTTTGTTTAATAAAGGTGTCAATAATTTTGTAACTTTTTTAAACTTACTGTCTTGTGTGTGTTTGTGTGCATATATGCTTATATGAAGGGGCTTGAAAAAGTTGCTGCGAAGTTTCCATTATCTTTTTTTTCCTTTTTTAAAAATTTTAATTCATTTATTTTAATTTTATTTTTAATCATTTTATTAGGGGCTGATACAACTCTTATCACAATCCATACATACATCAATTGTGTAAAGCACATTGTACATTCATCGCCGTCATCATTCTCAAAACATCTGCTCTCCACCCAAGCTCCTGGCATCAGCTCCTCAATTTTCCCCTCCCTCCCTGCTCCCCCTCCCTCATGAACCCTTGATAATTTATAAATGATTATTTTGTCATATCTTGCACAGTCCAACGTGTCCCTTCACCCACTTTTCTGTTGTCCATCTCCCAGGGAGGAGGTTATATGTAGATCCTTGTAATTGGTTCCCCCTTTTCAACCCACCCTCCCTCCACCCTCCCAGTATCGCCACTCACACCACTGGTCCTGAAGGGGTCATCCACCCTGGATTCCCTATGTTTCCAGTTCCTGTCTGTACCAGTGTACATCCTCTAGTCTAGGCAGATTTGTAAGGTAGAAATGGGATCATGATAGTTGGAGTAGGGGGGGGAGGTGGGAGGGGGAGGAAGTATTTAGGAACTAGAGGAAAGTTGTATGTTGCTACATCACACCCTGACTGGATCATCTCCTTCCAGAGACCCTTCTGTAAGGGGATGTCCAGTGGCCTACAAATGGGCTTTGGGTTTCCACTCCGCACTCCCCCCCTCATTGACAATGATATGATTTTTTGTTCTTTGATGCCTGATACCTGATCCCTTCAACATCTTGTGATTGCACAGGCTGGTGTGCTTCTTCCATGTGGACTTTGTTACTTCTGAGCAAATGGCCACTTGTTTACCTTCAAGCCTTTAAAACCCCAGATGCTATATCTTTTGATAGCCGGGCACCATCAGCTAATCTTTCAATTCCATTTTTTCCACTAGCTTTTTGAAGCCTCAGGGTATGTTTTAATCATCACAACTCTGAGATGAAAACTAATGCAGCACAACCAGTTTGGCATAATTTTGCTGTATGCCCAATTAGCATTGCTTGCATTCTTAATGTGTGTGTGTGACACACACACACACACACACACACATAAATACACCCGCACAAGTCTTCAAATTTATTCTATGAGCCTGTTATTTCTTATAGCTCTGTAAATTGTCCGGGCAAGTCTACTTGACTTATACTTTTCATTTTGAGCCATTGGTTCTGCCTGTGTATATACGTGATGCAACAGAGGCCAAGATATTTCTTACTACCAGAACACCACTTTACTTTCATTATTAGGTTAAAAATGATAAGGGAAGTTTCATGAATGCGTAACATGACATGCAATATCAACGGAAATTGCAAGAAGTCTCACTCAGCCATTCATGAGCCTCAGGATTCAAGGTATCCGTTTTTGAAAGGGGAAATGAATATGTGTGGAATGTTCCGTACATTCCACAAGGCCTGGATGATTTATTTCCTGTTTGCTCCCAGGACGACAATGACCCATTATTTCTTTTTTCTTTTTTTTAACATTTTATTAGGGGCTCATACAACTGTTATCGCAATCCATACACACATCAATTGTGTAAAGCGCATGAGTACATCATTCTCAAAACAT
>NW_022111038.1:36495-60105 GCF_000313985.2 Echinops telfairi | reverse complement strand
GAAAGAAAAGCTTGTGTTTTCCAGTCTAGCCTGTTGGGGCACCATGCCCTGTCTCCAATGTCCACCCTCATCATTCCCTGGGGATCTTGCTACACCCCTCCCCAGCTGTTGACCCATTATTTTATGAAAAAAAATCATGGTATGGTTCTAAAGTTAACTCAGGAAGGGCATAAGATATTGAATTAAACAAATTTGGTTAATAAACTTTATACACTGTTATTTATATAACCCAATCTACATCAAATATGTCTTTTCCTCTCTTTGCATTTACCAAACACAAGATACTGAACGTTGATATTTCATGTAATTATTTATAAATATTTCAATGTTTTAAAGTAGATTTCAGCTAATTGTATATTACAGTTAATTTCGATACAATACGGTTCATTTTTGCTATGATTTGGGACATTAAATGAATGTCCTTTTTATGTATGTTGACTTCTAGAAAACTAATTCATAGGTAAATTTTTGGCCCATGTGTATGTAGCAAGTGTGTAGGAGTAACATAATTTTGTAATTATATTTTAATTGACATGTCCATTCATATAATAAAGTACATAAATCTTAACTGTACAACAGAGTGATAGGGAAAAAAATATATATATATACATAGCCTGGATCAAATATGAGAATATTTTTAACATCCTGTAAGGCTGTCTTCATATCTTCTCCTTATTTGTATTCCACAAAAGGCAGCTGCTAAGTTCTATGTTGTTAAATTTTGAATGAGACTCATTTCATACTACATGAACTATTTTTTTTAGTAAATGACATACAAGCCATATCTGACCTCCTTTGACTACACATGGAAGAAGGATAATTGATCTCTGCATCTTCCCAAGACTGATTGCCACAACGTAGAAGGCATACATGGTTCCTCACCTTCTCTCTCTCACTTTCTCTCTCTCCTTCCCTATTTGACACCAACAGTTCCTCCCATGACACTAATTTTCTGCTGAGTTTGATAATTCAATGCCATGGCCACACAGAACTCACAGACAAAAACCACAATTATGGAGGTTTATTAGAGAATTTAACCAGTTACCACAAGTTAAGATCAGTAAACAGTAAGGATGCACTCAGTAGTCCTTATTAGAACCTCTTCTCAACAACCAGCCAAATCTCTCTGTCTGGTCCTCAGCCTCACAGCCATTTTCACACATGTTCATATGTTTGAGTCCATTGTTGCAGCCATCTTATAGAGGGTGTTCCTTTTTTGCTGTCCCATCCACGTTAACAAACATTGTGTCCTTTTCCAGGTACTGGTCTCTCCTGATAATATGTCCAAAGTACATGAGACGAAGTCTTGCCAACCTTGCTTCTAAGCAACATTCTGACTGTCCTTCTCCCAAGACTGATGTATTCATTGTTTTGGTAGTCCATAGTACTTCCAATATTCTTCACCAGCACCATAATTCAAATGCATGGATTATTCTTCATTATTCTTTATTTAATGACATACTTTCACAAGAATCAAGTGATTGAAAATGCTATGGCTTGAGTCAGCTGTACCTAAGCCCTCAAAGAAACACCCTCACTTTAAACACTTTACAGAGGTTTCATGCAGAGATTGACCCATTGTAATGGAGTATTTGATCATGTGACTGCTGCCTTCATGAGCATTAATTGTTGATACAAGCAAGATGAAATCCTTGGCAACTTCATAGAGCCCAGAATTTAAAATACAGCACAAAAGAGATTGTGGCTAGAAAAAAAAATCCCCAAACCAAACAATGCCATAGAGTTAACACCAACTCATAATAACCCTAGAGGTTGAATGGCCATATCAATTGACTACATCTCATTTTTGTTTTGACCTTATTTTTTGTTGTTGTTGTTGTTGTTAGCTGCCATTGAAATGTCCCTCTGATCTCATGCACAATTAATGCTACCAGATCATGTGCTATACACATGGTTGATTATGAATGGGGCCACTGTGATCTATATTGTTTTCACTGGAAGATTTGCAATAGATTGCCAGGTTTTACTTTCCAGTTCATCGTAGTCAGGAAGTTCTACTGAAACCTCTTTAGCATCACCCAATCCTCACCGATGAAAAATGGGTAGTGGCTATTTATGAGGTGCATTACTAGAATAACAGTGGAATCTCCTCATAGAAGGCAAAACATATGCCACTTAACCACCAATACCCTCTATTTTTCTTTTCTAATGTCTAATATTATTTTATTGATTTATTTTATAGTATCTATGTCAATTATGCACATGGAAGTTAGGCATTGAATAAAGAAGATCAAAGAAGAATCGATGTGTTTGAATTATGGTGTGGCAAAGAATATTGAAAGTGCCATGGACTGCCAAAAGGACAAATTTGTCTCCAAAGAAGAACGGCCAGAATACTTCTTAGAAGCAAGGGTGAGTAGACTTCATTCTTCATTGTACATAATTTGGGCATGTTGTGCACAGGGAGCTGCCCTTGGGAAAGGAGATCATGTTTGATAAAGTGGAGGGGCAGCAAAAAAAGAGGAAGTGTCTCAAGGAGATGACTGACACAGTGGCTGCAACAATGGACTCAAGCACAGGAGCAATTGTGAGGATGGGACAGGACCAGGAAGTGCTTCATTCTGTTGTGCATAGGATTGCTGTGGGTCAGAGCTGACTCTATAGCACCTAACAACAATAATACCAATTACCCATGCATATCAGAGTAGAATTGTGTTTCATAGAGTTTTCAATAGCATTTTTTTTTGCAGTATAGATAGGCAGGTCCTTCTTCCTAGGCACCTCTGGGTAGACTTAAACTCCTAATCTTTTGGTTAGCAGGCAGGCACATTAACTATTGCACCACTCAGGCACTCTAGGCTCTTTTTCCTCTTCTTAGACCACAATTCTCAAGACTGCTGTTGAGTTGACACTGATTTATGACAACCCCATGTGTTTCATGGAGTGCAATGACTTTAAACCCTTATGGTTTTCTAGGCTATGATCTTCTGGAAGTTGATTATGAGGTCTTTCTTTTGAGATGTGTCTGTGCAGGTTCAAACTACCAACCTTTCCTTTAGTAGTTGAATGCTTAACCAGAAGACTGTTTAGTGTTTTATTCTTCTGACCCAGGAACCCTAATGGATTTCTATTGTTGCTAGTATCTTGTTAGATCCTGGAACTCTTTCTATATCTCTGTAAATAGAACTTTTAAAATTGTTTTTAGATAAATATTCTTGAATAAACTATTTTCTGCCACCATTCTTACTGATGCAGTAATATATGAGAAAGTGTGTTGAAGTGAAATTTCTTAACTATATCTCTTCAAGTCTCCATAATTTCCACCAACGAATTGGGTTGTTGTTGTTTGGTGCCACTGAGTATGTTCCAACCCATAGTCTCCCTAGGCACAACAGAATGAAACATTTCCCAGTCCTGCACCATCTTCACAATTGTTCCTATGTTTGAGCCCATTGTTGCAGCCACTATTTCAATCCATCTCCTTGGGAGCCTTCCTATTTTTCACTGGCCCTCCATTTTACCAAACATGATGTCCTTCCCATGAAAACATGTCCGAAATATGTAAGATGAAAGTCTCACCATCCTTGCTTCTGAGGGGTACTCTGACAGTACTTTTTCTGAGATTGGGTGCGACTATTCGAATTAGATGTATGTAACACTAACAGATGGGATTAGTCAGTTACCATGCCCCTGGCTATAAGCAAACCTCCTTGAAGCACAGGCAGAGAATGAAATTCCAGGGACCTCGGAAAATCAAGTTCAAGATCTCTGTCTGAACCTCTGAGACCAGATGCGTCAGAGACTGTGGAATCAGAGGAGCAACACTGAGACTGTGGGGCAACTTCTCCTCATTTGGCCTGAGGCTGTGGAACTTCTGGTAAGAACAACAGAGAGGCTGCCTTCCTGGCCCATGGAGGCAAAGGTCAAGAGATCATGTGGATGACTAAGAAAGAGAGATTTTGAGAGAGAGAGATTTTGAGAGAGAGGGAGAGAGAGAGAGGGAGAGGAGAGAGAGAGAGAGAGAGTCTTGACTGCTGGCTGAAGAGACCAGTATCCTTACTACTTGCTGATTCTGACTTGTGATAACCTATTAAATTCCCTAATAAAGCCCCTTAATTGTGACTAGACCAGATTCTTTCGGGAGCGTAATACACATGGTGAGCCAATAGTTCAGTTCCTTCCCAGAGGTCTAGAAGCTCTACCCCTCTGGGCTCATATCTGGGTCTTTATATAATTTTTGTGGGTGTGACCATGAGTGTGGTCATGGGTGGAACCATGAATGTTTTAGTCCCAGAATGTTGGATTTTGCCTAGTTTCCTTCTTGTTCACAATCTTGTTGTTTACTTCTTTGCTCTCAATGGCCATTTTGCTCATCTATAGTTACTCCATTTTGTATGCTCGAGTAAGCTCATCCTGGAAGGAACCAGCTTCCATGTTGTAAAGAAGCCCTGTGGACTGACCTTTGTAGAGACTGAGGCCTATTGTCATTCTCAAGTGTGACTTGCAAGTGGAACATGCCCCCTGACCACATTTAATCATTCTAGTGAGAGATATCAGCCCCATTCTAATGACTGAAAGTTTAATTGAAATTTCTTGAGAAACCTTGAACCAAAGACCTCCAGTGGCACCCAGCAATGAGACTCCCACATTCCCAACTTGCAGAAATGGTGAGATTATATATTTTTCTCTTTAGTCCCTAAGTTTTGGGATGATTTTTTACCTAATAATTGATGGATTCATAAAATAACTTGGGGATTTTGTTTAAGATATTTTTTTGTTTGCTGTTCCTTTAAAAACTTATAGATCTACACAAATGATTTTGAATATACATATATTGGGATTACTTTTTAACCCAAATAAAGTTATCAATAAACTAGAGCCTACAAATGAGAAGTTAAATCTGAGAGATTGAAAAGGATAAAACTTGCAGAGCTGATTTAGTGAAAAATAAGCATTTTGCAGAGAAAAAGGTGGTGTTAATTTAACTGAGAGCAGTATGTGTCTCCAATAAAACAGGGGATGACTTATGTTTTATATAAATACAGAGAATAGAATTTTCTAAACTGATTTTCCACATAGATGCCAATATACACTTTTCTTACTTTCCCCCCTCTCTCTTTTCTTCATAGTTGAAGGGGGAATGTATTTATGGGAGAACGAAGAGAAAAAAAGTGAGTGAGACTAATGAGCTGATAAACATATATGGCTGCAAAGATAAGTCAGTCAATTTTGCTTCATTAGAAACAATGTGAAGAAGATAGCTTAATCCAGTGACCTTGAAGGTCAAGTTGAAAGTATATCAGATGCCTTATCAAAGTCATATCATTTTCCAATAGTTCAAATAACTTCATGTTCCTGAAAAATACATAAAATGCAGAAGAGAATTCTAAGTACACAAAGCATAGTTTTTCTCATTTGTGATACCCATCAGTTTTTCTCTGGTTTTAATATCCTTTTTCCTACCCCCTCCTTTTGCCCCACTTTTAGGAGAAGAAGAACAGTGAAAGAATGAGGTTTGGAAACAAAGAAATGTCACCTCCGAAATCACATTTCTATAGAAGGAATGATAGAGCGTGGGCATTTCAGGGGCTGGACTTCAATGGAATTCAATATATTTTATCATGGGGATGTCTCTTGGATGCTTTTATTTGGGTAAAATTATGAATTGGTATGCATCGTTATCATAGAGATAAAAACACAGGCATAATGCAAAATAAATAAATAACAGTAATCCGAGTGACAAAGTCTATTAAGCGGTCTATTACTAGCTGAATGATTCACAGTCCCAAGGCATCCAGAAGGGACTCAGAAGAAAGATCTATTTCTAAAGTTCACTGACCTGAAAATCTATGGAGCTCAGCTCTTTTCTACACACAAAGGTTTGGATTTTTGATACTTTCTCTTTTTTGGTAATGCAAAGTATTATCAGTCAGGGTAAATACTACCCTTCTGGACCCACTAACTATAAACCCAAACAAAATCCACTGCAACTGAGTAGGTTCCACCACACAGTTAACCCATGTAGGATTTCCAAGACTGTAAATCTTTACCAGGCCAATAGCGTCCTCTTTGTCTCACAGAGAAGCTTTGGGGTTTGAACTACCAACTTTTTGGTTAGCAGTCTGAATTTACCCTACAGTGTCACCAGAGCTCAAGGCACAAATTGAGAAGCAAGGAGGGGAAAAAAAGATAAAAGACTTGGGGGAATCTAAGTTAGTTAATGGACTAGAGCGATGGCTCTCAATGGTAGGCTTGTTCACACACAGTTTGTTAGTCCCCACCACCACAACTGAAGCTTAGGCAGGCCCAGGATGGAGCCAAAAATTTGCATTCCACCCAGTTATTGCTGATGCTACTGCTCTAGGAGACCCCATTTTAAGACACATACTGTGTTTCCCCAAAAGTAAGACATACCCCCAAAATAAGACCTACCGAACAGTTTTGCCTCTAGCTAAAATATAAGGCATCCCCCAAAATAAGACCTCCCTGAACATAAGGCCTCCCTGATAATAAGGCCCCCAAACTACCATAACTCTGGACTCTGGACTGTAGCGGTGGGTGCCGCCACACAGCTCACTGTTGGCTGCAGCACATCTGGAATAGAGAGGAAGTGCAAGTAAATGTACCACAGATTATGAGTAAATGTACCATAGATTGTTGTACATGGAAATAATGGTAGTAACAAGAAATTCTTGGTACTGTAGGATTCACAGTTTGTGTGGTTATGCTGGTTTGTGATGACAACTACTACCGTACCGTATACAGGTAATAAATTTCCTTTTTTTTGTTCAATAATAAATGTGTACCATATTCTTCTTCATGGAAAAATAAGATAACTCCTGAAAAGAAGACCTAGCGCAACTTTGGGAGCAAAAAGTAATATAAGACACTCTTATTTTCGGGGAAACAGGGTAGAACTAGCACATTGGATCCCATTGCAGTTTAATATAATCAAGGCTCCCTAATGTTTATTTGCAGTACTCCTGTTTTAACTCTCCTGTTATGTGATACAAATAGAATTTATATCTGGTGATGATGAATCCTTTCACTTCGACCTTATTTTTGGGTGAAACATGAAAGTATGGAAAAAAGGGACTCATGAAATCAGATGTTAGAAATTATCTAAGTGTTTAATTTCTCACCATTCATGAAGGTAGGCAGTAACTTTGGCTAGCAGGAATATTTTACTCTAGTTCAGGCAGTGACTGAGGGCTCTTTTTAGGAAACTCTTGGGTGGAAACAGTATGGGAAGCTACTCCCTCACAGGATAGCCTGCTGGAAATTCTGTCCAGTCAGAATATAATTCTGTTGTTGGAAGAAATAGCTATAAGTGTGAGCTATTGTACTGCTGCTGGAAAAGAATGAATGCATTGAATAATATATAAGGATTTCTGAATTTTGTCTGTACTGCTTTAATGTGTGATTTCCTTTCTTGTTTATAATAGATTTATAAAATTCTAACATAATCTATATGTAATGATTCCATACATTACATATGTATACACATATACATACATGTATGCTAGAGTAAGTAAAAAATATTGCTACTAGGGTTTAAGTTTTTACATGCATACGTTTATTCCAAGTAAAATGGGTTTAAAAATATCTCTATGATGAATGGATGACTGAAAACATGTTCTTTCAGTAATACACTTATAGTAGTCTTATTAGGGTGCTATCATAAAAGTTCCAATGCAAACAGTGGCTTCCAAGGGGATCTGCTGAGCCAATTAAATTCAAGACAGAGAGGTCAGCTCAGAAGGTTATGGTAACTATTTGGGGGAGCAGAGTTGCAAAGGAGTAATCTTGATAAATTTCCCTAAAAGACACAAGATGATTATGGGGGCTTATTATGAAGATATTTTCAAAGAACAGAAAACTGCATTAGTGAGAAAAAGGTCATGAAAGTCGTGTCAAGGAAGTTTTTCCCCCATCACTGCAATGCACTTGCTTCATGGGTATCAAGACCTTTCCTATGAGAATTTTGTTGGGAAACTCTACCCAGTTCACCTTGCAGCCCTGATGTTGCCCCCAAACTCAAAGAATATTTCAGAGTAATATAATGTAAGTCACTTGAGCATGCCAAAACTTCCGTTTTGATATGGTGAAAATCGAAGTGCTCAGAATTCTTGGGGGGAAGAATTTCAACCCCCCCCAAAAAACAGCCTCCCAACCATTGTGTTTATTCAGATCCATAATAACCCTATATAGGGTTTCTCAAGCTATGAATATTCATTGAAGCAGATAGCTTTATCTTCTTCCCTCAGAGTCCACGATGGGTTTGAATCACCAATGTTGTGGCTACTAGTTCAATACTTACAGCACTGCCACCAGAGGAAGGGTTGGGAAAATATATAGACCTAAATAGAAGGAACCCTGGTGACACAGTGGATTATGGTGTTGGGCTGCTAGCAACAAGGTCAACTGTCTGAAACCACCAGCTGCTTGGCCAGAGAAAGATATGGCTTTCAACATCTGTTGAAATAATAAATAAATAAAATTTATTTATTTTTAATCTGTGAAAATGTATAGCCTCAGAAATCCACAAGAGAAGTTCTACTCTGTCCTAAAGGGTCTCTATGGGTTGGAATTGACTTTATGCCAATTATTCTTGAATTTGAGAAAGAGGATATGTCGAGAAGATTTCTATAATTTATGGCAATATTTTTGACTTACCGTACTATGTGAAGGCACCATTAAGCACTGTGCATTTCCTGTCATAATGTTAGTTATCCATCTCTGGTAGTGTAGTGGGTTATGTGTTGTGCTGCTCATCACAAGGCCAGCAGTTCGAAACCACCAGGTGCTCTGCGGAAAAATGATGAGACTTTCTACTCCCACAAAGAGTTACAGATCCGTCTTGGAAGAAGTACAACCAGATTGTTCATTAGAGGCAAGGATGCAGATACTTTAGCTCATCGACTTTGAACATGTTACCAGGAGAAGACTAGTTCCTGGAGGAGGACATCATGCTTAGTAAAGTGGAGGACCAGCCAAAGAAAGAAGGCCCTCAACAAGATGGTTTAATACAATGGCTGCAATAATGACTCAAAATATGAACAATTGGGGCATGTTGCAAGACCTGGTGGTATTTTGCCCTGTTCTACACAGAGTTAGTATGAGTTGAATTGATTTGATGACACCTAACAACAAAAACAAAGAATTAGTCTTGTAAATTCACAGGGCAGTCTAGCCTGTCCGATGCATCGCTATGAGTCAGAAATGGAAGTGAGTTTGGAATGTATGTTAACAGCGATAGGTAATTTCTCCTAATACTTGATCGATAATGACTTAAAAGTTATAAAAAATATTTAGGTCTCTAGCTTTTTCTAAGAAATGTAATGCAACTTACTTTTATTTTTTAGATGTCGTTGTCCTCGGGTCACTTTCCTCAAAAGAATATCTATGTGTCGTGAGGGGCACCAGTATACTTACTAATGGTTGAAAACAGATTTCTTTAACATAATGTGTAACAATATAGATTTTTTTACAAGTAACAATATTGTCATTTGAAAAAAATCTCCATTTTCATAGGAATTATTTTAGAGCTTTTAAAAAAGAATAACCATTTTGTTGATATAAGCTTGAAACAGTCTCAAAAAACAGCCAATGAAGGGATATAAAGGCAAAACTATTATCCCAAGCTCAACTATTTGGAAATAAATATCACCAGCATCCAGGGAATAGAATTACTTGCCATTCATTGTGAATTCTGGTAAACATTTAGAAAAGCACAATTTTAGAAATACTGGATTATTTTAAACCATATCACATACCTATTTTTATAAATTTATTTCTGTTATTTATGTCTATGATTCTACTGTGAATGGAATTGTTTCTTCATTTAATTTCCAGATTGATCATTGCTAATATATGGTAATGCAGCTAATTATTATAATTTAATCTTGCATCTGACATAACCTTACAAAACTAATTTTAAAAATACATTTTTTGTTTTATTTTGTTTTGCTTTCTGAATTCCTTGAGATTACCTACACAGAGGTTCTTATCATCTGCAAATAAGGGGAGTTTTATTTCTTCTTGATCTAAATGCCTTTAATTTTTTCCTTCTTTAATTTTTTTACCCCTCCTTCCCTAGTTTCCTGATACTTTTTTCACAGCCTTGTATGCCTTTCATTAATTTCCAGATTGCTAAAAAGGATAAGTCTTTTTAGATCAATTTTGTTCAACACAGTAGTTACTTTATAGAGAGATTTGCAGATCTTTTCACTTGGCCGTAGATGGAAGTCCCATCTCTACCAATTTTGAACGCTTATCCTATAAGCTTTTATATGCTCTTCTTTTCTGAAAATATTTCATTTCATTTTCAATATATTTGAGATATACTGAATAATTTGTCCCAACAATTCTCATATTCCTGTGAGCATTTGCTTCTGTATGATTTGTTTTCTATACAGGCATATATCATCTTATTGTATCTGGCTTTGCTCTTCTCTAATGACATTGCTTTTTTTTTTTTTACAAATTGAAGAGTTCTGGCAACCCTGTGCTGAGCAGGTCTATTTGCACCATTTTTTTCCCCAACAGCGGGTGCTCATCATTTCTTGTACTTATGTCACATTTTGGCAAATCTCACATTATTTCAAACTTTTTCATGATTTTTAATACTTAATAGACTACCCATCCACTGCATACAGTCCATTCTGATTCATAAGGACTTCACAGGACAGAATAGACCATTTTTGGGGGGTTGTGATATTGTAAATCTTTATGATAGAAGACAGCCTCATCTTTCTTCCACAGAGTGACTGGTGAGCTTGAACTACTGACCTTATAATTACCAGACCAGTGCTTAACCATGAAAGAGAATAAAGCAACAACCACAAAAACACTTCCATTGAGTCTATTCCGGCAAGTCAATACCTTACAATACTATTCAAACAAATTCCAACTCACTGCCATCACGTTGATCCTGACTCATAGCGACCCTTAAGGGGGTACAGTAGAATGTCCCTTTGAGTATCTGAAGCTATAAACCTTTATGGAAGTAGAAACTATCATCTTTCTCCCAAGAGGTGGTTTGTGGGATCCAATGGCTGACCTTTCTGTTAGGAGCCCAATGTATATAAGCCACTACACCCGTAGGGCTCCCTTTAATAGAAAACAATATAGTGTAAATATTCCATATGCACTGAGAAACCAAATGATCTACATGACTCACTTTATTTCAACATTCACTTTATTGTCTCAGTCTAGAATTGACCTTGTAATATCTCTCCAGTGTGCCTGTATCTACTTTTCCAGTTATTATAACTAGGTATGGAGTGGATTCTTTTTCCATTAATTATTCATCTTTGACAGGGGCAGACGGCATGCTAAAAAATAAGGGAATGAAAGTGGTTGCTTAACATCTTATTACACACATATATACACCCGCCCTTCCTGGCATACTTTCTTTTTTTAAAAAAACATTTTATTAGGGGCTCATACAACTGTTATCGCAATCCATACACACATCAATTGTGTAAAGTGCATTTGTACATCATTCTCAAAACATTTTCTCTCCACTTAAACCCCCAACATTAGGTCCTCATTTTTCCCCTCCCTCCCCACTCCCCCCTCCCTCATGAGCCTTGATAGTTTATAAATTGGTATTTTGTCATATCTTGCCCTGTCCGACATCTCCCTTCCCCCACTTTTCGGTTGTCTGTCCCCCAGGGAGGAGGTCACATATAGTTCCTTGTAATCGGTTCCCTCTTTCCTACCCATTCTCCCTGTACCCTCCCTGTTTCGCCACTCACACCACTGGTCCTGTAGGGCTCATATGCCCTGGATTCCCTGTATTTTCAGTTCCTATCTGTACCAGTGTACATCCTCTGGTCTAGCATACTTTCTTAATGTGTGCTATTTTCTTTGTCCTGGAAGGATGTTTTCCTTAGCTGTTGGGTGCCAAACTCTCTAGAGCACAGGGTTTGCCACGTTGACAATTGGCATCCACAAACCACTGTTCCTCATTTGTCAACTTAACCCCCACCCCCATCCTGTCTTCTTTAGCAAGAGGCAAGATTGTATACAACAAAAATGGCTTTTTGTCTGCCAGCACACATGCTTTCCATCAGCTCCACTCTCCTGTGGTTCTGTGTTTTCATATTGGAATCTATGGAGGGGCATCCTCAATTTCTTCTGTGGCCTTGAATTTCAGGATGTTCTAGTCAAAGGTACAATGGCCAGGTCTTTCAGGATGTTTAGACTTAACTTTCTCAAGGATAGAAGTGGCAATGACAACATTTGGCATTGCTTTAGTTTGTCATATGGGGCTGAAGAGATTACTTATTGTTTTGTATGTTCTCCATTTTTAATTCATATTTGCATCTTAGAGATTTCAGAGTGAATATGTAGCAAAAATTGTCCAAAATTACTATATTTACCCAGAATTCCTGAAGCATGTTTTGTTTTCACATTCATTTATTGAAAAGTTCCATTGTCAAGTTGGAAAAATGAAAAACAGGGAGATACACTAGTTAACCCAACATGATACAGTTAGTTGTACAGAAGGGGCAAAACAAAATAAAAAACCTAGAACAAAAACAAAAAAATACAGCAAACCATCTAGCTCAAAGTTACTCTTGGCCAGCCTACTGATAATTTTATAATCTTCAATAAATTATCCTTATAGAAATAATTTACACAATCTGACAAGGAAGGAAAGCAGATTTTTTAAAATCATATGGAAAGAATATTTTTTCCAATAGCCAAGAGAAGCTGCAGAGAATGGATAGCAGAGAGTCAAGATAAGTTTATATCAAATTTTAAACTAGTTCATTAAATTCCATTTTAAAACTTAAGTTTCATTTTCCAAACTTTCCCCCGTACAACACTCTGACACTACTTAAGCTTCTAGATGCTCTCTGTCTGCCATACTTGTATTAAATATGGCTTCACAGCTATGTGAAATAAACTAGGGTGTGTAGCTTTTAAAGCATAACAGCTCCAAGGTAATTAGTGAACTTTCAAATCCGCAATATTCTCTTTCAGATAAATGTATTGGGGGGAAATGTTGCCACGGTAACCCCAGTAATCTGATGTCTGAGCACAGATCAGTAACTTGAAATTTTCCCTACTGTGCCAAGAAACTAAAGAAGGAGACAGGCAAGTCCATGCTGGTAATAAAGGAGTTTATTAAAGGACACTTACTGAGGCAAAGCCCTGGGTGGAATTGGGGCCAGATTCCAATCTCTGAAGCCTTCAGAATGAGCCACAGGCTTTTCTAGTTCTAGTGATGGCTTTGGTGCCAGGACCCCGCACTTCCAAAGCCAGAGTAGCGAGTGTTACATAACAATGAGTTAGCAAGCATATGTGAACTAACAGCAAGCAAGAGTATAACCATGTTCTAACTCATGAAATCTTGTTCCCCTACATCTGATTTTTGATAATGACAGTTTTATTGTTATTTTTTCCCACACTGTTCCTTTAGTGGAGTCCTAGTGGTGTAGTGGTTATATGTTGGGCTGCGATCCTCATGGTACGTAGTTCAAAACTACCAGCAACTCCCCCACAGAAAGACTGTGCATTCTACTTCCGTAAACAGTTACACCCTCAGAAACCGACAGCGGGTTACTATGAGTCAGCATTGACTCAAGGGCAGTGAATTTTAGATAAAATTGTTAACGTAGGGTTGGTGGTTCAAATCCACCAATTGCTTTGCTGGAGAAACTTGAGTCAGTCTGCTCCCAGAAATATTTACAATCTTGGAAACATTATGTGGTAGTTTCATTCTGTCCTATAGGGTTACGATGAGTTGGAATAAACTTCATGACAGTGGGTAT
The DNA here is from genome assembly GCF_000313985.2 of Echinops telfairi. Classification (NCBI taxonomy): domain Eukaryota; kingdom Metazoa; phylum Chordata; class Mammalia; order Afrosoricida; family Tenrecidae; genus Echinops; species Echinops telfairi. Next base: position 46,357 of record NW_022111038.1, on the reverse strand, counting down.
AGATTTGAGAGCAAGGAAGAAAGTTGGGTTGAATGCTGCGATTTAATAATAATTTGGTAGTTCCTAGTGAGAATAAGGAAAAATACCTTCTATGGTTAAGAGTTTTATTTGTTTGTGTTGCTGGGTGTTTTTTGAGGGGGGGAGGTGGTAAGTGGGCAGGAAGAAGGCAGCCCTTATAGACACACAGTTGTAGGCTATTAAATTCAAACAGAATTAAATAATAATAATAAACTCTGACACAAAAGCTCAAAAACACTTTTAAGTTCTGCGTTGGCTGTAAATACTCATACACAACTCTGAAAATCAAGCTTGAGCTAAATTGTTCAAACTAAAGGCTAGGTTTGAAACAATATATGAATAATTGATTGTATTCTATTGATTCAAACTGTCTTGTCTGTATTGGCCTCAACTTTCAAAATATCACCAAAAAAACAGAGAGGATCCCAGAGTATTCAGAGTGTGGAGTTCTTAAATAAAACTTTTAAAGACTTTGGAATTTCCCATGATGACTTTTATCCAGATGCTGCTTCATAAGTGGATCACTCTCTAGCAGTCTCTTTTTCTCTCTCCACCTCTCCTTTAAAAAAAATTGTGTAACTATTTTTTTCCTATTTTACATTTTCTAATAGCACTTAATTATCACTAATGATTTTTAAATGAAGGCCTCCGTTTTATGCCACATCTTCAGAGGAAACCCCAACAGATTGCACTAAGCAGTTACTATGGAATGTGTTATGTGGTGTTCTTGAGCAGGAAATATAAGTAAATCATTGTCAGTGAAGACTTCTAGAGAGTAGGATATTTTGGTGACATGCAGCATACTTTATACTTCAATTGCCCTTAAGATAGCTTTTTCTCTTTTCTTTTACTTTCTCCTCTGAAAAGACACGAAATGGTGGGAAACAGAAAAAGAATAAGGTAGCATTGCAGTTATGTTACTGCGGCTTTTAATTTTCAAGTAATCCCTTTTGAGTGGATGGCGTAGGGATCATTTCTACTTTTATTTCAAGTAAACTATAGGTCCCAAGCAAACATCTATTTAGAAAATTAAATTTGCATTCTTCATCTAGGCCTCGTATAAAGATTAATTTATGAATTAATTAATTTATTTATGAATCTATTCAACATTTTTAGATTACAGTTTAGTCTCAATGCATGGCCAATATAAAATTAGGAAGATATGCTCATTAACAACAAAAATTTGGCTTTCAAATTCATTGTTAAGAAGGTGGGAGGGAAAATATAATATAAAGATAAGCATCTGTCATGTTACAGTCAATTAAAATACTGGAACACACAATTAATGTGAATTTTATCAACATTTATTTTATAAAGTTACACTGGACTTTTTTCCAATTGTTTGTTCTCATTTATTTACAATTTTGTGAGTAATATTGACAACTGTCCTCATCTAGATGAGATTTTTATTTTAACTCTCAGTGACACTTCTTACTTCATAGCTTTCCTTTTTTTCTTTATTTTTGAAGACTATATATTTTTCCTTTGATTAAAAAGACTACATGATTTTCAATCATTACAAGATTTTGTGTACTTTTAATAAACTAGAATTCATAATTCTAAATGTTTCTGTTAAAAAAATTCTTGTACGTGTAATCTGATTCATTCATTTTTTACATCAGACCCAGTTTTAGTCAAACAATGACATTTCTTAATGTATGATTTTAAAAATCAGTCATTATAAATGCCTGTGCAATAATATTCACCCCTAAATGATATATCCTTTCTGACTTGGTGAAAAAAAGAGGAAAATTACCTACTAAGACATTATATTACTCATTAAGCAAACATTATTCTAGAAAACTCTGACCTAATACAAATATTCAAAAAGCAAAACAAACACTATTATTTACGGACTTGGTCTATTATAGTAAAAGGTTACTATGCATTTGTAGAAATGTGAGATACAAGATTGGACATTCAGAATGGTAATTGTTAGATTAAGAAGGTGTTTTACAGCAAAATTTTATTGTGCCAAAATATTTAAGAGCGATTTCTGAAAATGCATATGTGCAAAGAGCTTCAATAATGAAAACAACATATAAGGATCTGTCTTATTCTCAGAAAGATTATTTAGCATGCATTTGCTGAAGTGTCAATATTTACTAATTTAGTCAGCAAGAGACAGATAAGGACTTGCAAATCTTTTCCCCTTTCTGTTTCTCTTTTCCTATCAGTTATCTCTATTTTAAAATTTTTAATCAGTTTGTTTCTTTTTATCAATTTCATCTCCATACAGTTCACATATCACACATTTTAATAGTTCAATCACATTCAAAAGAGTTCTGCAACTATCAACACAATCAATTCCACAACATTTCTTCTTTCTTGTCTTTGTTGTTTACTCCTTATTTCCTGCCAGCATCCTCTGTGATGCCCCTTTGAATCTATTAATCCAGTTGTTTTCTCTATACCTTTACCTAATCTGGGTTTCATATCCAAAAATTCACACAAAATCAAGACAAAATACAGACAAGCGGCTCAACAATGACCTAATGAAACAAAGAAAAACCTCAATTGAAAGTAAAAGAGAAAATATTAAAAACTGGAGCAGTTACACATTGGGTCAAGAGGAAGATCAATGACAAAGTGTCACATTTTGATCTAACTAAAATTGCAACAATCCACCGTGCAATGTTCTCTATATTGTAACAAGGCCTTTTCCAAGTCTGGTCCATAGGCAGAGGGGATTAACCAGAAACTTAATCTGAATGGGGGAACCTGCAAATGGGTTTTGGACTTTCAATATTATTTACAACCTTCTGTAAACCAGGTGTTCAGAACTTAAGCTCTGAGACCATTCCTTCCTCTGGGTTTCTATTTTATTATTTATAACTCTTGGATCATGTAAACTAGTATGCTTCTTCCATGTGGACTTATATGAATCTTCACTTAGATGGCTTTGTTTTAAAACAAGCCTTTAAGATCCCAGACACTATTCTTTCTGATAGTCAGGCACCATCTGCTTTTTTCACCACACTTTGCTTTAGCACCCATTGCTATATTTCAGTGATCACAGATCTATTTGTCCTATTAGCTGGCCATGGTACTTTCAATATTGTTCTCCAACACCACAATTTCAAATGTACCTATTCTTCTACGGTTTTCCTTACACAATGTCTAACTTTCATATGCATATGATGCAATGGAGAATACCATGGCTTGGGTCTGGCACACCTTTGTCCTCAAGGTAGCATCCTTTTTCTTCAATACTCTAAAGAGGTCTTCTGCAGAAGATTTACATAGTGTAATATGTCTTTTGATCTCATAGCTGCTGCTTCCATGATCATTGATTGTGGATCCAAGTAAGACAAAATACTTGATGACTTCAACCTTTTCTCCATTTATCATGATGTTACCTACTGGTCCAGTTTGAGGATTTTTATCTTCCTTATATTGAGTTGTAATCCATACTGAAGGCTACAATCCTTGGTCTTCATAAGCAAGTGCTTCAAGTCCTCCTCATGCTCTGCAAGCAAGGTTGTGTCATCTGCATATCTCAGGTTGTTAATGAGCCTTCTATAATGCTGATGCTGCACTTTTCTTCATATAATCCAGCTTCTCTGATGATTTGCTCAGCATACATACTGAAAAACTTTGGTGAGAGGACACAACCCTGACGCACAATTTTCCTGATTGTATTCCACACAGTATTCCTTTATTCTGTTCACACAACTGCCCCCTGATCCATTTATAAGTTTTACATGATTGGAATAAAATATTCTGGAATCCCATTCTTTTCAAGGTTATCCACAGTTTATTATGGTTCACACAGTCAAATGCCTTTGTATAGTCAACAAAACACAAGTAAACATCTTTCTGGTATTCTTTGCTTGAGCCAAGATCCATAGGATATTAGCAATTATACCATTTGTTCCACCTGTTCTTCTCTCTCTTTTTTTTAACTTCTAGTAGTTTCCTGTCAATGTACTGCTGCAACAGTTGTTGGATGATCTTAAGCAAAATTTTACTTCTGTGTGACAGGTTTGATTACAACTCTACACTTTCATACATCTTCAAGTTGACATAAAGTTAACTAACTACCACACCGATACTCAGATTTTCAACTTCATGTGAAGTTAACACCACTAGTCCCTGGATTATTAAAGGATCAACGATATATCCAAAATATTTATAAATCATGTTTCGCTCAGATACTTATACTCCACATGCAGTTATTAAAGAAGATATTTCAATAACTTTGTATCAATAAATTGAAAATTTTAATGGAGTGCACAAATTCTCAAAATAACACAAACTCTCAAAATTGAGCCATGAGGAATTATGATATTTCCCAAATAATTTCTGGCTTATTTGGGGATTTTCTATTTTTCCTTTAGAATATTATGCTATGCTTGTGCCACAATTATTTTCTAAATATTATAGACATTGGCTCAGTAATCAGAAATCTTTCCACATTGAAAATTATAGGACAAGAGGACTTTTTTTATATAGGCTTTTCTCTCCTTTTTTTTAAATCGTTTTATGAGGGGCTCATACAACTCTTATCACAGTCCATACATACATCAATTGTGTAAAGCACATTTGTACATTCATTGCCCTCATCATTCTCAAAACATTTTCTCTCCACTTAAGCCCCTGGCATTAGGTTCTTATTTTCCCCCTCCCTCCCTGCTCTCCCCTCCCTCATGAGCCCTGTACAATGTCTCCCTTCACCCACTTTTCTGTTGTTCATCCCCCAGGGAGGAGGTCACATATAGTTCCTTGTAATCGGTTCCCTCTATCCAACCCACTCTCCTTTTACCCTCCCAGTATCGCCACTCACACCACTGGTCCTGAAGGGATCATCTGCCCTGGATTCCCTGTGTTTCCAGTTCGTATCTGTACCAGTGTACATCCTCTGGTGTAGCCAGATGTGCAAGGTAGAATTCAGATCATGATAGTGGGGGCAGGGAGGAAGCATTTAGGAACCAGAGGAAAGTTGTAATTTTCATCATTGCTACATCGAACCCTGACTGGCTCGTCTCCTCCCTGAGACCCCTCTGCAAGGGGATCTCCAGTGGCCTACAAATGGGCTTTGGGTCTCCACTCAGCACTCCCCCCATCGTTCACTATGGTAAGATTTTTTGTTCTGATGATGCCTTATACCTGATCCCTTCGACACCTTGTGATCGCATAGGCTGGTGTGCTTCTTCCATGTGGGCTTTGTTGCTTCTGAGCTTGATGGTCGCTTGTTTACCTTCAAGCCTTTAAGACCCCAGACGCTATACTTTGTGATAGCCGGGCACCATCAGCTTTCTTCGCCACATTTGCTTATGCACCCATTTGTCTTCAGTGATCCCTTTGACACCTCATGATCACACAGGCTGGTGTGCTTCTTCCATGTGGGCTTTGTTGCTTCTGAGCTAGATGGCCACTTGTTTACCTTCAAGCTTTTAAGACCCCAGATGCTATATCTTTTGATAGCCGGGCACCACCAGCTTTCTTCGCCACATTTGCTTATTCACCCACTTTGTCTTCAGCAGTTGTGTCAGGAAGGTGAGCATCATAGAATGCCAACTTAATAGAAGAAAGTATTCTTGAATTGAGGGAGTACTTGAGTGGAGGCCCAAGGGACAAGATGACTTAAAGATGAGTTATATAAGACATGTAAGGAAGAAATAATTATATCTTATAGAAACGCCATCTGAGGATAGAAAATAAGGAACATTTACAAACTCATTTTACAAGTTTAGTATTACCTTGCTATCACAGTACTATAAGTATATTATGAGAAAGTGATAATAGAGATCAATTTTTGTTATAAACATATATGCAAAAATCTTAAATAAGTTTTCTCTCATAATGGTTAAATGTTCACCTCAAAAGAACCTTTGATAAGATTTAACACTTATAAATGATTAAATATTAAATAATTCAGAAAATTATAAATAGAATAAATTAATTACCTTAATTTGCTGAAGATTGACTATCCAACAGGTGAACCTAAGACTTACTACTTAAATATTTTTAAAATTTTGTTTTAAATTAGGAAGACAAAACGATTCCCTTTACTTGTACTTTCATAAAACATCCTACTAGACACTTTAAGCCAGTGTAATAAAAAAAATAACTTATAAGGATTAGAAAAAAATTGTCATTATCCATAGATGCTAAAATTCCATATAAAGAAAAATCTAAAATAATGAACAGACAAATTATAATATATAAGATAATTTTATAAGCTAAATATATATAATCAATACATTTGTATTTACATATATTGGCATTTTAAAAAATTTAAGTTTCTCAAGACTCCAATTCCCTAGAAATAAACCAATAAAGATATCCAATATATCTACATGTAAAGACATAACATTTTAAAGATTTATTAAGAAAATAATATTGCAATGGGCAAACTTGCCGTACAAGGCTTCTTTAAAGTGTTGAGAAGCAAAGATATCACTTTGAAGTTTAAGGTAAATCGGACACAAACTATGGTATTTTTCAATCAGCTCATATGCATGTGGAATCTGAGCCAAGAATAAGAAAGACCAAAGAACAATATGCCTTTCAGTTATGGTGTTGGTGAATAATACTGAATGTATCATGGACTAGCAGAATAATAAACAAATCTTTCTTCAAAGTAGCACAGCCAGAATGCTCCTTAGACTCAAGGATATCTCATGCACTTCAGACATATTATTAGCAGGAACCAGTCCTTGGAGAAGGACAACATGCTTGATAAAGCAAAGGGTCATCATAAAAGGGGAATTTCCTCAGAAAGAAGGGTTACCACAGTGACTACAACAATGGACTCAAATATAAAAATGAATGTGAGGATGGTGAAGGAGCTGACAATATTTTCTTCTACTGTACAATAGGGTCTCTATGAGTCAAAACCAACTCTATGACATCTAGCAACAAAACAATTAAGGAAATTATGAACATGGGGATTTCACATGTTGGCAAGTGAGTTTTTTTGTTTTTTGAGTTTATGGATTGAAAAATTCAATCATTTAAGTATACTTATTATCTCAAAGTTTACTTATAGATTCAAACTAATGTCAATCAAAATCCCAACAGAATTTTTAATAAACTTTGTTAAGCTATTTCCCCAAAGTACTTAGAAAGATACACACGAGGCCACACACAATACACACACAAAACACACAGTATATGTGTAATCCATATGCTCAAAAACTCACTGCCATCAAATCGATTTCTACTCATAGTGACACTAATCCATATATATGTGTGTGTACACACACCTATACTGTATACATTTACATATATGCCTGGAAGAGCTGTTGAGTAATTGTTGTTGGTTTTAACCTCCCAGCCATGCTACTAAAGAAATATGAGATTTTCTACTCCCATAAAGATATATAGCTCCAGAAACTCAATATAGCGTCACTATGTGTTAAAATCAAGATGGAAGTGGGTGGACTTCAAAAAGTTTATGGAAATTTTGCATTAAAAGATGTTGGGGTTTTTTCCCCCCACAAACTTTTTGAAGCCTCCTCATACACAGTTGTTGTTAGATGGTTATCTAGTGGGTTCCAACTTATAAGGACCCCGTGTACAATACAAGGACACACTACCTGATTTTGACACACTAAATGATTAACATCAGAGAATACAGCCGTAGTATAGATTACTCCTCAACATAAGAAAACAAAACTGTTCACAACCTGACCAATGAGCAATATCATGATAACTGCACACTTTGGGGTAATCAGCCATTTGAGCTCAAAAGGGCAGCATTTACTCAAAGACAATATTTTAAAAGGTTAGCAAAGAAGGAGGAATGGAACTGGGAGACACAGGAAGGAAATGGGATGAATGATGTCTTATTATGAGGACTGCAATCAATGACAAAAAGCGTATATGAATTCTTGAATGGAGAACTGGTGTACTCTGTAAACTTACCCCCAGTTCACACTAAAAAGTATTTTTAAAAGGAAAAAGAAAATTAAAGACTGCTTTGGTGAGAAAACGGTCAGGATTTTTCCCCATGAAGACAATGTGCCTGTTCATTTTTGAAGTGCAGCAGGTATTGATTGCCCTGTGGTTTGAAACCTTATCCCACTGTCAAATATGAAGATGATGTGGGAGTGGCATTTGGCCTCCCGCCCTGCTGCTTCACAAGGGGGAAAGAAAATCAAACTCCACAAGCATTGCCCAAGGCTGATTCCTACATCTTTCTCCCTAGCAGTGGTTGGTGGATTCAAAATTCTGGCCTTACAATTAGTAGTTCAATGCTTAACCATTGTGCAGCTAAGACTTAAGGTTAGTAAAAAGCCTCTACCTCAAACTCCTTAGCTGGATCTCTGCTGCTCTACCTTCCCATCTTCTTCCCTGTATCCCTTCAGACTTCTCTATGATATAGAAACTGCACAATAGGGGCATCTCCAAAATGCTGCTTCAAAACCAAGTGCCATTTTGAACCAGCCAATGCAATTTGACAACCACATGTTAAAGATATTAACTAAAACCTGGATTCCTAAGTACTTTTTGTTTTTTCTTTAAGACATTTTCTACTTCCTGAAAGATAATAACATTTATTTTTTGATTAAGTGCTAAAAGGCCATGCCATTTTACATTTACATCAGTACTGGACCAAAGAAGAGATACTGAGACACAGTAGAAGTGTGTGTTGAACTAACGGGATGAGTGACTAACTGAACACATACATCTTCTAAGTAGATATAGGCACTTAAAAAATCTGATGAGGAATTATCAAAAAAAAATTGAATACATACAATAATTTGAGGATGAGGGACATTTGCAAAACACAATGAGTAGACTTAAGATATTATTTGCATTTTATTGATATTAAAATTCATGGCATTTTCCTCATGATGGATGAAAAAGCTCTTTACTTTATTGATGCTAATTACAATGTAAACCACATTTTTATGTCATCATAATGAATGAGATAATTAATATCTGCAAACTGGTGAAGCATTATTTAAATTACTAATTGGGTTTCAATAAGCATTAGTAGATTACCAATGGTTTTAAGCCTGTGTAATGAATGACTGGGAGTCTTATACAATATGGCATATTAATATCAAAGAATCTGAATAAAATATCATTAGAAAGTGAGAAAGTACAAAATTTTAAAGGATATTCAAACTTTGAGGACATGGAAATCATTTAAAGCAATTAAAGTCTATGTAGTTTGACATGTACTAAGTAAACATTGATAATAATAATACTGTTAGAATATACAGAGCTGCCAAACACTAAGCAAAATGATAATACTGAAATATGTTACTATTACAATGAACAATTTATGAATATAATGAACTATTTCATTATCATACTCAAATATTTCAGGAAGAGGAGGTCTAGATATAATAATGTTCTGTAAGAACTATTCGGTTGGTAGAAATTCTAGAAGCAGTATTGGTTCAATGAGAAAATCATCAACTTTGCAATAGGACTGGATTCAAGTTTTAGTTCTACTCTGACAAGCTGGGAAAATTAGAAAAATTATATAAACTTTTTAAGCTTGTCTGTCTTTCTCAATATTTCTATTTATTTCTTCATTTTAATTTCTTCTTCCCTAAATCCTTCTTTTTCTCTCTTCCCTGATCCCCTTCTTTTTCATTCATTCATATAGCTGAATAAAGATTTTAGCGCTTGAGAAATTAACATTTATATCTTTCTTCTTTTTAACATTTATATTTTTCATAGATGTAGTTCATTTTCTTTTAAAATCATTTTATTGGGGCTCGTACAACGTTTAAAAAATCGTTTTATTAGGGGATCATACAACACATCACAATCCATACACACATCAGTTGTGTAAAGCACATTTGTACATTCATTGTCCTCATCATTCTCAAAACATTTGCTCTCCACTTAAGCCCCTGGCATCAGGTCCTCATTTTTT
>NW_022111038.1:29538-33806 GCF_000313985.2 Echinops telfairi | reverse complement strand
CTTTATTGCTGCATTTCTCCCACTTCCACTCAACAAGTAGATCCAGGTGGTCACCTACCAAGCATTTCAGCCTGCTCACAGGCTCCCTTTAACATTCAATCCCAGAGAGGAGTTTTCTTCATGGTTCCAGATTTTTTCCAGCTACTGACAAAGACTACTGGTTCCTTAGTATTCCAAAGCACGGGGTGGGACATATATTTTCAAAGTTTTTTTTACAGATATGGCCTAAACCCACTTAAAGATCAAATTTTAATGACTGAAGCAAGTGGACTTACAAACTTTCTATTTTCCTACTCCCCGTATCTTCCCCAGAAAAGCAACCAAGTAAATAGTGTGGCTTCATCTGACCTCTGGCTAGACAAAGATGGAAAACTTCCAGGAGGGAGAGGTCAAACAATCATCTACTCTATATCTTATGATTTCTTTCTCCAGTACCCCACTCCCAAGGTACCATAATGTATTAGTCTAGGTACTTTAGAGAAACAAATCCACAGCAACTCATGTAAAAGAGAGTTTTATGTAAAGAAAGTGTGCATCACAAAAACATCCCAACCCAATGCTGCCCAAGCCCACAAGTCCAACATTAACCCATTAACCCAACACCAGTCCACAAAGCCCTCCACCTCACAAAACCGAGGCAATGATGCCAACTGCAGGAGGAAAGCTGAGTCAGTGAAAGAATAAGCATCTCAGCACTAGCAAGGGTCTCCACACGGCTTCTCTAGCACCCAGGGCTGCATCGAGATAGGTCCATGTGGCTTCTCCTTGGGGATGTCTTGTAGGAAGTTAATCTTGCAAGTTTAAGCAGGGAACTGATAAGGCAGCTGCACCCTGGTGTGACCATCACAAAGGAAGAGACCAGAGAAGTAGAAAGGTGAGGCTCACCACCCATTTATCCCTCAGCCTTTCAATTAGCCCCACATGTGATTATCAGCCAGGTTGGCACAATTAACTAACTCAGCATCATTCTGATTTCACAGAAGATTTCTTTTTTACCTCTGCCAGCCTTCCCCCCCTTGTCCCTAGATTCTCTCTTTCAATAACTGCAATTTTTAAAATTGAAAATAGCATCCTGGACAACAGGGTTATTCAAATACTTGTATTTTTTAAGCAAATGCATGCTTGATAAAAAGATCTGTAGTAATGACTGGACATTCAGAAGTTGGCTTTCCATGGGGTGGTGCAATAGTGTTTAAAGCAAAAGCTGTGAAATTATGGAAGTACTGTGATTTAGAAGGAAATAGAATGAAGCATCATGGGATTCAACAAGAAAGATGGCTGTACCATTGATTGACAGTACTATTATGTGTTAACTATGGAAAATCTTCTCTGATAACAATTATGGTAATCATCTTTGTGAACAATGAGAATTTTAGTTCATCACATACATATTCTACTTAATGTTATCCTGAATTTATAGTTCATCTGATTTCACCTCTGCTCAATTATCATCAACTTCAATTTTTAATTCTCCACTATTTTTTCTTTCTTTATTAAAAATTCAGTTTACTATCAATGATCCTCCAGGTTGTACCCACAAGCAGAAACATTCCAAGAAAAGAAACAGGAGGACCACAAGGAACAGAGTCAACCCCCAAGGTAAAAATAGTGAATCATATATCTATATTGAAAAGTTTCAGTGAAGATTAAATTTGGTGACATTTGTACAGCTCTTGAAGAAGACTGGCCCATGGTAGCAGGTTCTCTAACTTCCTCTAATTTCTATTCTATATCCTTAAATGTTAGGACCCTGTTTTTTGGTGGCATTTTCTGTTTTTTCTGTGTCTAACTTGGGAAATGTTTTCCCACCTTTTGATATCTCCAAACTAGCTCTGGGTTGATTTCAACCAACTTATTTAACGCCTCTCCCCCTTTTCTCCATTAGATAATCAGAATAAAAGTTTGAAGTTATTATGAAAATGAAATGAGAACCCAATTAATGAATATGAGTACAATATCCATGATCTCAGAAACCTCCAGCTGTAATTCAATCAAATGTTTACCATGTTGTTGTTATTAGCTGTCCTGTCATCTCTGACTCTTGGAAACCCACGTGTTACAGAGTAAAACTAATCCATAGGGTTCTCTTGGCTATAATCTCTATAGAAGCAGTTCACCAGGTCTTTCTTCTGCAGAGCCATTGGGTGGATTTGAATAGCTAATCTTGAGGTTAACAGCTGATTGTAAACAAATTGCACCACTCAGGCTCCTGAAGTATTTAAGTACTGAGGCAGTACATTCTGGAAAATTTCAGAAAGTTACATGAAAATTTTCAATGATTTTTTTTCTCAAATAACCTCAAACTTTATGGCACTCCTACACATAGAAACTTTTCTCTGTTTTTTTTGTTTTTGTGGGAGATTGAGTGCACGAAGGGCATTAAATTTATTTTTCAGTCAAGGGCCTTCACTGCTTTAAAAATAGCATTAATTCTTTTAGAAAAAAAACCAAAATCAATTTAGACAACGTTTAGTGGTACTTTTCAAGAAGCTATTACACTGGTTCTTATAAGTCACAGGGATAATTTCCAGCCTAATATTGAGATCTGGTTATCTATTTTAGTGCTGGACAAATTAGTATTCATGTAGGGGAAAGGGGTGTCTTTTCTATCATTATCACTCCAATCATCTCAGCTCTATTTTATAGTATTCTTAGGAGGCTAGACTATTTGTGGAACCACAATAAAAGTTCATGGATTCAGTAAAGTCTGAAGGTGAACTGTTTTAGGAAGATTTGCCTATTTGGTTGAGACTTAAAGGTAATGAGGCTAAATTATATGCTATGGACCAATGGAGTGTGTTCTATTCTAAGTCCTCAGGCTACACCTCAAAATTAGCCAATACTTTCAGCATCTTATGCCAGACTGAACTGAAAAATCAGCAAAAGCTATATCTCCATGACTACACAAAATGTCTGCAATTATATGCCCTACTCAAACGAATTAGTACCATTATGTTTTGATTTGGGAAATAAAAGCAAATGAATACAAACAGATAATCTTCTACCTGACCCCAAGTTCTTCTGAATCTGGCTAACTATTTCGAAATTTACAGTTACACACCTTAGTCAGGGTCAGGTCAATCATAATAGAAAAATTTGAGTGACATTTGGTTAATAAGTCATTTATGCCTGAAAGTGATTAATGCTACAATGCATGCATTTCTTGCTAGACTGAGAGTTAAAGTTTATGATCATGTCCATAGTCTCTAGCATAGATGTAAGAAATGTTTGTTGAGTTTTTAAAAATATATAGAACACTTTGAGCATTTTGTGAAAGATCAACACTCAGAAGAACTTCAGAAATACCCGACAAACAAGCAAATCTATGTTATTAGTATACTGCATTAAAGAAGAACATTTAGACAAAGTGTTAGTAAAATCTCAAACAGAAATAAGAAAGTAAAGGCATTTATAAGATTTTGGAGCCTGGGATGGATTGTTTTAAGGCAGGTCTTAAAATGGAGAGAACTGACTAGATGTGGGGACATGTGCCATAATAACTTTGGATTGGTAGGTAAAATGAGGCAAAAACCTGAAATGAGTCTTGATAAACATATTGCTAGTATTGATTTTTTAAAGCTACTTAGTTGGATCAGAATTTCATCTTTGAGGAACAGGTATTTCTTGGAGAAAAAGCTGACCTACTTTTCCTTGGTAGGATTACAATTTAACTAAGGGAAAGAAAGTATGTGTGGCCTCAATAATGCTCAACACAGAGAGGAAATTGAGTTGCCTTTATTTGTCAATTAGAATTTAAAGAAGAATAAACAAACCTTCATGGAACCAGTAATGGAAAATAATTATCATAAGTTAGTAATATGCTGCCTTACTGCAAAGAATTTCATTATATCATTATTGGTTTATTCTTCTCTCCATGGTTTCTGTATGCTTTCCTGAAAGTAATTGAATCAATGGTGAGAGCAATAACCCTTTTCTGAAGTTGTCAATTATTTGTATTACTTTTTTTTTTAGTCATTTTATTAGGGGCTCATACAACTCTTATCCCCATACATCAATTGTGTAAAGTGCATTTGTACATTCATTGCCCTCATCATTCTCAAAACATTTTCTCTCCACTTAAGCCCCTGGCATTAGGTCCACATTTTCCCCTCCCTCCCCACTCCCCACTCCCTCATGAGCCCTTGATAGTTTAAAAATTGTTATTTTGTCATATCTTGTCCTATCAGACGTCTCCCTTCACCCACTTTTCTGTTGTCCGTCCCCCAGGGAGGAGGTCACATATAATTCCTTGTAATCGGTTCCCTCTT
>NW_022111038.1:23886-28643 GCF_000313985.2 Echinops telfairi | reverse complement strand
AGACCTCTATAAATGCCCTTTGCCTCCCAGCATGTATTACTTTTAATTAACCATGATGACCCTAAAAAGTCTTTGTATCTGTACATCTGATGGACTTATTTATGCTCCATGTGAAATTCAGCAATCAGTAAGAAAGGGCACTTCCTTCTCTTTATGTATTATTATTTTTCCAATAGTTTTATTGAGATATAATTCACATGTCATACACTTCCATAGTTCAATCATATTTTAAAAGAGTTGCATATACGTCACCATATTCCATTCTAGTGTACCATCCCCCATTTTATATTCATTTTTTGCTTTCCAATTCCCCTCAATACCCTCCATTCCCAATAAGTTATGACAACAGTTTTTGCCTCTATACATCTGTCCCATCTGTGCTTCATAAACTGACACATACCAAAACCAAAAAGAGATAAAACCGTGCATATTTTAAAAGGAAGAAAGAAAAGACTAACAGCAATATTAAAATAAGCCAGAGAGAATAGCTTTGTTGAGAAACAAGCAAGAAATATTCAAACATAGAACAAATCCAGGATAGGTTGGGAGGGAGATCAAATGGGAGTGTAATTTTATGCCATAGCTCCGTGCACCATAATCAAGTTTAAAAAAATCTCTGGTCGCCAAGCTATTCACATCCCTAGACTGTGGTTAGAGGGGATCTGCCAGAGGCTTAATCCACGTAGGGACTCTGCAGATGATTTTGGGTTCCCACTGCCATCCATAGCCTTCTACAAATTGGATGTTCACAGTTTAAGCTCCGATATATTTTCCTCCTTTCTTTTTGGGCTTTGTTATTGTCATCTTTGGATCACAAAGTTGGTGTGCATCTTTCATGTGGATGTAGGTGAAGCCTCGCTTAGATGGCTGTTTGTTTGAACACAAGCCTCTATGACCTCCAAAGCTATTCTTTTGATAGCCATGTTCCATCTGCTTTCTTCACTAAACTTTGCTGGAGCGAGCATTCATATCTGCAGTGATCCCTTCGTGGACACTGCCTTCTTTTAAAATTCTTATTGCATATTTAAGATTGCTATCATTTTATAGTGATGTTATCTTATATAGGTAAAATTACCCTTTTTGAGTTAAGTTGTTTGTTTTTTCACTGCATTATCCTCCATAGGTATTCTAAGCATCTGCTCTCTCTATTTTTACTAGTTAAGTCACTATAGTCCAAAAAATTCATTAAAATATTTTGTGTGGTATGGGTTTATATATCTTTCTGTTTGTTTACTGTCATTTTTTTGTGCTTTGGGAGGAATAAAAAAAGAATACATATATGTCTATTATCTTGAAAGAAAGACTTTTGGTTATATTTTGACATCAATTTGGACATTTGTTTTTAAATGCTATTGTTTTGGCTGCCCAGAAATTGGCCTTTGACTCATGGTAACTCCATGTGCAATGCTCACTCCTATTGCATCCCCATGAATGGTTGGGGATCAGACCATTGTGATCCATAGAATTTTTACTGGCTGATATTTTGGAAGTGATCTCTGGGCCTTTCTTCCTAGTTGATCTAATCTGGAAGCTCTGCTCAAATATCTTCAACATTAAGGACAGTTCCTTAAAGAAATTGAACAAGTAACCCAGAGCTTCATATAGAAAGGAAATAAATTCATGATAAACACAACACTACTAAAAACCAAAAACAAAGTAGGCAGCGTCTCACTCCCTGATTTCAAAACCCATGAAACATCCATGGTAATCAAAATAGTTTTGTACTGGTACAATGAAAGATATGCAGACTGATGAATTAGAACAGAGTATCCAGAAATACAACCAAGCACCTACAGGTACCTGTTTTATTGATGAGGGACTAAAATACTTTCAGTGTGAAAAGGATAGTCTTTTCAATAAATTGTACTGGAAAATTTGGGTCTCCACAGCAGAAGAATGAAATAGAATCAATACTTCCTACCACGTACAATTTTTAACTGTGGTAGTTACATAATCTGGTGTCAATTTGGGACATGAAAGGATTAAGAGTGAAAGGGTGGAATCTAGTCTGTCAATCGGGTCATAGCCAATGAGGCCTCTGAGTGGGCATGGCCTTCTCCAGAGAATTCTTGGAACTCCTGTGTTTTCCTCCTTGCAGGCGGGAAACACACTCTTTCTCGGCTCACTCCCTGAGCAACACTGTACTGACAAGACATATGGTATTACACTGATAGACCTCGTACCCTGGGACCCAGAGAAGCCACGTGGCTACCCCTGACAGCACTGAGATGCTTCTACCGCCACCGGATCCACAAGACTTCCCAACCACTGGCCTGTGATCCTCCTGCATTTGGCATCATTGCATGTGTTTTGTGAGTCTGAAGATGACTTTATAGATTGGTATCAGACATATGGGCTAATATCGAACTTATGGACTTGAATTGGACTGTGCTGGGCTGGGATGCTTTCTCACTATTCAATTGTTCTTGTATATAAAACTCTATCCTATACACATATGAGCGTCTATGAATTTGTTTCTCTAGCCTATCCAGACTAACACACTAATTCAAGATGAATTAAAAACCTAAATATAAACCCCCAAATCATAATAACCATCAATGAATAAACAGGACCAAACTTAGGGGCCCAAACACTACCGAACAATGAAAAATATCCGCATGACAGAAGACAAAATTGAGGACTAGGACTTTCTAAAAATATGATGTTTGTGCACATCAAAAGACTTCATGAAAAAAGGGTAAAAGGATAACCCAACATTGGGGAAATATTTGGCAATTATATATCAGATACAGGGCTGTTTTCAAAATTTTATAGAAAGTGACAACACCTTAATAAGAAAACACAAATAATCCAATAAAAAAATAAACACATCAATAGACGATTTACAAAAGATGACATCCAGGGAGCCAACAATCATATGAAGAAATTCTCGAGTTCATTAGCTGTAGGAGAAATACAAATTAAAACAACTATGAGATACCACCTCAAACTGACACTCTTAACAAAATTAGAATGAAAAACAAACAGCAAATAACAAATGCTGGGGAGGATGTGGAGAGATTACGTTTATCCATTGCTGTACAGCCACTATGGAAAACAGTATGGCAATTCTGTAAATATGAAATACCATATGACCCTATAATCTCTCCACTCGGTATGTAATACCCTAAATAAAGAAAAAAACACGAATAGATATATGCATACCCATATGTATAACTGCATTTACTATAATAGCAAAAGGATGGAAACAACCAAAACTTCATGTGTGAAGTAATGGATAAGTAAATTCTGGTACTTACACACAATAGAATATTATGATAGAAGGCTATGATGAGGATGCGGTAGGGGAGTAGGGGAATGGAAAGTGGGGAAGGGACAAGCAGGGAGGGAAGGAAGATGGGTGGGGGAAAAAAAGAATAAAAAGCCACATACATGGGAAAGTTTACTGGGAAACTCACGGTTCTGATGGGCTGCGCTGTGCAACGATGTATAGTATATTTTTTAATGTATTATACTTCACAAATAAAAAGGGAAAATAATATAAATATTTTTTTAAAGAGAGATGAACAAAAAAAAAAAGATGAATCACAGCTTTGAAAACCCATCAGCTCTAAATACAGGTCTGAGAGGTTATAAAAGGAGGAAAATTTAATTGAAACAGACTTCAATGCTTTGTTGGCACATGAGCTATATTCAAACAATTAAAAATAATAATTTTTTGCATCATAAGAACATAGAAACACCCTCCCCCAGAAGAATTTACTTGAAAGGATGGCACTGAAGCTGCAGCTAGGGGAGAAGGGCATGTCTGATCAGAGCGAATGGGAGCACTTAAGGGGGAGGAAGAGAGAGTGGTGCACATCCTGACCCACCAGGTCTGGAGGACGACATCCCCGCTCTGAACAGCCAATGGACAGAGTGGACAATATGGCTGATCCCACTACAAGACATGCCATCCTTTGATGGCCCAGGGCCCTAAGGAGGACAACACTGGAGACTCAGTGTGGGGACTGGCCTGGATTGAACCTGTGACACCGAGGCAAACCACTAAAAGCGTTCAGCAGAGCAACCGTGGGAGTATAGCAGGGAGCCCCTGAGGTAGTACAAAGGACAGACTCTGGGGCCAGAGCATGGTACCCCATCAGACCTGACTGAACGACACACCTAGAGATAAAAAAATCAGACCTTGATCTATTTACAGGTTTTTCTTTCTTTTTAAATTTTTTCCTTTTAATTAATTTATTCTTCTATGGGTAATTGGTTTCCTTTTTTGTTGTCATCGCTGTGTTCTCACTCATCGCCCATCTTGCTATGGCTTGAGTTTTGGTGCATATTATTATCTCTACAGATCTATCTAGATAAGATAGACTGAATGAATAGTCTGGAGGAGAAAACAATGGGACCAATGGTTCCAGGGGGACACCGGAGAGGGGGAGGTGGGGGTAAGGAGGTGGTGCTGACCAACCCAGGGGCAGGGGAGCAACAAGTGCTCCAAAATCAGTAGCAAGGAGGGTGTGAGAGGCCTGGTAGGGACTCAGCAAGGGCAATGTAACCGAGAGAAATTACTGAAACCCAAATGAAGGCTGAGCATGCTAGTGGGACAAGAGGAAAGTAAAAGGAAACAGAGGAAATAACTAGGTGACAAAGGGTATTTATAGAAGTCTAAAGACTGGAATGTACATATGTAAATATATCTATATAAGAGTGGGGGGAAGAGATCTACGTGCATATATTTATAGGTTTAGCATTAAGGCAGCAGATGGACATTGGGCCTCCACTCAAGCACTTACTCAATG
>NW_022111038.1:18034-23057 GCF_000313985.2 Echinops telfairi | reverse complement strand
AATGTGGGGTAGAAAGGGGGAACTGATTACAAGAATCTACGTATAGCCTCCTCCCTGGGGGGATGGACAGCAGAGAAGAGGGTGAGGGGAGACGTCAGACAGTGCAAGATATGACAAAATAGTAATAATTTATGAACTATGAAGGGTTCGTGAGGAAAGGGGAAGGGGGATGGAGGGGGGAAATGAGCAGCCAATATTAAGGGCTCAAGTAGAAAGCAAATGTTTTGAGAATGATGAGGGCAACAATGTACATATGTGCTTGACACAATGGATGTCTGTATGGATTGTGATAAGAATTGTACGAGCCCCCAATAAAATGATTTTTTTAAAAAGAACATAGAAACTTGCGCTGATAGATTGCTGGTAGCTGTAAAGGTCGTACGTGGGCTTGGGATTGAACACCGATTGCTGGCATGGGAAGTAAGAATTCTACCTATGAACCAGCACAGTGAAAACAACTTAGAATGCTGAAAATTACACAGATATATCACCTCTCTGGATATGGTGACTTCTTTAGGGGATTTTAAGAAATCTAGTTTTGGAGGTGGGGCAAAATGGCAACCACACTACTGGGGACCACCGTGTCTTGGCTGGCCACAACATCCTGAGCACCAACTACCCAGAAGAGGCTTGTGCAGCCAGGGTTTGATATCCCAAACTGCATGGGGCACTCCCACTGCCTGTTGGTGGATCCCTCCTCCAAGACCAGCACTTTCCTTTCCATCCTTTGCCCTGACCTGCCTGGAGTTCCCTGCCCTTTTAACAGGTATGGATGGGCCCTGTTTCCCACCCACCCATCTGTCCATAGTGCCCATAGCCAGGAGAAAGGGGCCCCCACCACCTCCCCCTTCCCAATCTCTGACCTATGTGCTCCCATCCCCAGGCCAGAATTTTCATTCAGACTGTGGCCTGCACAATAGCAAATGGCCCTTACAGAGGCGTACAGTTGCTGGAGCATGACCCAGGCTGGATCACAGACCTTGAGGTAAAACCTCAAACTATTGGGGCCA
Source organism: Echinops telfairi (assembly GCF_000313985.2). Taxonomy (NCBI): domain Eukaryota; kingdom Metazoa; phylum Chordata; class Mammalia; order Afrosoricida; family Tenrecidae; genus Echinops; species Echinops telfairi. The sequence continues at coordinate 22,047 of NW_022111038.1, read as the reverse complement.
TCAATGTGGGAATTAGGACAAATCTAAGAACTTTGACACAGAGAATACATAGGCTATTGGAAATAGGGAAGGACACAAACACAGAGAGACACAAATTGACCAATAGGGTATACTGAAGTTAAAACACCTGTGTACATCAAAATAATTCACCAAGAGAGTAATAAGAGATCCCACAGACTAGGAAAACATCTTTAGCAATGACACATCAGACAAAGGCCTTATTACTCACATCTACAATATTCTGATAAACCGCAATAAGCAAAAAAGCCAATTGCCTACTAAGGTGGTGGGCAAAGGACCTGAACAGAAGTTTCACAAGGGCAGAAATCCAAATGGCCAATACGTATATGAGGAAATGTTCCCAATCATTAGTCATAAAGAAAATTGCAAATTAAAACAACTATGGGATACCACATAATACCCTCAAATATAGCCTAATTCAAAAAATCAGACAGTAACAAGTGTTGGAAGGGCTGTGGTGAGATAGGAATTCTCGTCCACTGCTGGTGTACCTGTAGGTATGAAAGCCATTGTGGAAATCTATTTGGCAATATCTAAAGCAGATGGCAATATGACCCAGCATTCCCCCTATTGGGCATATACCCAGAAGGGACAAGAAACAAACCACGGCCAGACATCTGTGCTCCAATGTTCATTGTGGCACAGTTCATAATTGCAAGGAGTTGGAAACAACCCAAATTTCCATCAACGGACAAATAGTTCAAAAAATTGTGGTACATACCTACAATGGAGTACTATGCATCCCTAAAATGCAACGATGAATGCATGAAGCCCATTACCACATGGGAGGAACTAGAAGAAATCATGCTAAGTGAAGTAAGCCATGAACAAAAGGACAAATACAACACGAGTCCACTGAGATAAGTTTTAAAAATGGGGCATAAGGGGAAAGCTACTATATACATACATTCCTGGGGTGAGGTTCAGGTAGTATGGCAGGGGCCAAAACCAATCCAGGGATACATACAACAGCCAACTAAACAGGAGGGGGAAAGAAACATAATTTTTTTAAGACATGGGTGGGGGAGCAGGGCACTAATCCATTCAAGGGGAGGATATTCTTTATATTTCCACAGGAGAGGGAGAGAGGGACCAGACTTCAACCCAGTGTGTCAAGACATGAATGTAACATACCAGCATGAAGCAGCAAACGAATAGAAAGGTCTGTGGGTCTGGGCCCAATCCCAACTACATGTCCCCTCCCCCCAAAGAATTCCCTTTAGAGGACAGCACTGGAGGCTACAGCTCAGGGAGAGAGGAGCTTCTGTTCAAATGTTAATCAAAAGGGAAGGAGAGAGTGGAACAAATCCTGGCCCACCAAGGCCCTAGGAGGATATTCCAGCTCGGAGCAGTCAACGCACAGAGATGACCATAGGGCTGGCCCCACCATGAGACACAACATCTCTCACTGATCCATAGCGCTCCGGGAGACAACACTGGAGACACGGTGCGGGAATTGTGCCCGATCTGACCTCCCTGACACCAGGGCGAAATACTAAGGGTATTCATCAGAGCAGCAAGAGGAGCAAAGCAACCTAGTCTCTGAGGAATACCAAAAATAGACTGTGGGGCCAGGGTGTGACACCCCACTCAGACTCAACTGGAAAACACCCCTAAAGGTCAGCAAACACACCTGGAACTATTTATAGGCTTTTCTTTTTTTTTCCTTTGCTTTTGTTGTTTTGAATTTTGTTTTCTTTTGCTGTTATGTTTTGTTTGATTTGTTTTTGTGCTCATTCTTGTCTCTGCATATCTATCTAGATAAGATAAGTGGCATAAACAATCCAGAGGAGAAAACAACGGGACCAACAGTTCTGGGGAGACATGGGAGAGGGGGAGGCAGGGGAATGGAAGGGGGTTGTTGGGAAGAACAAGTGATCTAAAATCGATGGCGAGGAGGGTGTAGAATGCCTGGTGGGGCTTGATCAAGGGCAAAGTAGCCCAGAGGAATTACCAAAACCCAAATGAAGGCTGAACATGATAGTGGGACAAGAGGAAAGTAAAAGGAAATAGAGGAAAGAGCTAGAAGGCAAAGGACATTTATAGAGATCTAAATACAGGCATGTATATATATAAATACATTTATAGGTGATGATAGGGAAATAGATCTATGTACATAAATATTTATTTGTTAAGTATTAAGGCAGCAGGTAGATATTGGGTCTCCACTCAAGTACTCCCTCAATGCAAGAACAGTTTGTTCTAATAACCTGGAATTCTGTGAATTACACCTTCCCTGACATGATTGCTGAAGACAAAATGGGTGCATAAGCAAATGTGGTGAAGAAATCTGATGGTGCCCGGCTATCAAAAGATATAGCATCTGGGTTCTTAAACGCTTGAAGATAAGCAAGCAGCCATTTAGCTGAGAAGCCACAAAGCCCACCTGGAAGAAGCACACCAGCCTGTATGCTCATGAAGAGTCGATGGGTTAAGGTTATCAGGCATCAAAAACCCAAAACAAAAAAAGTCACATTGATGTGAATGAGTGGGAGGGCGGAGTGGTGACCCAAAGCCCATCTGTAGACAATTGGACATCCACTTACAAAAGTGTAAAAAGGAAGAGAAGGGCAGTCAGGGTGCAGTATAGCACTGACAAAACACACAACTTTTTTCTAGTTCTTTAATGCTTCTACCCAACCCACCCCCCACTGTCATGACCTCAATTCTACCTTACAAATCTGGCTATTTCAGAGCATGTACAGTGGTACATATAAGAGCCCACAACACAGGGAATCCAGGACAGATAAACCCCCCTCAGAACCAATAGTGAGAGTAATGATACAAGGAGGGGAAGGGGAAGGTGGGGGTTAGAAAAGGGGAATTGATCACAATGATTGACTTATAGCTCCCTCTCAGGGGGATGGACAACAGAAAAGTGGATGAAGGGAGACAGCAGTTGGTTTAAGAAATGAACAAAAATAATAATTTATAAATGATCAAGGGTCATGAGGGAGGGGTGTGGGGGAGGAGGAAATGAGCTGATACCAAGGGCTCAAGTAGAAAGAAAATGTTTTGAAAATGATGATGGCAACATATGTACAAATGTGCTTGTCACAATGGATTGATGGATGGATTGTGATGGGAGCTATAAGATCTCTCAATATAATGATTTAAAAATTGTAATCTATTATCAGTTTTCTAATTCTAGCTATATGATCATAATCAATTTGTTTTATCTTGGCACATTCATTTTTAAAACAAGTACAGGTTGCCCTTAGCTTATGACATATTCATGTTAGGACCAACCACACTTAAAATGGTCTGCTTTTTGTTGTTATTTTCTACATCTTATTTTTAGATTATTACAAAGACAAGACAAAAGCATTGCTAAAGAATCATAGGAACTTTTATTGAACAAAAGTAAAAAATGTGAATTACAACGTCAGCTGAATTGCAGATCTAGAGCCTTGTCTGATACCAAAGTGAGGCCATTGATAGGAAAAATTTGGCGCCCTGAAATGTGGGATGGGAATATATGGGCTGATGATCCAGAAGAGGAGGATATTGAGCCCCTAGAAACAATTGAGCCACCCCAGTCACAGCTCGACCCCTCACAGCTGAGGGTATTAATTCACTACCAATAAAACAATCCACACCTGAGCAGATTAGCCAAACTGTTCAAGCTGAAATGCCAGGTGGGGCTGCATTGGTAGCATTGCCTGAGGGAGATGCCTTACAAAATATTGTTGAGAGCACCCGGGACACACCCTCACCACCCATTATTTCCTCTAGACCTAGAACTAAAATTAACTCTTAGAAAGCTCCTAAAGGTGAGGTTGAGAGGATTACCCAAGAAGAAGCACGCTATACTCACAAAGATCTGCTCAAGTTTTCAAATACAGTGAACCCTTGCCACTTCGCGCTTCGACTTCCGTGGCTTCACTCTATCGCGGCTTTTGCGTAACAGCGCATGCTCTGTCATTACTGCCACTGATTGGCTCATACTGTACACGCTTCTGTCTGCATCACTACGTATCGGAGCTACGTAT
>NW_022111038.1:6609-16683 GCF_000313985.2 Echinops telfairi | reverse complement strand
GAAAATATTTGATTTACAAATAAGGAATCCTACTTCGCGGAATTTCATTTATCACGGTAGGGTCTAGAACCGGTTAACCGCGATAAACGAGGGTTCACTGTATGTACAAGCATAAGTCTGAGGAATATCCCTGGGAATGGTTACTAAGGGTGTGGGATACTGGTGCACGAAATATAATATTAGACCGGTCTTAGTTTCTGGATATGGGACCCCTAAGCACACTCTTCTTCCAATGTCTCTGTGAGAAAGGCTAAGAGAGAATCTAATTCTTTATTTGGTTGGTTCGCTGAGTCATGGACTGCCAGATGGCCTAGATTAGATCAATTTGAAGTACCTGACCTGCCTTGGTACACTGTAGAAGAAGGCATCCAACAGCTTAGGGAAATTGGTATGTTGGAATGGATCTATCAAGATATTCCCATAGACCCAAAAATGGGTTGTCCTGAGAACGTACCCTTTACCACAACCATAAGGAACAAGTTTTTGAAGTGGGGCCCAGCATCTCTTAAGACTTCTGTAATTGCTATTTTATGTGCACCAGGATTAACAGTGGGAACCGCCCTGCGTGAACTCCGACATTTGCCCACAATGGGGCTGATTGGTCCCTGTGGTGGTAGAGGGCAGGTGTCAGCACTGAATCAACAGAGACAGTGTGGGCGTGGTTATAATAGACAACAGGGTTTCCATAGTAATCAAAGCAACCTGTCTCGTGTGGAATTATGACATTGGCTACTTAGCCACGGTGTCCCTAGGAGTGTGTGATCTATACAGAGGGAAGAATGGTAGATCAGGTGAACAGCAGAATAGAGAGTCACGATCACTCAATCAATTCCCAGACCTGAGCCAGTTTACAGACCCACAACCCCTCAAATGAGGGGAAGGCTCTGTCCCTTTGAAGGAGGACCCTGTTAAATCACCTAAGGTTTATAGTGTTAGTCTTTCTTCTAGCCTTCCCCAAAGGGACCTGCGGCCTTTCACAAGAGTGACTGTTCATTGGGGAAAAGGAAATAATCAAACTTTTCGGGGATTACTGGACACTGGTTCTGAACTGACACTAATTTCAGAAGACTCAAAGTGTTTTGAAGGCCCACCAGTCAGAGTGAGGCCTTGTGGAGGTCAAGTTATCAAGGGAGTGTTAGCTCAGGTACGCCTCGCTGTGGGTCCAGTGGGCCCCCGGGCCCATCCTGTGGTTATTTCCCCAGTTCCAGAATGCATCATTGGAATAGACATACTTAGTAACTGGCAGAACCCCCATATTGGATCCCTGAAATGTGGAATAAGGGCTATCGTAGTAAGAAAGGCCAAGTGGACACCATTAGAACTGCCATTGCCTAGGAAAATAGCAAACCAAAAGAAGTACTGCATTCCTGGATGGATTGCAGAGATCAGTGCCACCATCAAAGACTTGAAAGATGCAGGGGTGGTGATTCCTTCCCCATCCCCATTGAACTCACCTATTTGGCCTGTAAAGAAGATAGATGGATCCTGGAGAATAACAGTGGATTATCATAAACTGACTCCAATTGCAGCTGCCATTCCAGGTGTGATTTCATTGCTTGAGCAAATTAATACTTCTCCTGATACTTGGTATGCAGCTATTGGTCTGGCTAATGCCTTCTTCTCAATACCAGTCTTGAAGGACCAGCAGAAGCAGTTTGCCTTCAGCTGGCAGGGGCAACAATACACTTTCACAACTCTTCCCCAGGGGCACATCAACTCTTCTGCCCTGTGTCATAATTTAGTCTGAAGGGACCTTAATTGCATGTCTATTCCACAAAATGTCACATTGGTCCATTATATTGATGACATTATGCTGATTAGACCCACTAAGGAGGATGTGTCAAAGACTCTAGATTCATTGGTACAACATCTGTGTACAAGAGGTTGGGAAATTAACCCAACGAAGATTCAGGCACCCTCCACCTCAGTAAAATTTCTAGGGGTCCGGTGGTGTGGAGCATGTCAAGATATTCCTACTAAAGTGAAGAATAAGCTATTGCATTTGCCCCCACCCCCAACGACTAAAAAGGAGGCACAATGCCTAGTGGGCCTCTTCGGATTTTGGAGGCAACATATCCCTCACTTGGGTGTTCTACTTCGAACTATTTATCAAGTTACACAAAAAGCCTCCAATTTTGAGTGGGGGCCAGAATAACAAAAGGCTCTTTAACAGGCTCAGGCTGCTGTGCAAGCTGTTTTGCCACTGGGAACATATGATCCAGCTGACCCGATGGTGCTAGAGGTGTCAGTTGTAGATAAAGATACAGTGTGGAGTCTTTGGCAGATCCCTATTGGTGAATCACAGCGTAGACCGTTATGACTTTGGAGTTAAGTCCTGCCATCCTCTGCAGACAACTATTCCCACTTTGAAAAACAGCTGTTGGCCTGTTACTGGGCGTTGGTGGAGACTGAACGCCTCACCATGGGCCACCAAGGCACCATGAGACCTGAACTACCCATCATGAACTGGGTATCGTCTGACCCACAGAATCAGAATGTTGGACGTGCGCAGCAACACTCCATTGTTTAATGGAAGTGGTATATATGATTTTGGGCTAAAGCAGGACTTGAAGGGACAAGTAAGCTGCATGAAGAAGTGGCCCAAATGCCCACAGTCTCCACTCCTGTCACATTACCTTCTTTCTCCCAGTCTGAACCTATGGCCTCCTGGGGAGTTCCCTACCATACTTTAACTGAAGACCAAAAAAGTCATGCTTGGTTTATGGATGGCTCTGCATGATATGCAGGTGCCACCCGTAAGTGGACAGCAGCATCACTACAACCCCTTTCTGGGATCTCCCTAAAGGACAGTGGTGAGGGAAATCCTCCCAATGGGCAGAACTTTGAGCAGTGCACCCAGCCGTTCAGTTTGCCTACAAGGAAAAATACCCAGATGTGAGACTGTATACTGATTCATGGGCTGTAGCTAATGGCTTGGTTAGATGGCCAGGGGATTGGAAGGAACATGATTGGAAAATTGGTGACAAGGAGGTGTGGGGAAGAGGTATGTGGATAGACCTCTCTGAATGGGTCAAGAAAGTAAAGGTAATTGTATATCATGTGAATGCTCACAAAGGGTTACTTCTGAAGAGGAGGACTTTAACAATCAAGTGGATAAGATGACACGTACTGTGGAGACTGGTCCTCCTCTTTTCTCTGCCACTCTTGTTATCGCCCAATGGGCATATGAACAAAATGGACATGGAGGCAGGGATGGGTACAGCAACATGGACTTCCACTAACAAAGGCTGACTTTACCCCTGCCACTGCTGAGTGCCTATTTGCCAGCAGCAAAAACCAACATTAGGTCCAAGATATGGGACCATTCCTCGGGGAGATCAATTGGCAATTTGTTGGCAGGTTGATTACATAGGACCACTTCCATCATAGAGGGGGCAGTGTTTTATTCTTACTGGAATAGACACTTACTCTGGATATGGATTCCCTGCACGCAATCCTTCTGCCAAAACTATCAGTTGTGGACTTACAGAATGCCTCACCTTTCTTGTCTCTTGCATTTTGATAATTGGACCAGTGGTGCTGTCTTGCTTGTTCTGTGCCTCAATTTGCAAGCTACACTACCTGTGGGACACCTAACCTGTGCACTGTGTCACTGTAATTTGAGGTTCCTTCAAGACTTGCATCGCCACACCATTGGAATTTACATCTCTTGAGCTGGGGACTGTCAGGTCCTGTCATCTGGTGGACTGTTGGTAACCTGCCTTGCTGTTTGCTGCCTGTTCCCAAATAGCCTGAATTGCTCTACAGAGGCCTAGCCGGCAGCCCTCAAGACTTGAAGGACTGCCAGTGTCTCACAACTGTCTCACAGGAGTGAGTTGCACCGAGCCATTTGTACTGCTTTATAACTTAATTAACTGTTTATTTCTTATGTTATATATCTATATCTATCTAGCTAGCTATATAATTATTAGCCTCTGGTTGTGTTTCTCTAGAGAACCCTGTCTAACAGAGACCTCTTTGCCTAGAATTGAACTGGTCCAGCACATCCAATCAGAAGTCACAGTTTTGATTGGATCTTTTTTGAAGGCACCCTAATGAGACTAAGGTAAGTGTAATGCTGAGAGAACTTGTTTATAACTATCCACTGATCACAGAGACATGCTGAAACTTGCTTTGCTTTGAATAAACCCTTGCATGTATGAACTAAAATGCTAATATATATCTACTATATATATTTCTTTCTCATTTTAAAAATTGGTAGAAATGCTTATTTTACCTTGAAATTCTTGGATTTTGATTCATCTTTCTTATTAAGGAATTTTACCTGAAACTAATTAGACTATATGAGCAAGCTATATCTACAATTTTATATACACACTGAATTGGGCTCATTAAGGATATAAACAGTTCCTTTGTGGTGTATTATCTACTCTGAGAAGTTATGTTGACTCTTTGGGTCATGTGTTAGTCTGGGTAGACTAGAGAATCAAATCCATAGACACTCATATGTGTATAGGAAAGAGCTTTATATATAAGAGCACTTGAAGCCCCATGTATGTATGGATTGTGCTAAGAGTTGTATGAGAGCCCAATAAATTTTTTTTTTTAAAAAAAAGAGCAGTTGAGTATTGAGAAAACATCCCAGGCCAGTCCAGATCAAGTCCATAGGTCTGATATTAGTCCATATGTCGGATAACAATCTATAAAGTCTTCTTCAGACTCACGAAACATATGCAATGATGCCAAATGCAGGAAGATTACAGACAAGTGGTTGGGATGTCTTGTAGATCCAGTGGCAATGTAAGCATCATGGCGCTGACAGGGGTCTCCATGTGGTTTCTCCAGGTCTAGGGTTCTGGCTGCATAAGGGTAGGTCCATGTGGCTTCTCCTCAGCGATATCTTGCTGGGAGTCAGCCTTGTCAGTAGAGAGTCTCCAAGAAAGTGAATCCAATTAATGGCATCTAAAACAGGCAACATTAAAAATAACATCACTTGGATCAAGTGCACTTTAGTCCTCAGAGTGACATCATTGTTCTTTAGAACTTTAAAGCTATCTTTTGCAGCAGATTTGATCAATGTAGTATGTTTGATTTTTTTTAATGCTGCTTCTACAGGTGTTGATTTTGTATCCAAGTAAATGAAATCCTTGACAATTTCATCTTGTCTTCATTTATCATGATGTTGCTTATTGGTCTAGTTATACGGATTTTGTTTTCTTTTTTCCCCCACCTTAGGTTTATTTGTACAAATAGCACAGGATGACACCAGCTCCATGAAGATGGCAGCCCACAGCTCACACCATCCCTCTTGCCCCAGACAGAGAACTCTACTGTGTGGGAGGCTGGGCATGTATGGGAGATTGAGTTGGAGTTGAGGCGTTGGCTGGATCATCAGCCTTGCTTTGTGCCTTGTTCTTGTCCTTGGGCCTACAGTCTCACACCCTTGGCAATACATGCCAGAGCCCACTTGCCAAGCTTGGGATGGGCAATGTAGGCCAGTCGACTGAACTTGTGGTTGATGCCCATTGGGATCTTAGCCTTGACTAAGATGGGCTTCACAAGATCTTTGATAGCCTCAGCATGAGCATCCATGGCCTTGGTGTTGTTGGCCTGCATTTTCTTCAGGCCCTTCTTGTTGTGCTTCCTGATGAAGCCCATGTTCCTTGGGAACTTAGGGGCCAACCCCTTAAGAAATTCATATCATTGTGATCAGGGTTTCTTGATGCCATTTCTGTGCCATTTGGGGTATTGGTTGTGCGTGGTGTAGTTCATGGCCTTAGCCAAGTGTGCACGGACACCTGCTGCTCCTGGAGTGCCAGAGACTGGAAAAATGATTTTGAGTTTTTATGTTGAGATGTAATCCATACTGAAGGCAGAACTCTTCTATTTTCATCAGTAAATGTTGGAAGTCCACTTGGATTTCAGCAGGCAGAGTTGTGTCATCTGCCTATTGCAGTTTGTTACTGAGTCATTTTGTACAGTCTTGATGTTGTGTTCTCCATGTAGTCCAGCTTCAGATTATTCGTTCAAAAGACAGATTGAACAATATGGTTAAAGCACAGTTTTCCTGATTTTAAACCACACAGCATCTTTTTAAAAATTTTATTTTATTATTATTATTATTTAAATCATTTTATTGGGTGCTCATACAACTCTTATCACAATCCATATATACATCCATTGTGTAAAGCACATTTGTACATTTGTTGCAATCATCATTCTCAAAACATTTTCTTTCTACTTGAGCCCTTGGTATCAGCTCCTCATTCTTCCCCTCCCTCCATCCCCACCCCGCCTTCCTCACAATCCCTTGATAATTTATAAATTATTATTATTTTGGCATGTCTTACATTGTCCGACTCAATCACTTCTTACACAGAGGATTTTCAAATGTAATATTTAATAATTTTGTGATGTGTTAACATTTGGGAACTTGCAAGTCCAGTTAAAAAACAGATCTATTTGATTTTCCTTTAACAAGAGAGTGAAATAAAAAAATTTACAGTTTTATTTGGGGTTCATGCAACTCATTGCAATCCATACATCCATCCATTATGTCAAGCACATTTGTACATTTACTGCCCTCATCATTCTCAAAACGGTTGCTTTCTACTTGAGCCCTTGCTATCAGCTCCTCATTTTCCCACTCCCCGCTCTCCCTCTCTCATGAACCCTTGATAATTTAAACAATCTGGAGGAGAAAAACAGCATCTTTGTTTTGTTCTGAATCTTTAACTGAATCTTGGTCTTTGTACAGGATTGACATGAGCATGACTAAGTGTTCTAGAATTCCCATTCTTCACAATGTTATCCAGATTTTGTTATATTCCACACAGTCCATTGTCTTTCTGTAGTCAATAAAACACAGGTAAACATTTTTCTGGCATGCTGTGCTTTTAGCCAAATCCATCTACACCGACAATGATACCTCTCACTTCATATCATTTTCTGAATCTGGCTTGAATTTCTAGCAGTTTCCCAATAATGTAATACTACAGTCACTTTTGAATAATCTTCAGAAAAATTTTATTTTCATATCATATTGTTTGATCATTTTTGCCTTCAGTTGTGTTATCTTCTTGGGCATAAACTTTCAGTGTTGCATCAGATTTTTTCTGGCATAGACTAGTGAGTACTTTCAGTCGTGAATCCCTGGAACCTTATTTATTTATTTATTTTGCTAATGCCTTCAGTACAGCTTGGACTTCTTCCTTTAATAATGTAAGCGTTAAATCATATACTACCTTCTGAAATGGTGGAACACAGTCAGCATTTCTCAAGCTCAAAGAACTAAAGAAAACATTCAAGCCTCAAGTTTCAAGATTAATGGATTCTCTGGGCAAAATATTAAATAATACAAGAGGCATGAGGTCTTTGCCTATTATAATACATTGTCTTCTCAAGCTATGCTTTCAAACGTGTTCAGCTATTTAACCTCATCATTTCTTCCATACAATTTAGTTACTTCATATTCAAGAGCAAGTTTCAGAGTCTTTTCAGACATTGATTTAGGTTATTTCTTACTTTATTATCTTTTAAATGTCCTTTTGTTTTGTTCATATGTGATGTCCTTGATATCATCGTACACCTCATCTGATCTAAAGTAGTGTTCAGTGAGTCTCTAAATTCAGGTGGGATATATTTAAGTTCCTACTTTGGCTCCTGTAAACTTGGTTTAGTTTTATTCACCTTGAAAATGAACTTGCATATGAGCAATTGATGGTATGTTCCACCATGGGTCGCTGGCCTTGTTTTGATAGATGATATTAAACTTCCCCATTGTCTCTCCCCCCACCCAGATTCCTGGGTATTCTGTTAGGTGAGGTCCACGTGTATGTTGTTGCTGTTAGATGCTGTCAAGTTGGTTCCAACTTACAGTGACCCTATGTACAATGGAACAAAACACCACCTAGTCTTGCACCACTCTTACAATTGTTATTAAGTTTTAACCCAATGTTGCAGCCATTGTGTCAATCTGTTTCATCGAGGACTGTGGTAGTTGAATGGTTTTTTGTCAACTAGACACTAGGGATGGAGTCATTTGTGTCAATCAAATGGTAGCTTGATGACGCCTTCTTAGGTGTGTGACTTTTTGTATGAGTGTGAGGGACTGTGGGAACTGCCTTTCTTTCTACCACATTGAGTTCCTCCTCTCTGAGACTTCACTGGGACTCCATTAGGGAGGGTCTATGTGGGGCTCCCAACCCTGAGAGCTGCTGGCTCCATCCGTGTTCCCACCTACCTTGGATACATACGACTCTGCACCCACTGGTTGTGATCTTCCTGGTTCATGTATCTGCATTACCGGCCTAATGTAAGGTGAGTCTGAATAGGGAGTTATGGATCTGTTAGTCCAGGTTGGCTAGAGAAACAAATCCAGAGACACTCATATATGTGTGAGAGACAACTTTATATCAAGAAGTAATTATGCATCAATAAAACATCCCAGCTTAGTCCAGATCAAATCCATAAGTTCCGTCTTAGCCTATAAGTCCATTTTTAACTTATGAATTCTCTTCAGACTCATGCAGCATGTGCAATAATGATGAACGCAGGAAGATCACAGGCCAGTGGGTGGAAAGTCCTGTGGGTCCAATGGCAGTGGATGCATCCCCAGGGCTCTGGCTGCCAACAGCATGGCTCCATGTGGCTTGTCAACAGGAAATATCAAGCAGAGAGAGAGAGAGTGTGTGGTCCTCCTTCTAGGAGAAAAAGAGAAAGTTTCCAGAATCTTCCTGGTGGGTGTTACCTTGTGACCTGATTGACAGGCTAGACTACAACCCTACATCCTGTTTATCTAGTAGACATGAAATTATGTAACTACCACAATGGATTAGCATTGCACTTATGGACTTGAATTGAACTGAACTGGACTGGGATGCCTTCTTGATATACAAATACATCTTGATATAAAGCTCTTTCTTATAGATAAATGAGTACCACAGAATTTGTTTCCTTAAAAAACCTGGCCTAACCCTCACCCTGAATTTTGATGTTAACTTTCAGATTTCTGTATATACTGGTCAAAAAGATAATACCAATAGTTACAGATTGTTTGCTTTGTAGGAAGGAAAATAATCTGTAGTGTAATCAACCAAGCAATATGGCACGCACACACCCCTCCACACACACACAGAGTACTAGACTGCTAACAGAAAAGTAGTGGTAGGGACACAACAATGGTTTGTGGAAAGAAGAGTCTTGGGAATATTCTGCTATAAAGTTTACAGCCTAAAAAATCCTATAGGGTTACTTTGCATCAGAATCAACCAGAGGGGAAACAACAGACAATACAGATAGACTATACAAACTTGAGCCTTGGTGACAAAATGATTACACATTGGGCTGATAACTGCAAGGTCAGTAATTCAAAACCACCAGTAGAAAGACACAGCTTTCTAATTTCATAAAGAGTTACAGTGTCAGAAACCCATGGGGCAGTTCTATCCTGACTTATAGGGTCACCAAGAATTGGCATTGATTTGCTGGTAGAGAGTTTGGTTTTGGCTTATACAAACTTGTGTTTATAAAATACTGTTGGAAAAACATTTGATGGAAAAGCTTTACTATTGTAAACCATTAAGTCAATATTTTTCATTAATCATGAATTGAATAAAATATTTCATACAAATGTGTTCCATATTATTTAAAATGCTTTTTACCAATTTTGGGAAACTATCCTTTGGCATACTAGAGCAAATTAAGTTGCATTGATCAAGAACTGCACCACACGAATGATTTAAGAACAGCTATATATCTTTCTGGTTTTAAAGTTACTCCCAGGTGGTATTAGAACCTTAACCTCTCTCTTTAGCTCACCTTCTTTATCAATCAGAATACATGTAAATATTCATACATAAAACAACAACCAAAATAAATGCACCGCCACTGAGTTGATTCCAATTCATAAGGATTCCTATTCATAGGGTTTCTGAAACTGTAATCTTAACAGTACCAGAAAGTCTCATCTTTCTCCCAACACACACACACACACACTCACACACACACACGTTTGATAACCTCATAGAAAAAATTTCATTATCTTTCATTCCATTTTTCCATGAAATTTTTGAAGCCCCCTTGACCTAGTATGTGTGTGAGTGGGTATATATA
>NW_022111038.1:4162-6509 GCF_000313985.2 Echinops telfairi | reverse complement strand
TATTACAGTCCAGACATCAATTTTATCAGGCATATTTGTACATATGTTGCCATCATTCCTTTCATGACAATTACTTTCTATTGAGCCCTTGGTATATTTATATATATAAATACATACATATATATATATATACCTATATCTTAAATTGTTCTTTCTTCAATTAAAAAATGTGTCTTATCTAATGCATTGATAAGGCTGTTTCCTTGTCTACAAAAAGGCGAAGGGACTAGTGTATCTTTATAATGTCTCATACTCAGGCCAGTCTTGATTGAGAGTTGGGAGAACACCCATGTACAGCATCCTTGGTGGATTATTTACAGAAAAATATCCCTAATTGACACAATACTGATTATAAATCTGGTTTGAAATTTTGCTTATTTGTCATTGCCTACCAATCAGATTATGAAGATCTAATCTATATGGGGGAACAGCAGATAACTAGGCATGCTATGCTCACTGGCAAGAAAAGCACCCCACCCAAGATAAAACAAATTTATTTGGTACTGTCACATAAGCTGCTATCCACAAGGTTGGAAGTGCAAACCTACCAGCCATGTCATGGGAGAAAGGTGAGGCTATCTGCTCCATAAAGATTTACATCCTTGGAAATACTACATAGGAATCAACTGGATGGCAGTGGGTTTGCTTGCTTTTGTTGGCTTAATTTTTAAGCTTATAAAGTCTAGGAATGTTGATGTAGTGCTGTTGTGTATAGAACCAAAGGGCATGATAGCAATTTTACAACTCACTTAAAAGCAGTATTTTTTATTTCAAAGCATATCAGAATTGTTTCCTCTTTGAAACATATTTAAAGGGAAAGTCCTAAGTGCAGTATAGATGGGAAATGATTAACTGTTTAAAAATCTGCTAACCAAGTTAATCTCTTTCCACCACCACGTGTAGTGTTTCCAACACATAGGGTTTTCTATATCATCCCTTTATTTTTTCAAATAATTTTATTAAGGCATAACCCAGACATCATTCCCAATCCACCATTTAATCATATAAAGCAGTGTTTCACAATTGCTGCCACATCATTTTCAAAACATTTTCTTGTACTCCTTTGCATTAGCTCCACATCACCTGACTCTCCTATTAGACCTCCTCCCTCCCAACCCAATTCTATTTATCGTCTCTATAGTTTCTCCTAAACTGTGTTTCATATACGGAAAAGCAGAAAGATACATAACAGAGAGTAAATAACACTATCAACAATAACAAAATGAAACACAGATATGCCCCAGTTTGGAAAAAAATAGAGAATATATTAAAGACCAGATCAAGTTTAAAATGTATCAAAAGGGAAATCAAATGACAAGGTTTTAATCATTCAAGTCAAATTTATTATTTTAATCTACTATAATCATCTCTCTAATTCTATTTCATTACCAGGTTTTCATTACCATTCTGTTTCATTACCATTCATATCCCTCAATTAAGGTAAGAGGGGAATCACCGGAAATTTATTACATCTGCAGACCCTGTGAACGTATTTTGTGCTTGCACTGTCATCCATAGAATTCTGAAAACCTAAATTTCACAATTTAAGCACTAATAACATTCCCTCCTTCAAATTTGGATTATATAATTTATAAACCTTGAATCAAAGATGTTGTAGGTTTCTTCCATGTGGGTTTGCTTGATGTCTCACTTAGATGACTACTTGTTTGAAAACAAGCCTTTAAGACCCCTGACTCTATTCTTTATGATAGCCAAGTACCATATACTTTCATCACCACACTTTATTGTAACACCCATAACTTCCATGTTTCTTTCATGATGGTGCGCCTATATAATCTCTTGATTGTGCTAGTTCATAGTACCTCCTGAATGGTACCTCCAACCCATATCTACAGGCCAACCATAATGAGGTTTTCAATAAGTAGATACAATTCTATCACATACTTCCCACTGGTTCCCTCCACTTTTAAAATTCTCCAAGGACTATTCGTTTTTGTTTTATTTCAGGAGGTCAAAACAAGCAAACTTCAGGAAACCATTAAGCTTTAATGCCTCTGGTTTTCAGCAACCTTGGCAACTTTTATGCTGCCCCTTTCCAGAGCCTATTAATGTCTCACATGCTATTCTCTTCATCACTTTATTATTACTTATTTTTAAGATTACACTGAAGCCTAACTTTCTCAGAGAGGAATTTTCTGACTTCATACTAGTGCAGCCACATGAAATATGTGCATATAATTACCAGTATAAGCATGTAAATATCAATCAATAAACTGAAAGCATATAAAGCAACCCATTCCTGCCCATCAGCAAACTGCTGTCCAGAGGGCCCTGTGTATCACCATCCCGTGAACCCACCCTATTCCTCTGTGCCTTCTGCCCTGGG
>NW_022111038.1:2908-4062 GCF_000313985.2 Echinops telfairi | reverse complement strand
TGATGACGTCATAATTGGGTGACGTCCTATGGCTAATAAGTGACGTGCCTGATGACCTCATAACTCGGTGGCATCTTAATGTATACTGTGATGGGGGAAGGCATAAATCTAAATTTTACATTGTGCGTGATGTCATCATTGGGTGATGTCCTATGGGTAATTGGTAGCATGTGACACAATGGGCCAAGACTTATACCCATGGTGTGACACAGTTGACGTCCTATTTGGCCTTCATCATATGGCTAACATGTCGCAAAGTTGATGACGTCATAATTGGGTGACGTCCTATGGCTAACACGAAGGAATGGGTGACGGCCTAAGCCTAAACTGTGAAAAGTTGATGATGTCATGATTTAAGGACCTCATACATCTGACGTCTTACATAGTGGGTGCCATCATAAGACTCACATGTGACATAATGGACGAGATCATATGCCTGATGTGACCTAATGGGTGACATCATCATTATAACCTGTGACTTGGCTGATGACGTCATAAGCCTTGACTGCAGCACAGCGGATGACGTCATGTTCAGGTGACGTGATGTGGCGATTGTGTGACGTACATGATGACGTCATTATGGAGTGACGCCATACGGATGACGTGTTACATCGTGTCTGCTGTGGTATGAGTGCTACGTGACACCATGGGTGAAGTCATAAGCCATCACCGGAGACACTGTTGATGTCGCCATAATCCTTCATTGTGATATATTTGATGATGTCATAATTGGGTGACTTCATCTGGCTAAAATGTTATACCGTGGGTGCCACCATATGTCTAATACGTGACATAATGACTGATTTCAGCATATGGAACTATGACATGGTGGATGAATTCATCACTGGGTGGCGTCATATGGCTGATATGGGGCAGAATGTGTGATGTCAGAAGTACAAACATGAACACCTTCGATGATGTCATATTTGGGTGACGTCATGTGGCTCATGCTTCACATGTGACATAATGGGGGAGGTCATATTCTCAGTATGAGATAGTTGATGAAATCATATTCGCCCGCAGTCATACAGCGAACACCTTGCACAGTGAGTGCTGCCATAAGTCTAATAAATGAAATAAAGACTGATGTGATAAGTCTTAACTGTGACATAGTTGATGACGTCATGATTGGGCGACGTCCTACGGCTAAAAGG
>NW_022111038.1:0-1367 GCF_000313985.2 Echinops telfairi | reverse complement strand
ATATAAAACAATACATAAAGATGCACATACACAAACATGTAGATATATGTAAAGAAATGAAATAAAAATATGATGAATAAATAAATGCATGCACAAATATGTGAAAGAGCAACCAGCTTTATACATATAAATAAATAAATGAAACAGACGTAAATATAGAGATCAAAATTTATGAATGCACAAATATATTCACATACGATAAATATATAATTACCAGTATAAGCGTATAAATATCAATCAATAAACTGAAAGCATATAAAGCAATCCATTCCTGCCCTTCAGCAAACTACTCTCCAGAGGGCCCTGTGTTTCACCATCCCGTGAATCCACCCTATTCCTCTGTGCCTTCTGCCCTGGGACCCAGCTCCTCCTCCTAACAGCCCCAGTGCTTCTGCAGCCCCTAACACCTGCCAACCGATTCACTCAACCACTTATTACCAGCCCCACAGCCTTAAAGGCCTGTTTGTCTCACCTGGACCCCAAGTGCATCTCAGGGTACATCAGCAGACTACCCTGAATCACGCCTCCTGGGCTACCGGGCTGCCTGATGTCCCCAATTCCGGTTGATTTTCTTGGTCCCTGGCTGCCCAACACCAAGAGAACCCTCCGTTCCTCTGCCGCCGTCCCTCCCAGGTACAGGAGGACATGCCCGTCTGTCCCAAATGCACAACCCCCAGGCTGCTAACCCTCAGGTCAAAGAAGGTGCAGACAGAGGAGCAAAAACAAAGACCATCCATTTCATTCTGGTGGCGCCCTCGGCCTCAGATGGGCCTCAGCAGGGGCACCTGGTCATTAAACAGGTAGGCTATCCTGGCTCCTCCTGAGCCTTCCCCATTCGTTCCATCCATCCATCCATCCATCCATCAATCAATCAATATATAAATGAATATGGATTTTCTAAAAACCCACCTGTTCGTTGTTGCTGCATTTTGAACAGAGATCTTATCCACGGGTCCACTCCAGCGAAGTGTTCTTTGGGGGGGGTGGGGAGGGGCTGGTCCAGGGACACTTGAAGCGATCAAAGACAGTATTTTGACAGAATCTGAAGTGGCAATTGATTTAATCCACATTGTATCACAAAAATGAATAAAAGCGTCAACGGGTCAAATCTTTCAAAAGGTGGATTTATGTCCAGTGCAGCAGGAGACGGACAGCAGTGGTCTGTGTCCCCAGCCCATGCTCCCTGTGCCTGCCACCCCTCCCCTGAGCGGCAGCCCTCACCTCTGGCCACCCAAGACCCACATGCGGCCCATGCTTTTCCTCTGGAACCCCTGCCACTAAAGCAGTGTCTCCTTGTACTATAGACTGAGAACGCTCTAGACCGGATTGTGTAGATTCCAGTGCATTGCATGGTCGTGTCTTTCCGC
>NW_022111037.1:0-1102 GCF_000313985.2 Echinops telfairi | reverse complement strand
CTACAGGGTTTGTGAGTGTGAGGATTTTGATTTGTTTTAGTATTTCTCAGAAAACTGAGCAGCATGTTAGATATTCAATATAGGCTTTTCAATTGATTGCCATTTTGTGTTGTATCTATTTCTTACCATGGAAGTTTCTCTATTGAATTTCCTCTCCACTTCTTGTCCTTAATTATTTTTTCCATCTTTCCTTTATTAAAATATACATTAATAAGTGTTCCTAATAATTGAGGACATAATTTAAATACTTTTTATGCATGTTTCTCTCTACCAAGGAGCCCTGGTGATTCTGTGGTTAAGCATTCAGCTGCTAACTAAAAAATCTGAGTTTCATACTCATCAATGATTTCACAGAAGAAATATGTGGCAGTGTGATTCTGTTAATATTTACACCTTGAAACCCTATGGAGAAGTTATACTCTGTCCTAGAGCCACTTCCAATCAGAATGACCTCAACTGCAACAGAATCAACTAGCCTACGAAGCTTGGAAATTAAACAACGGGTTTGGTTTATTTTATCTCCCTAATCTCCACCATTTTCACCCTTTGAAGAAATGTCAATATCCTACCATTAATTTTCCACAACTTTTTCCAAGGTGTAGGAGATAGGATGACAGAAGCAAGAGATTGGAGTTATGTCAAGATAGAACCAAGGGATGCAGGACATACTTTACATCTTGGGGAAGCAGGGCATTTCCCTAATTTCATAGTAAATCACTGTGTAGTTCAGTATGTGATGAGCTGTGGAAAACTATCTCAATTTTCAAGGGCTTAAACTTTGGCACTAGTAAGAGATAGCAGCCCTTGCTTTTTGGAGAATTTGCTGTGATGGGCCCTGAAAACTTGGAGATTTGAGGAGCTTCATTTCAGTTGTGCTATGGGCAGTAGACATTAACCACAATAATGAACGCACATACACACATACAACTTATATAAATCACATATGAGAACTGAATGGGTTGTACTTAGAAAGAATATCATAGTTGTTGCTGTTAGCTTCTGTTTAGTTATCCACAAAGTCATGGTGACCTCAGGCACATGGAACAAAACACTGTCTGGTGTGCTCCTGTGCCACTCCATGCTCAGTTGTGGATCAAATCAT
>NW_022111036.1:0-1030 GCF_000313985.2 Echinops telfairi | reverse complement strand
ACCGGAAGTCCTTTGGCCGGCCTGCAGAGAAACTCCTGGCAGAGTCTAGCTTTCCAAACAATCGGTGAAGTTCATTTCCTAGCTTCTGTGGTGACTGAAAGCAAAGGCGCATTTCCTCAGCCTCCCAGTCAGTCTTTTAACTGGCCTATGGGTAGACAAGGGGCAGAGCCTCACTTTTCCAGCAGAACCAGGTAGTTGCTTGCCTCGCTGGGTGGGAGACGCCATGGAAAGCCGCTATTATCCACAAGTCCTAAAATCACTTGCAGGGTTAAATGTGAGACACCGAGGGAAGCCTCCCTCCCCAGCTTCCAGTGAGTCTCTTTCATGGCTTACAGGCTGAGGAAGACTTGTATCACTCTGCCCTTCAATTAACCTCACCAGTGTTTGCCTGCCAATTAGGGATGATAAGCTAACAAGCTCAATGAGGTAACCTTCTTGTGAAGCACAGGAAGCTCCATTCTTTATTGTAATTCGGACCCACAGGTCCCTTGGGATTAAAGGCAGTAAATATCCTATTGAACATAGGATATTTTATTGCTTGTTGACCACAGTAATATTCAGTCCTGGGAGGACCCTCGAAATGACAAACATAACCACTGGTTAGGCAAATAAGATGGGTAGCTCAGGAAATCCAGCCTTCCTTGAAGTTCAATGTCTATCTTGCTGGGAGACACTGCGCCAAGCCGCGTTTCGGAGTTTGCTCGGGATTTTCTTCCATGGCCTGAATGGACATACCAAAGTTTTCTTGCTTCCACAACCTGCTGGTAAGTCCATTGGCTGGACTTTGGGAGACACAAGGCAAAAGCTAGCTTTCCATTCTGACTTGAAGTCTTCTCCCTAGTTTTGAATGACACTCAGAGTGAATCATAATTTCCTCAGCTGACAGGAAGTCCCTAGGACGGCCTGCAGACAAACGCCTGGCAGAGCCTAGCTTTCCCAGCAGTCCCGGAAGTTCATTTTCTGGCTTCCTTGGTGATGGAAGGTGAAGGCCCATTTCCCCAGCCTGCCAGTCAGTCTTTCGCCTGGCCTA
>NW_022111035.1:0-1102 GCF_000313985.2 Echinops telfairi | reverse complement strand
GTGATTCACAGAGGAGCCCTGATGGCATAGTGGTTTAAGTGCTCTACTGCTAACCAAAAGATGAGTCGTTCAAATCCACTGTCTACTCTATGGGGGAAAGATGTAAAATTTACAGCCTAGGAAACCCGATAGGGCAGTTCTACTCAGTACTGTGGGGTTTTTATGAGTTGGAATTGACCTATTAGCAGGAAGTTTGGGTTTTTGCTTTATTTATAGGATGATTTACAGAATAGCCCGTTTAAGACAGGCCAAAGGCACCTCTCTGAGTGATTAAACTGTAGGCTACAAGAGTATTTATTAAGAGAATACTCTTTGGCTAATATTTTGATAGAGTGTTAAGATTTGCCAGGTTCTGTGTTTAGCTATCTACAGACATTCTCTTAATGTTTCCAAATTTCATGTGGTGGTCGGTGCTAATATCCCATTTTGTAGATGAAAAACTAAGATCCAGAGCGATTAAGCCATCTGTGCAAGGTCAATGGCAGTAGCTAATACATCCCTTTGAGGGTCAAGGAGGAGGCATGTTGTCTCCTAATTCTCTCATGAGCATGCCTGAGTACGTAGAAACATAGAGCTTGACTGGTGCCGAATGGAAGTTCTTGCACATGGAGGTGGTTTTAGTTGGCAAAGTCTCCAAGTGCCGAGTGTCCCTGCACCTCTGATACATCAACCCACTGACCTCTCTCCAGTGATTCTCTCTCCAGGAGCTGAAAGTCACTTTTAGTCTTTAAAAATCAACCTTTCCAACAAGGTAGTGCTGCTTTAAAAACATAGAATACTTTTTTTTTTTACTCCACAGGACCAAACATACAAAATAATGAAAGAAAGAAAAAAGTGCCCAAAGAAAATGTCTGTTCTTGACATTCTTCACTATTCAGCTGGGTGTGCCTCTTCAGTGCCCTCCGAACTGCAAAAAGCAGCCAGCCTCCCTTAGGGAGTTGTGGGGCCCAAATTACAGCTTGCCCAAAGCTGTAAAGGAGTAAGAGACCAATACATTGGGCTAATTTCAAGATTAAAAGTTAAAAATGAATTCTCATGCCCACCTATAGCTTTACATGTGCTTCTTAGCATTCAACTACATAGAAATTTCAATTAATCAAAC
>NW_022111034.1:0-1102 GCF_000313985.2 Echinops telfairi | reverse complement strand
GAAATGGCCGATGAGTCAAATTTCTGGTTCTGAAGGACATGAGAGGAGAGTGGACCAGGAGCACAAAGCAGTGACCTCTCCAAGTCAGTCAGAGCCCTGGGAGTGCCAGCAGGGTTCAAGAGCTGGAAACGCTATGGAAGGGAGAAGAGATTACCCCAGAGACACCCAAAAATTATAGATCATCACAGCCCAACCATGCAGGCAGGGTTTCTACAGTCCCGAAGGGGCAAGGTCAGGAAGCTGACTGACGAGAGATGCTTGGGCTTCACAATCACACCAGCCTTCGGGGAAATCCCAGGTGTTCTATGTCCTGTGAGAGACATTGTCAGCGGACTAACTCCAAACACCCACCCCCCCCGCCCTTTCCACCTCACCAGGAAGACTTACTGCCTCAGTGGGGAATTAGCTATGGGACGTGACCTCAAGCATTTGGTGAAGGCTTTTGCTGATTTAAGATACCCTGGTGGTCTAGTGGTTATACACTGGACAGTGATTCAAAAGGTCAGCAGTTCAAAACCACCAGTCACTCAGGGGGGGGGAAATGGAGCTTCTACTCCTATAAATAGCTAAGAGTCTCCTATAGGCTCACTATGAGTTGGTAATAGATGTGATGGTAGGACATTTGGGGTGGGGGAGGGCACAAATGGGTAAGCATTCAGCTATTAACTGAAAGACTGGCTGTTTGAATACACTCAGAAGCACCTCAGAAAAAAGGGCTGACCCTCAAAATCTACTTCCAAAAGGTCATGGCTATTAAAAACCTCAGGGAGCACAGGCCTGCTCTGGCATCCATGGGGTCACCAGGAGAGAGAATCAACTGGTTTGGATGAGTTCTTAACCACCCTCCCCTTTTCTTCTTTGAGTATGAGCAAGATGGCTGGAGTCAGAGCCGTCATCTGTCAGTCCTAAAAAAATGCCAACATCACCCCAGAGGTCAATGTTGACTTCAGAGGGCTGCAGCACCACCATCAGTAGCCCTTGTCTCCAGATTCCTTATTATGAGAGAACAATAAACACCTTTGTCTTCAAGCCATTGAGTGTGAATCATTAACTACAGGCCTTGGGCCAAATAGTCAACCGCTCTCATTTACAGCCCCCCCCC
>NW_022111033.1:0-1007 GCF_000313985.2 Echinops telfairi | reverse complement strand
CCATAACCTTTACCATAGCCCTAAGCCTAAACAAAAGCCCTAACCCTAACCTTGGCATAATCCTAACCCTTAGCCTAGGCCTAACACTAACCCTGTCCATGAACCTAAATTTATCTCTAAGCTTAGATGTAATCCACACCCTATCCTTAACCTGAAGCATAACCCTAACACTAACCCTAATCATCAGATAACCCTAAGCCTAACGCTAACCCTAACCATACCGCAAACCCTAGGGCTATCCCTAACCCTAAACCTCACTCTAACCCTAGGCCTAACCTTAACCCTAACTCTGAACCTAATCCTAGGCCTAAACCTAACCCTGACCATCTGACTAGCCCTAACCCTAGGCCTAACCCAGACCTAATCCTAGGCCTAAATCTAACCCTAACCCTAAACCTAGACCTAAACCTAACCTTAACCCTAAGTCTAACCCTAACCCTAAACCTAACTTTGGCCTAACATTAAACCTAGGCCTAACCCTACACCTAAACCAGCAATATACCTAACCCTAACCCTAGACCCAATCCTAATGCTAACATTAAACCTAACCCTATCCCTAAACCAAATCTAAACCTAACCCTAATCCTAACCCTAACTCGAACCCTAACACTAAGCCTCACCCTAACCCTAATCTTGGCGCTAATTCTCACGCAAACCATAGGCCTAACCCTGAACCTAAACTTAACACTAATTCTAATCCTAAACCATAACTGTAAACCTAAGCCTAACCCTAATACTAAACTTGTGCTAAGCCTAACCCTAGGCCTAAAACAACCTTACCCTAAACCTAGGCCTAAACCTAAACCTAAACCTAATCTTAACCCTAACCTTAGCCCTAAACCTAAATCGAATCCTAACCATAGGACTAACTGTAAACCTCACCCTAATTCAAAACCTAACCCTGACCCTACTTCTACCCTATTCCTAACCCTAATCCCAACCCTAACCCTAGGCCTAACACTAACAATAATCCTAACCCTAAACCTAACCATAAGCATACCCCTAAA
>NW_022111032.1:0-1090 GCF_000313985.2 Echinops telfairi | reverse complement strand
GTTCTCCACCCTCCCATAGCCACCCCCACTCCCAAACTAAATATAGAACCCGAACACCAAAACCTACACTTGAACATTTCTAAAGTGGCAATCAACAAATCAGAGTACCACAGAGGGCAAAACATGAACATGGAAGGCAAACAAGTAGGTGCAATGCTCGAATTCACAGGAGCTGCCACAGGGGCAGCAGGCAGGGGGGCACACACACCTGAGCGTGTGGGAGGAAGGGCTGCACACATTGGCCTGCTTTGGGGCCATCTCTTCCTTCCAATACACAGCACAGGAAAGGCAGCTTTGGGAATAACACCAGAGCCCCGGCTTTTCCTATCGTTAATCGTCGCTTAGATCCTGGATACAGAAATGCTAAATGATCAACAAACACAAAGTTAGCACTGAGCTCAAATGATTTTTGCCCCCCTTTCTCCCTTTCATTGAAGGGAGAGGAAAGGGGGGGAAAAAAGTTTCATGCAGCTTCCTTTTCTTGACCTATAACAAATTCCATTAAACTTCCAAAACAATGCTTTGGGATGCTGGAGGATGCAGTCAGGAAACCAAAGAAAGACTTTGCACAGAAGTTAAGGACGTGAGCTTTGGAGGGAGGACGACAGGCAATGCTGGGTTCTGTCTTGCCAGGGAGAGCTCGTGGTAACGGAGAAAGTAATTCCATGTGGACGTCAGGCACTGCTGACTGGGATATATAACATATCAAAATGGGTCGACTGTTCAGTCGGATGATAAGAAACACACAAATACCGCCAGCCACTAACTATGTCATGATTGCCCACATTTTATAATGTCATGGGTTTCCCTGCAGATTCAGTTCAATTACAGTTTGAATTTACTGATCATCAGCTTTTTTGAAATAAATAATCGTAAATCTGTGCAGGATTGATCCATCTTTAATACCATAAGGCTCTTCCTCTCCTCCAACCCCTGTGTTTCCTGAGACGTTGAGTGTTTGGTATAATAGGATAGGCTTTCCAAATCCGCTGTAACAGAACTGAACTCGTGTGTCCCCGCCGCTGATGCATCTGTTCCGATCAAACGTAGTGTTTACAAGAAAGCCAAATCTCTGTCCACATTACATTGC
>NW_022111031.1:0-1107 GCF_000313985.2 Echinops telfairi | reverse complement strand
CACGGGGACTCACCCCAGCCCAGTTGACACATCATCTCAGTCATCACAGCCAGAATTCCCTCTCCTCACACCGCAGAATTCCCTAATGCCAAGAATGTGCAAAATGTCAGGTAGACTTTTCACCGTTACTGTAAATGGGAAGTGTTGGATAACAAGGTACTTGATAAGTAAGGAATTGTACACAAAAATTTGATACAATTTGATGCTGTGACTGAAATCTCTGAAGCTTATGTATGTTACTTTAGAGCTCATTCTTCAAAATGTGGTAGCTCACTACTGACCCCTCTAGTCAGGATCACAATAAAAAATTCTGGATAGAGAGGTAGGGGGAAACTGTAGAACAAAATTCTCAAAAGCATTAAAAATAAAGAGACTCATAGACCCCTCCCACCCCAAATGATAGATCCTAGACACTTCTCAATAGAACTTTCAATTCAGCTCACCTGGACTTGAGCCTACCCCCAGGACCAACTTCCATCCAACCAACAGACACATTTTTACAGGAAATAATACCAGGGAGGATCGGGGCATCATTCTCCCCAAAACAACGCTCAGAAGGTAGAGACGGGAAGAAAGGACGATGGATTCTTGAGGGAAACTGACCCCAGGGAGCAGTGGGAATGAGCACTGTCACACTGCGGGGGTTGCAACCAAGATCATGAAACAAAACACGTCTAAGCTTTTGAGTGGACAACAGATTTTCTTCTATACCTCTTCATCCAAACTGCAAGAAGTTTGGGGGTTTTGATTGTTTGTTTTTAAAGTGGTAGCTTACTTACATGGTGAAGTCAAAATGATGGTGATGTTTGTTAATAGCTCTTACTTTCTAGGCTTATTGAAAGTAAATCTTAAACAGCTGTCTTTTACCTCCTCGGTCTCTTCTAAGAGCTGGATTTTACCCAGGCACCTTCTCAATTTATAGAGTAAGGGAGAGGTCTTTGATTTGTTGTTGCAAAGTGTAAGAGAGCCCTTTATGAATTTCCTTACTTAGGGACTTTCAAGCAAAAGCAAAAAAAAAAAAAAACCAACCCAAATTCACTGCCATCGAGTTGATGCCATCTGTCCAGGAGTCAGTGGAGTTGATTCCATCTGTCCAGGAGTCAAATG
>NW_022111030.1:0-1104 GCF_000313985.2 Echinops telfairi | reverse complement strand
TTGTTGTTGTTGAGCTTGGGTTATTATTTATTTTTACTTTAAATTTTGTATTGTTGTTTTGTGGGAAATTTTTACGATCAGACATCTTGGTGGCACAGCAGCTGTGCACTTGGCTGCCAACCCAAAGACCGGGACTTGCACCCCCAACTGTTCCATGAGAGGAAGATGTGGCAGCCCACCTCTGCAAAGACTCGCGGCCTGAGAAACCACCAATCTAGTGGCTGCCAGTTGGGTATGATCAGCACTGGGCCCACCTAAGCCGAGTTAATGGCCCCGAGGCCCCAGGAGTCCTACAAATTGATGATTGAACACTGGCAGGTCTCACCTGTGGAAGCTGTAATGTCCTTTTCCCAAATGCTTGATCCTAAAAGTTTCTGCGATATCAGGAATCTTAATCTTCTCCAAGTCCTCTTGCAGTTTGGCTATCCCCTCCCGGCAGGCTGAGGGAGGAGAGTGAAGGAGAGGCAGTCAGAGCCTCGCAGGGAGCCTGAAGTGGCAAGTCAAGGTAGACTCCAGGCCCTTGTCCCTTGTCCAAAGCAAAGGCACCCAGAGCCCTGCCTTTGAGGTAAGATTCAAAACCTCACCAACTTCGAGCCAATTCTGACTCCTAGTGACTGTAGTGCAGAGTAGAACTATTCCATAGGGTTTCTTTACGGAAGCAAACAGTCTTACCTTTCTCCGGTGAAGCAGCTGATGGGGGCGAACTGCTGACGTTTGGGTTAGTGGCCCAATGCTTAACACACTGCACCACCAGTGTGCCTTCTGAGATGGACCTACCAAAACCACACCAAACACTGTCGTTGAGTCGATGCCGACTCATATCGACCCCGAAGGACCGGGTAGAAGTGCTCCTGTGGGTTTCTGAGACCGTCACTCTTCACAGGAGTAGAAAGCCATCTTTCTCCTGGAGATGGGCTAGAGGGCTCCAAAACAGGTCATTTTAGGTTTTCTGGAAAGTGCAAGGAGAGTCAGTATTTTCCGTTTCTCGGGTCATCATAACTCTGCTGCACCCGCTCAGCGCCATCTAGAACCCAACCACCGGGGCAAGTCCGTTCTGACTCCGGGGTTGGGCACCAGGGCTCTAGAAGGGTTACAAGGCTGCAC
>NW_022111029.1:0-1105 GCF_000313985.2 Echinops telfairi | reverse complement strand
AAATGCATTCGGAATTCCTTGAAACTAATAGAATTAATAGTCCTAAATGCATATCACAATATTTAACTTAATATTTATAATAGTAAGAATCATTTTAACTTTGAAATATGAAGTAAGTATATTTTAAATAAATATGTGACTGTAATTCTAGGGGTGAGATACAATTTAAGGATGAAAGATGAGAATAAATGACTAAATCAATGATTTTTTCACATGAACAGAAAAATAGAACACATGGAAATAAGGTATAAAAAGGTAGAAATTAGATGAAAATGTTAAATAAAAAATTGAGCAACCCCCTTGACCTGGAGTAGATGCCAGGTTACAGAGACCATGTGTATCTCGGGGTTCAGACCTATGTCAGAGCAGGGTTCTCACTGCCGGTCTTTGGGCAGTAAGGCACTAGCTCTTCCTCCCAAGGTATTTCTGAGTACATGCTGACTTCCCAACTAGTGGTTAGCAGAAAGTGCTTAACCATTTTCTTCTAATAGAGACTATAAAATTTAAAATATAACACTCAATTCAATCCTCATAAAAGGATAATTAAACTTTACACTAATTTCAAGATTTGGCCCATCCACAGCAGTATGCTGTTAAATTGTCTCTATAAGAGAAGGAAAGAAAAATATTCTATTTTATCATAATTTCCAATGTCCATAGTAGAAACACTCCTAGAATGACACATTGCAAGTTATCTACATAATATCACTGAAAAATGAATTGAAAAAAATTATCATGGTTCAACCAACCCAGTGCCAGCTCCAACACACCCATGCTATCATATTTCTTTCACCTATCATGAGAAAAATAAATTTGCAAGCACAGTTTGAATTATTCACTATGAAACCTATAAGACAATGAGCCGCCGAGGCAATGTTTACTGAAGCTTTATAGCACCCACAGTGAAGTCCATACGTACCTCCACACAACTTCAACCCCAAGTTATTGCTTTGTGCAAGGCAGTGAAATAAAACACCCTCTTCCTGGCTGCCTAAGTCCAACACAAACCATCAGGTGTTATGGTCACGTTAGCTGTCATCAGCTTTATTCTGACTCTTGTGTGGGGCAGAGCTGCTCCATGGGATACTTTAGATGCTGGCTTTTC
>NW_022111028.1:0-1065 GCF_000313985.2 Echinops telfairi | reverse complement strand
TAGCACCTGGGGTGAAGTCAATTTACATGACATGGCTCTTCAATCCATAGAGTTTGTGTAAACCCCCACCTCTCCCGCGCCCAGTGACTGGGTGGGAGTCTGCAAATAAAATATAGAGGACTCGAATTCAGGGAATGGCTAGTTTTGCCCTTCCATTGGACCCAGGTTGGCATAATGGTTACTCATTGGGTTGGTCAGCATTTTGAATCCACCAGCTGCTTCTCTGGAAAAAGATGAGTCTTTCTACTCCGGTGGAGAATCAGTCTCAGAAACCCACGAGGGCTTTCTCCCCTGTTCTGAAGGTCACTAGGAATCAGAATCAACTCAATGGCAGTGAAGGTTTTTATTGGTAACTTCCCTAATAACCCTCCAAAAGCCTGGGTATTTTCTGTGAGTTCAATTATTACAACAGATTATTGAACCCAGCAGAGAAGTAGAATGTCATGGGGAGGATGGTCAGTGTCCAGAGAGGGTAAAGGAGGATGGAGGGTAGAGGCATGTCTGACCTCTCTTTTGTGGCAGTCAGCATTGGGCTGGTGTGGAGTTGGATTCACTTCCTCCCAAGTGTAGCTAGAGGAGGTCAAATGTGGTCCTTCACACCATCTCCTCAGCACCCCAACTTCATTTAAGGAATATTTTTTTCCTCTTCATACGGGATAAAGTCTGATAGGACTGTAAAGCAAGATCTCCTGGTGACTCATCTAAGGAGTAGGGTTGTGGACCCAGGCTAGGTTAATTAGAAGATTCCTGTTGAATTTGACTTGTGAGTTAAATGACAGTAAGACTGGATGAAGTGTTTAGCAGTTCTTACTCGGCACCCTCTGAAGCTGCCTGGTTTCTGAAGAGTTGGGTTTCCCAGCTTCTCCTTAAACCATATCTGCTATATCCTTCCAATAAATTCCTCCTTTTCCTGTTAGCTGAAGTAGAATTTTGCTACTTATATAACATCAAAATCCCAATGCATATAAGAGTGATTCACTTAATCATTTGGCAAATATTTATTAAGTTCTTGCTGTTTGCCGAGTGCTGTGTTAGTCACGGGGGAGGACTTTGCAAGTGCTTAAT
>NW_022111027.1:0-1080 GCF_000313985.2 Echinops telfairi | reverse complement strand
TGTGTGTGTGTGAAAATATTCATGACCAGGCATCAGTTCAATGATTTCTGCATGTATAACTAAATCACATTTAACACATACTTCAAATTGTGAAACTATTTTCACCATCTTTCTCTAAATTACGGTAGCACTCCTGACTTAAATTCACTGCTCTCAAGCTTTTTATCTAACCTTTCAAGTTGCTGTTATCAACTTGATTTCACAGATAGTTATTTAATAGATCACAGTAATAATGGCAGAAATACATTTATTATTAAAACAAACTTCATTTCATTAAAGTAAGATTCCAGAGGATAGTTTTGCCTCAAACTCTAAAGTTTAAAAGTATCTCAGGGTAGTTATTTCTAGGGTTCATCTACCCTTAGTGTTTCCAAATTGTCTGGATTCCATTGAGAATAAGACATTCTCTTTCCCGTTTATGTTCCTTTTGATGGTGATTCTTATATAGCATTCTATTAGTTACCTAGTGCTGCTGTATCAGAAATACCAAGAGCAGATGGCTTTAGCAAACAGAAATTTGTTTTCTCAAACTTTTGTTCGCTTGGAGTCCATACTTTTGGTACCAGCTCTAGGGAAAGGGTTCCCTTGTTCTGTTGGTTCACAGTTACACGAGGGAGGGTCTTGTGTCCTGTCAGTATCTGTATGACCGTCATTCCCTCGATGTCTCCATGTGTCTCGACATCGCTCTTTCTCTGGATTCAAGGAAACTGCTGGTGCAGCAACCCGGGTGTAATGAATATACCATGGTCCTACTTCTTCTTTCTAGGTCCCTCAACATTTAATTCTTTTACAACAGATTTCTTATTACATCAGATCACCTCTGTAACTGCCACACCACTGCAATCATGGCCTATCCAAGTCGACGTGCTATTGGCAGGACACAATTTAATGTATAGCATTTTACCCTTCGTCTCTATCCTCCATATTCAAGTCATTAGCACATGCAAGACACATTTACACCATTACATCATCTCAAAAGTCTTACATCAACTCCAAGCCTAAAATCCATTCTGGAGCAAAGGTCATATTCATCTGGGTAGAGTTCCCTGATCCTGGGCTTCAATTCTTTTTTTTTTTTTT
>NW_022111026.1:0-1074 GCF_000313985.2 Echinops telfairi | reverse complement strand
AAAAATTCAATATATATTGGAACAGAGCTCTTCCCCATTTCAAATTAGACCACTTACTCAGAGCACACTGACTGGCAGCAGAAAGAAATGCCTGGCCAGGGGCTCAGAGATGTCGTCAGAGAGATTCTCCCTTTGATTTAAAAAGCAAAGAATAGGAATCCCAGAAAAGAAAATGGATAACCACAAAGACAGCAGAAAAGACAACAGGATCCTTCTAAAAAGGGAATTATTATTATTTTTTTAAAGGGAATTAATTTAAGGAACTTATCGGAACAATCTATCAACAAAGTAAATAGGGGGTTGTGTTTGGAGAAATGGAAACTAGATGTTACTATTTGTTTAAAAGAAAAAGATCTATGATGGAAAGACGTGTGGTGCAGACTCCAATACAGTGAAATATACACTTGTGTGGAAATTGATCACCTCGAAAATGAGAGTATAGCAAAGATAATGAAAATTAAGATTAAAATATGCAACCATTGTCATTGTGCAAGAATAATATAGGCAACCCAGATACATGATGCGTTCCTTAACTTACTTTATTCTTGATTATCATACACTTGAAATATCTGTGAGTATAAATATTTTTAATTATCTAGCATCCAAATGAAAAAAATATTATCATTCTACCATACTTGCTTTGACTTTCCCTTTTCTTTTCTTCTTTTTTTTTTTTTTTACCTTTTTCCTTTTCTTTTTTCATGAAGAAAGCAAGGATCCTCACCCTTGTCCCCCCATCTCTTTCTTCTCTGGATGAAGTTAATAACAGGGGACTATCTGACCCATTTTTACACCTGATTTTCTATCAAGGTATATATTGCTAAGCAGCATACAACATGGTTTACTATTCTTAAAACACATAAATCATCATAATACACAAATACTTTTACCCAGTGAGATGCATTTTTCATTTAACATTATATTTTTAATGTCCATGGGAATTCACATAGATCTATTCAATTTGAAGCAATAAATGCAAATCCAGTAGATCTACAGGGGCTAATATAGATAACAAAACATGATATCTCTGAGTCAGAATCAACTAGATGGCAGTGGGTTTGGTTTTATTTAGCA
>NW_022111025.1:0-1105 GCF_000313985.2 Echinops telfairi | reverse complement strand
GGCTGTTGCAACGCAAGTGTGTGCCCAGGAGGCCGGGAGGGGAGTGGGCACAGCCTCGAAGAGCTGCCAGCCCTGCACGGTGGGCAGGGAAACCCCTCCACTTGAAGCCACCTGCCCCTCCCCGACTGCTGCGCTGCTCAGAGGCAGTGTCTCAGTTTTTACATGCCTTCGTCCATCCTCCTCCCCGCCAGTCCCCTTCTTTCTAACCCCTGTGACGGGCTTTGTCTCTGTCTGTCTCTGTCTCTGCCCCGCTCCCCTTTCCTTCCCTCCGCCTGGGCCTCTGGGCTTCTGTCTGTCCAATGGTTTCTGTCTCTCCCGATGTCTCTGACTATCTCTTTTTTTTTCCAAACCAGAATTGGCTTCTATTTTAAAGTCAATAAATGATTGAGCAGGAAGGAGCTTGGAGCAGCGGGGCCCTGATGGGGGAAAGGCCCTGTGGGCGAGAGGTGGGGGTAGTGGGGATGGGGGGTGGGGGTGGAATTCTCCTTCTGGAAAAAGCATCGAAATTGAAATCCAGGGCAGCCAGGCAGGGCGGTTGCTGGAGCCGCTGGAGGCTACGGCAACCCAGCCTGAGCCCCAGGCAGAGAGAGAATGAGGCAGGTGGAGAAGATATCCTCCCCACAATGGACAGAGACGTACACCAGGATGTGGACACACGTCACATACCACCACCACCACCACCATCACGGCCTCCAAGGGGCCACAAATGACCTCTTCACACCAACATTGGACACACTTCTGTCTCCCCCATAAACCCACGCATGCCTTTGACTTGGACGGTCGCAGTGATAGGCTGGCTAGACCCTTGGGAGCTCTCAGACATGTGCTGTCAACACACCTACAGAACCAGGAAGTCGGTGACCCTGTGTTTACCACCCCCAACCACAGCGAGGTCACCGAAATGCATGGAACCCTCAACACACACGTGGACCCCAGAAGACCCAAGGTGTGTCTGCACCCCCCAAATCATGCAGACCCAAGGACGGATGGCCAGACAGCCACGCCGGCCAGACAGCCCACCACAGGCCAACACACACCCACACACAGACCCTTGCTGACATGCACAACGATGGACACAGGCACACTCATGCTCAGATACTCACGC
>NW_022111024.1:0-1105 GCF_000313985.2 Echinops telfairi | reverse complement strand
TTGTGGATCCAAGCAAGATGAAATGCTTAACAACTTCAATCATTTCCCTGTTTATCAGGATGTTACCTCTTAGTACAGTTGTGGAAAATTTGTTATTTACTTTTTGCATTGAGTTGTAATCCATACTGAAAGCTGCAATCTTTGATCTTCATCAGCAAGTGCTTCAAAGCCTCATTTTCAGCAAGCAAGGTAGTGTCATCTGTTTATCTCAGGTTGTTAATAAGTCTTCCTCTAATCCTGGTGCCCACTCCTTCATTTAGTCCAGCTTCTTTGATTACTTTCTTAGCATCCAAATTGAATAAGTATGGCGTGAAGATACCTCCTTGAAGCATGCTGTCCCTGATGTTAAATCATGCAGCATTCCCTTGTTCTGTTTGCACACCTGCCTCTTTAGCCAGGCACAAGTTCTGCATGAGCACAATGAAGTGTTTTGAAATTCCCGTTCTTCTTAAGGCTCTCCCTAGTTTGTTATGATTCAAACAGTGGAATCTCTTGGCATAGTCAATAAACACAAGTAAGCACATTTCTGGTATTTTCTGCTTTCAGCCAAGATTCACCTGACATCAGAAATGGTATCATATGTGCTACATCCTCTTGTGAAATCAATTCCATTAGGCTAAATTTTTTCTCTTTTGTATTTTTTAAGATTCTATAGGCAATGGAGTGTTGAGAATGTTTGTGTCTATATTCATGGGGGATATTGGTCTATAATATTTTGTGAATCTGAAGTCTTTGCTTGGTTTGGGGAGGGGGTTATGCTGACTTTATAAAATGAACTTGGATGTGTTTCCTTGTTTCTGTACTCTGGGATAGTTTGAGAGCAATTGGTGTCACTTCTTATCTGAACTTTTGGTAGAATTCACCTGTAAAGCTGTCTGAGTCCGGATTTTTTTTTCCAAGTTGGGCAATTTCTAATGGCTTGATCAATTTTTTCTTTTGTTATAGGTTGTTCAAGTTTTCTCCTTCAGCTTATGTTAGTTTATTTATTTATTTTTTAAAATCAATTTATTAGGGGCTCATACAACTCTTGTCACATTCCATACATACATCAATTGTGTAAAGCTTATGTTAGTTTAAATTCATAGCAGGTTTCTAGAAATTTGTC
>NW_022111023.1:0-1060 GCF_000313985.2 Echinops telfairi | reverse complement strand
TAACAAGCTCAATGAGGTAACCTTGCTGTGAAGCACAGCAACTTACTGAAAGCTCCATTCTTTATTGTAATTAGGACCCACAGGTCCCATTGGATTAAAGGCAGCAAATATACTAATGAATATGGGACACTGTAATACTTGTTGACCACAGTAATATTCAGTCCTGGGAGGATTATTGAAATGACAAACAAAACCACAGTTGAGGCAAATAAGAAGGGCAGCCCAGGAAATCCAGCCTTCCCGGAATTTCAATGACTATCTTGCTGGGAGACGCTGGGCCAAGCCTAGCTTCCCAGCTTGATCAGGAATATCTTCCATGGCCTGAATGGAGATGCCAAAGTTTTCATGCTTCCACAACCTGCTGGGAAGTCCATTGACTGGACTTTAGGAGACAGAAAGGTAAGTCTAGCTTTCCATTGAGACCTGAAGTCTTTTACCTAGCTTTCAGTGAGACTCAGAGTGAAGCGGAATTGCCTCAGCCTGACCGCAAGTCACTTGGCCGGCCTGCAGAGAAACGCCTGGTAGAGCCTAGCTTACCCAGAACCCAGGAAGTTCATTTCCTGGCTTCTTTGGTGACTGAAGGCGAAGGCCCATTTCCCCAGCATGCCAGTAAGTCTTTTGCCTGGCCTACGGATGGACAACGGGCAGAGCCTCCCTTTTCCAGCAAACCAGGTAGTTTCTTGCCACGCTGGCGGGGAGGCGCCAAGGAAAGAAGCTATTGACCACAAGTCCCAAAATCACATCCAGGGCTAAATGTGAAACACCGAAGAAAGCCTCCCTCCAGAGCTTCCAGGTATTCTCTTTCCTACCTTACAGGTTGACCAAGCCATGTATCCTTCCGCCCTTCAATTAACTCCACCTGTTGTTGCCAGCCAATTGTGGATGTTAAGCTAACAAGCTCAATGAAGTAACCTTGCGGTGGAGCTCAGGAAGCTACAGAAATCTCCATTTTTATTGTAATTAGGAGCCACAAGTCCCATGGAATTAAAGGCAGCAAATATCCTAATGAATATGGGACATTGTAATGCTTGTTGACCACAGTAATATTCAGTCCTGGGAG
>NW_022111022.1:0-1046 GCF_000313985.2 Echinops telfairi | reverse complement strand
GTGAGTTTGAACCTCACACTGCAGGTGAGTAGTTGAGACAGTTTGAACCACCTAGGAACTCTAATTGGTTACAACACCAGAGGAACATCACCATCCAACCTCACTCACAAGATCGAGGGCCCACAAATAGTAGGCTTTTTCTATAAAGAACCAGATCATGGTTCCTTGAGGGCGTGTGAACACTGTCTTCACGGCTCAACCCCATCCATAGTGACACACACGCAGCCAGGGGTGTGCACACTAATGAACGTGGTGGTGTTCCAATAAAACTTGATTGATGGAAATTTGAATTTGGGGTCATTTTCCTGTGTCATGAAACAGTTATCAGCTTTCTCGCGCTCTCTCTAGCGCGCTCCCTCTCTCTCTCTCTCTCTCTCTCTCTCTCTCTCACACAGTGAAACCCATTCTGACCTTATGGAGTGTCTAAAAGCAGACAGTGGGCCCAATTCTGATAGGCCATCTTTGGCCAGCCCCTGAGCTAGGCCATGTGGGCCAGTCTTTGAAATCAGCACCCAAAGCCAAACCAAAGCCACTGCTGTCGCACCAGTCACAACTCATAGTGACCCTGTAGGGCAGAAGAGAACGGCTCCCTAGGCTTCCAAGACTACACATCTTTGCAGGAGCACATCGCCTCCTCTTTCTCCAGCAGAGCAGCTGGTGGGGTTCAACAGCTCACCTTGTGGACAGCAGTCCAATGTTTAGCCCATGGTGCCACCAGGTCTCCAGGACCAACCACCAAAAAAACCTCACTGTCATTGAGTTAATTCTGACTCATAGTGACCCTATAGGATAGGATAGAACTACCCCTTCTGGCTTCAGAGACTGGTAACTCTTTACAGAAGCAGAAAGCCTCAGGTGATGGTTTCAAACTGCTGACCTTGAGTGCCACAGCTCAATGCATAACCCCTACACCACCAGGGTATGGGGAGGTAGCACAGCGAAATGCAAAGGACCCCCAAGCTACAGTCAGGGGCCTGGTTGAAGCACAGACTGGTTGTGTCGTCTCCTCACCCCAGAGTCCCTCCTGCTTTCTCCATGACTGGAAA
>NW_022111021.1:0-1062 GCF_000313985.2 Echinops telfairi | reverse complement strand
TTCTTTATTGTAATTAGGACCCACAGGCCCCCTGGGATTAAAGGCAGCAAATATCCTAATGAATATGGCACATTGTAATGCTTGTTGACCACAGTAATATTCAGTCCTGGGAGGACTCTTGAAAAGAGAAACATAACCACAGGTCAGGCAAATAAGAAGGGCAGCCCAGGAAATCCAGCCTTACCTGAAGTTCAATGCCTATCTTGCTGGGAGACGCTGGGCTAAGCCTCGCTTCCCATCTTGACTGGGAATATCTTCCATGGCCTGAAAGAGATGCCAAAGTTTTCTCGCTCCCACAAGATGATGGGGAGTCCATTGGCTGGACTTTGGGAGAAACAATGCAAAAGCCAGCTTTCCATTCTGACATGAAGCCTTTTACCTAGCTTTGAGTGAGACTCAGAGTGCAGCGTAATTGCCTCAGCCTGACCGGAAGTCCCGTGGCCGGCCTGCACAGAAACGCCTGCCAGAGCTAAGCTTTCCCAGCATTCCCAAATATTCATTTCTTGGCTTCTTTGGTGACTGAAGGCGAAGGCCCATTTCCGCAGCCTTCCAGTCAGTCTTTTGCCTGGCCTATGGGTAGACAAGAGGCAGAGCCACCCTTTTTCAGCAAACAGGGTAGTTGCTTGCCACTCAGACGTTGAGTGAAGCCTAATTGCCTCAGCCTGACCGGAAGTCCCTTGGCCAGTCTGCAGAGAAACGCCTGGCGGAGCCTAGCTTTCCCAGCAGTCACTGAAGTTCAATTCCTGGCTTCTTTGGTGACTGCAGGCGAAGCCCCATTTCCCCAGCCTGCCAGTCAGTCTTTTGCCTGGCCTACGGGTAAACAACGGGCAGAGCCTCCCTATTCCAGCAAACCAGGTAGATGCGTGCCACGCTGGCGGGGAGATGCCAAGGAAAGCCGCCATTTCCCACAAGTCCCAAAATCACATGCAAGGCTAAATGTGAGACACTGAGAGAAGCATCCCTACCCAGTTTCCAGGGAATCTCCTTCCTGACTTGTAGGATGAACAAGCCTTGTATCCCTCCGCCCTTCAATTAACCCCACCTGTGTTTGCCGGCCAATTA
>NW_022111020.1:0-1102 GCF_000313985.2 Echinops telfairi | reverse complement strand
TGATACCAAGGGCTCAAGTAGAGAGCAAATGATGCTGCAGCACGTGTCCAAATGTGCTTGACACACAATGGACGGATGGATGGTGATAAGAGTGGAACGAGCCCCCAGTAAAATGCTTTAAAGAAAATACATGCAAACACACTGGTCAATAATAAATAAAAATTTAAATACGTTGTTAACAGTTTTATTTGCATGTAATGTACATAGCATGCGCGTCCTAGCCCAAGGTCATTATCAAGGGGACTTGTTCCATCCTGAACCTCAGCTTTAGAACTTGACCCCTCCACCCCCAAGGTTCAACCTCCTTTAAAAGGAGCGGTTTTCTCGTCCAAGTCTCCGCATGCGCACAAGTGTTTTATTTTCCGGAAGTGGGGGGGGGTTCCCCGCCGTCTGGTTCGTTTTCCACCGCGCGTGCGCCCTGCAGGAGGGCGGCGGTCTGTCCTCACCGCCTGCAGGACCCCCGCAGGCCCGGGCTTCCGGTTCTGCGCGCTCACCCGTCTGGACTTCCGGTTTGACCGGTCGGGAGCCGGAAATCATAAATAATTTAGCACAGGCGTCTGAGGATGCGCACGTGCCCCCTCCACAAGGGGTCCCTGTGCGTCTGGAGACCGCTCTGGGACAGAACCTCCCCGTCCCCGCCTCTAGGGGGCGCTCTGACACAGAACCTCCCGTCCCCGCCTCTAGGGGGCGCTCTGAGACAGACCCTTCCAGTCCCCCCCTCTCGGAGGTAATAAATCACTTTACGGGGCAGGGGCACTTACAGCTCTTCTCACAATCCACACATTCACCCACTGTGTCCGGCGCCTTTGGGCAGAGGCTGCCACCGTCATTTCCCAAACGCGTTTTCTCTACTTGAGCCCTGGGTGCCTGTGGCTGTGACGCCATCTGTCGACAACTTGAGACTACGGAGAGTGAAGGGGTGGAGCCTAGCCCGTCCACCGGGTCGCAGCTTGATGACGTCACCGGGAAGCCCCCTACGGAGATAAATAGCTCGCTGGAGGCGGGACACACACAGTCGCTGCTGGTCTTCCGGCGACAAGCCACGTAGCCGGAGCCCTGCAGCTGCAGGAGCCACGTGGAGACCACGCCAGCGCTGAGATGC
>NW_022111019.1:0-1091 GCF_000313985.2 Echinops telfairi | reverse complement strand
AAAAAAAAAAAAAAGAGCGTATCCCAGGGCATAGGTGGAAAGAGACCACATCCGTTGGACCTGGGATTCCTGCACTGAGAACCTCTTTGACCCAGGAGACAGGGATTTGCTAGAGACAGCAGGGGGAGAGGGGCAGTGAGAAATGGTGGCAGCGGAGGGAGGCTTAGGGACCAGGAGACTGGCAGTAAATAGATGGTACATGGTCCTGTAAACCTGGAGCGAGAGAAAGTCGCGTGCCTTTGGGCAGGAGACTGGCGGGCAGAGTAGACATTCACTGTGGCCAGGCTCACCAACCCACAGAACTAGAACGGAGCA
This sequence comes from Echinops telfairi, assembly GCF_000313985.2. Taxonomy (NCBI): domain Eukaryota; kingdom Metazoa; phylum Chordata; class Mammalia; order Afrosoricida; family Tenrecidae; genus Echinops; species Echinops telfairi. Next base: position 776 of record NW_022111019.1, on the reverse strand, counting down.
CCTTCAGCCTACGGGCCAAAGCTTACTTGACCGGTGGGGTGGAGAGGCATGCATCTGTCTGGCACTTAGTGGTAGAGCTAACAGAGTCTGAGGCAGTGCAGAGGCCAGGCTGGGGGGCTAAAGACTAGAGAGAGACATGCTTGCGGGTGCAGCCTGAGAAGAAGCTGCCCTCATAGAAGAATTCAGTGTCTCCGAATGTGAATTGTAACCCGTTCATCTCGTAATAAGCCCATAACTGTGAGCACGGTCTGAGTTCTGGGTAGCCACTGCAACACATTGTGAAACCCAACAGAGAAGTCCAGAGTATGTGGGAGGGCGGTTGAGAGAGACCTGCCTGACTTCTGCCTCACCGCCTCGCCGGACTTGTCTTGGGCTGGTCTGGATTCTCCTTTCCAGTGAAGTGAGAGGGGGGGGTCAGATGCCTCCCCACACTATCTTCACAGGCACATAGTCAAGTCCCTGCCTCCCTCTGGTGCCCAGAAAGCCCAAACCCAGGAAAGGCAGAGAAAGGAGAGACCTCGGGAAGACCCTTCCTAAGAAAAGCACAGCTGCCCCTCAGCCGGCCGGCTGACGTCTCTGAGCCCTTTCTCTCTGCTCCCTCCCTTGCCCAGGGCTGCCCCTGCCAGCGCCACCTTCTCCCAAGGCTCCCAGAAGCATGCACAGTGGAGCCAGCAGAGGGGGCGCCCTGGGAAGGTTGGGGCGTGATGGAGGTGGGGGATCTCCAGTCCAGGAAAGTGAGCAGACGCAGGAAAGGGGCTCCTCCCTTTCTGGGCCCC
>NW_022111018.1:0-1057 GCF_000313985.2 Echinops telfairi | reverse complement strand
CCCCCAGATCAGTCATTGAAAATCTTGTGGAGCACAGCTCTGCACTGACACACATGCGGTTGCCATGGGCTGGTATTGACTCCAAGGTAACTGGCTTCATTTTTGGCGTTTATATTCCTGACAAGGAAATACATTCTGTTTCAGCCAGGAGACGATGAGAACTGAACCCCGCAAAGTGCACTCTGAAGATCTCTGGCCCTGAACTTCGAGTTAGTGGGAAGGAGGAGTGTCCCTGCACATCCCCCCCTGAACTTAGAAGATCCACAATGGCTTCCCTGTGCAATAGAGTGGTGGCAAATGCACCAATATGTCCCCTGCACGGAAACCCAATGTGGCTAACATTCCCTGTGTACTTAACTGGAATGCTAAGATGTCTGGGCCGGCAGAGAGGAGACATGAGAAGTGAGATGGTGCTCCTAACGGAATTGTGACTAAAATATCGTAGTTTTGCAACTTTTACAACATTACATGGCTGGGTGGAGGAGCTTCTGGGCTTCCACCCAGAGGCTTGGAAAGGGCCCATGTCGGTGCAGGATCCTAGCGTTTAAGCTTCAGTAACTTCACCATGAAGCTGCCCTAATGCCTCTTTAGTAGTCTATAAACACAAATTGAATGAAAGAAAGAAGGATTTATGCAAGATCAAATAAATTAGCATAGGACTTGGACACGGAAGATCTGCATGACCTGAGACAATCATTTAAGGACTCTGCTTCTTTCCTCATTTTCAAAATGAGCATACAAACTCACAGATAACGCCTGTGAAAACGCCCTGTTAACTAACAAGTAGAATAGGTATAGAGAGAGACTGTTTAGAAAGACAGCGCTTAACAGCCAATCTGCTTCTTGGACTCAGACTTAACTGCACAGACAGCTCCGTTGGAGCGAGTCCCAGGGAACTCCACACATGACCACAAGAGGGCAGTCTTGCACAAGCCATTGACCGCGGCCCACGGTGGTGCTGTTACCAGTTCACCTGGGGCTGCTAACCGCCGGCAGTTTGAACCCACCAGCCATTCCACTGGAGAAAGAGGAGGTTTTCTGCTCCTGTAAAGATTCA
>NW_022111017.1:0-1106 GCF_000313985.2 Echinops telfairi | reverse complement strand
AACGTGAATGGAAACTACATGCCACTTCTGAACAGACAGAAGCTCTATGATGAATAGGCCATCATGTTTCGTTTCCCTCTGATGGCCTGGTGAAATGAGTTGCTTTATGAGGCTTTTTGTCTTAGTTCTTTGGAAAAGCAGCAAACATTATATAGACCTCATAGATGGTTTGGACAGATAAGAGAGAACATTAAAAAAATCCTGGTGAAAGAGATAGAGCATCATATTGATGTGTTTGATGTGGTCAGTATTTAAAAGTCACACAAAAGTATGACTAACATTCTACTTAAAAAGATCGACAGCAATGAGAATAGGGTACTCTTGTGGACTATCAGAAAATTAATTTAAAAAAAGAAAAGAAAATTAATCTAAAGAAACTGTGGTTGAAGAAATGTGGTACCCAGATACTGAAGAATGTGCACTTCAAGCTCCATAAAGGCAAGGACCACATCTGTCTTGTTCATTATTTTATCCCAAATATCTACCCAGTATCATGCTTACTTCATAAATATTCAATAAAGGATCAAATAAATCAATCACATACAAAATAGATATTCAATGGTTTCATAAAGGGAAGTATTATATTATTAAGGGGTGCTGGTGGTCCAATGGCTTAAGTATCCGGCTGATAACCTAAAGTTTGGTGATTGAAAGCTACCCAGGTACTCTGGTAACACAAGACTCAGCGATCTGCTCCCATAAAGACTGTAGCCAAGAAAAGCCAATGAAGCAGTTCTATTCCGTTACATAGGACTACTTACTATGAGTTGGAAACTGACTTGACAGCTACTTACATCAATGTATTATCAAATCACAAAGGAGATATATTCAAAATAGTAGTATGTAAAAATGCTCACAGTGGACTCTCCAACCTCAAAAAATTTACTGCCATCGAGCCGATTCTGATTCACAGTGATCCTATTAAAGGGCAGAGTAGAACTTCCCAGTGGGTTCCCAAGACCATAAATCTTATGGGAGCATATCTTTCTTTCTTGGAGAAGCTACGAAGTTCAAACTTCCAACCTTGCAGTGAACAACCAGTAAGTAACTCATTACATCACCAGGGCTCCCAGGGCAGGTTCGTATAAGTGGTAAAAATAAGTTTC
>NW_022111016.1:0-1048 GCF_000313985.2 Echinops telfairi | reverse complement strand
TTCCTTCTGACCTTTCTGTGAGGGGATGTCCAATTGTCTACAGATGGGCTGTGGTTCTCCATCTGACCCCTCATTCACATCGAAGTGGTTGTTTGTTTTGGGTCTTCTGATGCCTGATACCTGATCCCATAGACACCTCATGATCACACAGGCTGGTGTGCTACTTCCATGTGGACTTTGCTGCTTCCCTGCTAGATGCCCGCTTGTTTACCTTGAAGCCTTTAAGACCCCAGATGCTGTATCTTGTAGTAGCCAGGCACCATCAGCTTTCTTCACCACACTAGCTTATGCACCCACTTTGTCTTCAGTGATCGTGTTGGGAAGGTGAGGATTGGAACTGGAAATCTTTACAAGAGTAAAAATCTTTTTCCTGCAGAGTAGCTGGGGGTTTTGAACTGCTGGTCGTGGTTAGCAGTTGTAACCCAAGGATTGCTAGCTAGGGAGAGGAAAACAAGGCGATTTTGTTTCCATAATACAAATGGCAAGGTCTCCAGGCAGCTTTTCCTGCCTCCTTCCCTCACTCCTGCTGCCCCCACAGACTGCACTGCTCCTGCAACATCCATGGTTCTAGGGCTTGCCCGACCTCTCTGGGCAAACATAATCCCTCATGATGCCACAGCTGGTATTGTGGGACACAGTCATGCAGACGCATGTTCACCTCCTGCTCAGCTCCTGAGCCTGTTTCCTCAGCTGTAAAGGGGAAACAAAACGCAGAACACAGAGGACTGGTGGCTCCCTAGGACTCTCTGGGAACAGTCTGAAAGTCCTATCACTGGACTCATTAACATGATCTTGCCCATGTGATTATCTCCACAGCTCTGTCTAAATAAGATAGGCTGGATGAACACTCTGGAGGAGAAAACAATGGACCGACAGTTCCGGGGGGACTTGGGAGAGAGGGAGGTAGTGGGAAAGGAAGTGGTGTTAACAAACCAGGGACAAGGTAACAACAAGTGATCCAAATCGGTGCTGAGGAGGGTGTAGGAGGCCTGGCAGGGTGTGATCAAGGGCAATGTAACCGAGAGGAATTACTGTAACCCAAATGAAG
>NW_022111015.1:0-1057 GCF_000313985.2 Echinops telfairi | reverse complement strand
TCATTGGGATGGGCAACAGAACTTCCTGAGTAGAGTCTGGATATAAAGCTCTACCAGAGGACATGGATTATCCCGTTGTCTAGTGTTACCATTTCTCCAACTTTATTGCCTTCATGCAGTGAAACATTTTTTATAGATTTCTAAAAATGGAAGATTGAGCTCTTTCACAGTTTACAAATTCAATCCTCTCATGGCTTCATTGAAAGAATGAATCTGAGGACAATGTATCCAGTTGGTCATTACATGGAGATTATTTTTTGGGGGTGGTGATACTTGGGCTGATAGAAGCACTCCTTACTCATAATGACCCTTTGCACAGCAGAAGGAAATCCTGCTCAGTCTTTCACTATCTCCACAATGCCTGACATAATTAATCTCCTTATTGTTAAAATACACCCTATTGTTAAAATACAGCAGTTGAAGGTGGTTCTAGTTTTTGTTAAACTTTTAAAAAAAAGTCCTCTTCTCTGGACTATTCCATTCCTGTAATATGTCCCATGTATGAGGGGATGATACCTCAACATCTTCGCTTTTTAATAAAGTTTTTCCTGTACTTCTTCTAAGAGACAAAAAAACAAAACCAAAAAATACAAACTCACAGCAATAGAGAGACTGCAACTCGTAACAACCTAAAAGGAGAGGTTAGGACTGTCCCCGGGTTTCTTGCACTGGAACTATGTGTCGTAATATAAAACCTCATATTTCTCCAGTGAAAAGGCTGGAAGTTTCAAACTACCAACCAAGCAGTTAGCAGCCAAATATTTCATCAGTGCTCCTTCTTCCAAGAAAGGTTTGTTTATTCTTCATCCTGTCAGTGGTGTATTCAATATTCTGCACCAATAACAAGAAATTAATATATAGTTTTACTCATTGTCCATTTTTTTTAAAAAAATGGATATATTGTAATGAATATACCATGGTCTGGCTTGAGCCAAGCTCCCCTTAGACCCAAAGTGGCATTGTTGATTTCAACACTTTAAGTGGGTCCTTTGCAGGAGATTTCTACAATAAAATGTGTTTTTTGAGTCTTTGAGAGCTTTTTCCAAGGATTATGGAT
>NW_022111014.1:0-1107 GCF_000313985.2 Echinops telfairi | reverse complement strand
GACATTTGTCCTCTTCCCAGGATATCAAGCCGTAACTTTGAATCAAGTCATACCTGTCTCCTACAATTGGTCCAATACATCCTGCCAATTCCTGATCTCCTCCTAGTTCTTTCCTCATGTTTTTCTTTCTGCCTTCCTTGAGAGAGAGTCCTTTCACGTCTTCATTTTCAAATCCAATGCTCTCCATGCTTCTCTCTCCGGAGCAGGTCCTGATAATGCAGTGGATTGTCTGAGCACAGAATCTCCAGAAGCAATCTTTGAGCTAGGGATGTCTGTGTAAGTTGTTGCTGAAGGAGTGTTCTTAGAAAGAAGCTGGTGAGAAAGTGAAGGAAGTAAGACAGGGAACAGAAAGATGCTAATGAAGAGGTTAAGCCTTTGCTTGAGCCTAGGGGAGTCCTAGTGTAAATAGCGCCTCACATTTTTTCCTGCTTCAATGCAAAGGAACTGGTCAGTTATCTGTTGGCGATTGGAAAGGATGGCAATGTAAACTCCTGGACATTTCTCACTCTCTCCACATGCGGGGAAAAAACGATTCCCCGAGCCAAGGGGCCCCCCCCCCCCCACACACACACACACACACAGTAGACAGCTGCAGATGCAAACTGCCCTTTTCCTAAAATGGGGAAGAGATTGCAGAGGAACAGGAGGAAACACTGACAGTGTCCCATAAAGTAAGCCATGCTTCCTCTGCCACGGCCAGAGCATCTCTACAAGTTCTGTGACCCTGATTCTATCTGCCTCTCAGAGAACAAACTTGAACTTGTTCTTTGTGGTCCTCAGAATTTCAAACCAATTCACCTCTTTGAGATTCCTCCCAAATTGAAAAACCAACCAATGTTCAGAGAAGATCCTGCCAACTTGAAAATCAACTCAAATGGGGCTTTGGGCCCATTACTCTCCTAATCTGAATACTGCACTGGTCTTCAAAGTCGACCTGGGTCCACAGAATTGAAGAGAGGGGGGTTATGCTTCTAACAACCCAAAGGCAACAGCACAGGAACAGGGTCTATGTAATTTAGTTGTCTGGTTGCAAAGTATCAAGGGACACTTGGGGACTCCAAAATGTAGTTTGCCAGCATGGAACCTGCTCAAATGTAATAGCTCTTC
>NW_022111013.1:0-1107 GCF_000313985.2 Echinops telfairi | reverse complement strand
TTCCTGTATGGCGTTTGCTTCTATATCTCAGGCCTTTCTCTCCCTGTTTTGCTCCTTTAACCTTCCCTTTCATTGTTGTTCTGCGCCACTGAGTCAGTTCTGATTAATAGCGACATATGTATACCACCCTGTTCTGCACCGTACTCACAGTTGTTCTTATGTGTGATCCCATTGTTGCAGCCACTGTGTCAATCTATCTTGTTGAGGATATTCCTCTTTTTTTTTTTTTAACTGCCCCTCTGCTTTACCAAACCCAGAGTCTTAGCTGCTTGTTAAGCAGTTAAGCAGCCAACTAAGTGAGCTATTAACTAAGCCTTCAAAAAAGCACACCAGCCTGTGTGATCCATACTATGGACCCAAACGAGATGGGAGGAAAGATATCAGAGCTTAAATCGTGAGCACTCAATTTGTAGAAGGCTAGAGGATAGTAGGAGCCCCAGATCTATCTACAGACTACCTTCTAGAATCATGCCTCTGGCAGTCCCCCTCTGAACACAGTTGAGGGATGCAAATAGCCTTGCTGTCTCCGTGAGATTATTGTAAACTTGACTATGGTGGATGGAACTGCAGTCTGATATGAGACCTGGTCATTTGACTTCCCTCTTGACCCATTCTGTATTTATTCTAGGTTTAAATATTTCTTGCTTGTTTCTTGACAGAGGTTTGTATTCTCTCATTTATTATTATTTATTATTAATTTATATACTTAAGTATAAGTATATATACATATATGTGTACACACACAAACACATGCAGTTTTTATTCTCTCTCTCATTTGGGGGGTTCGGTTTCCTAGTTTCTGAAGCACAGAAGACACAGATGTATAGAGAGAGCACTTGATGTAATAGCTCATAGGGAATAGGGAGAGGAAGTAGAGGGGAATTGGGAAGCAAATAATGAATACAGGAGGGAGGAGAATAAACCAGCACTGATTGTAGTGATGTATATACAGCTTTGTTTAAATAGACTGAACTATGGAAGTATATGATATATGAATTATATAATAATAAAACTATTGGGGAAAAATTATAGATGACCCTCCAACAGTAATCACAAAACCAAACACATAAAATAATACAAACTAGGACACATTAAAACTGGGGAAAA
>NW_022111012.1:0-1049 GCF_000313985.2 Echinops telfairi | reverse complement strand
TTTACATCAGGCTGTCCTGGAACATGTGGCTGCCATCCCTTAGAGATGCTGGGCTTGTCAGACGTGAAGAGGGAGGGAGGGAGGGAGAAGGGGAGAAAAAAAAAAAAAGAACAAACTCCTGGCGAAGACGGATGGGGTAAGGGAGAAGATGTAGCTATTAAAGTGAAACGAGGAGAGCATGTTTCCAAATATTCAGGCTTTCCCGTAGGTGGGAGAGCTGTCCCCTGCCACTCTGTAAGTGACAAGAATCTGATTCTCCCAGTGAGGATTGTATCGAATGGAACAAATGAGCTGCACAGACGGGCTTTTGGCAGGTGGGAGGGAGAAATGGATGAAGTCGCACAATGAAGAGTGGCCGCAAGGCCAGGAACTCTTTTGCTGAACATCAAGCTGGCCAGGAAATCCCTGCAGACACCCAGGAACAAGTGACGGGTCATTAGGTGATTCCTTTTGGAGACCAGAGGACAGAGGCCACGTCATGAACCACAGTTCTGACAAGACCAAGAACCGGAACATGGCCGAGGGTCACATGACGGCTGGAGCCTGGAGGGTTCTCTTGGCCAGTGGCTGCTGGTGCTCAAACAGGATGGCTATTGCAGTGGGTCTGCAGCCTCTCCCCAGAAGGCTTTAAGCACAGAACTCTGAAACATTCTATATTGACTCTCCATATAATCCTGTTTTTTAAAAGAAAGTCAAGGTGGGCTCATAGATGTTACTAAGATCTCTAAGATAGGCTTGTATGAAGTCAAAGAGGGCAATGTGTGCTGTCCTGTCTAATAACTGATGCAAGAATGTGGGTCCAAAAGATCGCCCCCCTTGGTGTCAAGCCTGTACCCCAAGACCTATGGTTTGGCTACACGGGGAGTTTGAGACCTCATGTAGTTCAGGTGCATTCACGTAACAGTCTGGCTTCCAGAGAAATCTGTGGGGCAATGTGGCCCCTACTCATGGACATGTGATCTTAGGCTGAAATTGTGAAAGGTTATTTCTATTTCTGCTCAGAGGGGGTATGATTTAAGCATTGTGGTGCCCTTGAGAAAGCAGAGCAC
>NW_022111011.1:0-1081 GCF_000313985.2 Echinops telfairi | reverse complement strand
AAGACTCACATGTGACATAATGGACGAGATCAAACGCCTGATGTGACCTAATGGGTGACGTCATCATTCTAACCTGTGACTTGGCTGATGACGTCATAAGCCTTGACTGCAGCACAGTGGATGGCGTCATGATCAGGTGACGTGGTGTGGCGATTGTGTTACGAACATGATGACGTCATCATGGAGTGACGCCATACGGCTAACGTGTTACATCGTGTCTGCTGTGGTATGACTGCTACATGTCACCATGGGTGAGGTCATAAGCATCACCAGAGACACTGTTGTTGTCGCCATAATCCTTCATTGTGATATATTTGATGACTTCAAAATTGGGTGACTTCCTCCATGCTAACATGTTATACCGTGGGTGCCACCATAGGTCTAATACGTGACATAATGACTGATTTCATCAGATGGAACTATGACGTGGTGGATGACGTCAGTACTGGGTGACGTCATATGGATGATATGGGGCAGAATGTGTGATGTCAGAAGTACAAATTTGGACATAGTCGATGTTGTCATATTTGGGTGATGTCATGATTGAGGGACATCATACATCTGACGTATTATATAATGGGTGCCGTCGTAAGACTCACATGTGACATAATGGACGAGATCAAATGCGTGATGTGACCTAATGGGTGACGTCAACATTCTAACTTGAGACTTGGCTGATGACGCCATAAGCCTTGTCTGCAACACAGTGGATGACGTCATGATCAGGTGACGTGGTGTTGCGTTTGTGTGACGTACATGATGACGTCATCATGGAGTGACGCCATACGGATGACGTGTTACATCGTGTCTGCTGTGGTATGAGTGCTACGTGACACCATGGGTGAAGTTATAAGCCATCACCGGAGACACTGTTGTTGTCGCCATAATCCTTCATTGTGATATATTTGATGATGTCATATTTGGTGTCTTCATCTGGCTAAAATGTTATACAGTGGGTGACACCATATGTCTAATACATGACATAATGACTGATTTCATCAGATGGAACTATGACGTGATGCATGTCGTCATCACTGGGTGACGTCATATGGCTGATAAGGGGCAGAATGTGTGAAACCAT
>NW_022111010.1:0-1107 GCF_000313985.2 Echinops telfairi | reverse complement strand
TGTCCCTTCTCCTTCCTATTCTTATTTATGGGACTCTGCCATCAGTCCTGAGAGCTGTTGGTGTCTTACCCACATTTCCACTGATTTTGGATCCGTGCACCTCTGCACCCATTGGCCTGTGATCTTTTTGTTTCCCAGTTCACCATTCAGCATCCTGCCGTGCAGCTCTGTGAGTCTGGAGAGGGACTTAGGGACTTTTGTTGGACTGGGCTGGGATGTCTTCTTGATATATCAGTTCTTCTTGATATTAAGCTCTTTCTTATTTATACATCTATGAATGTCACTGGCTTTGTTTCTCTAGACAACCTGGCCTAACACGCTGGGGTAGTTACATAGTTTCATGTCAATTTGAAGCATAGGCATGGAGTCTAGCCTGTCAATCAGGTCACTGCCTCATAGTGCCCGCTTGTGGGCATGAGCTCCTCATAAGGAGGGTCCTGGGACTCCCCCAACCTCCCACTCACTACCCCCGCCCCCTTGCTCCGCTTCATATTTCTGTTGACAAGTCACATGGCACCACCCTTGAATCCACAAGACTGCACCCACCAGCCTGTGATTTTCCTGCACTCTGCATCATTGTGTGTAGCTAAATGAGTCTGAAGAGGGATTTATGGACTGGTATCAGATTATGGACTAGTATCAGACGTAAAGACTTGACCTGGATTGGGCTGGGATGTTTTCCTGTTATATAACTACTTCTTGATATAAAGCTCTCTTGGACACATATATGAGTGTTGCTGAATTGGTTTCTCTAGTCAACCTGGCCTAGCGCACACACACACCCGTATCATTTCAACCCTGTTTTGTTCACCTTGCTATTGTTGATTTGTGCTGTCAAATCCATTTTAACTAATAACGATCTCATGTGGCAGAGTAGAACTGCTCTACTTGTTTTCTAAGCAGTGATCTTTATGGCAGTTGATCTCCAGGTCTTTCTACTACAGAGCTGCTGTGTGAATTTGAGCTAATGACTCAAGTGTTGGTGGTTTGAACCCCACCAGTGGCTCTACAGGAGAAAAACCTAACAATTGCTTCCTTATACATCTCTAAAATGAAGAGAACACCTATTTTATGTGTTTTAGAGTTTGGAGGATGATTACATGAGAT
>NW_022111009.1:0-1061 GCF_000313985.2 Echinops telfairi | reverse complement strand
CATTGCTACACTGCACCCTGACTGGCTCGCTTCCTCCCTGCGATCCTTCAGTAAGGGGATGTCCAGTTGCCTACAGATGGGATTTGGGGAGACAGCAAATCTTTACAGGAACAGACAGCCTCCTCTTTTTTTTCACAGAGCGCCTGGTGGGTTTGAATTGCTGACTTTGTGGTTAGCAACTCAATGTGTAACCACTAGGCCACCAGGGCTCCTTGTTGTTCGGTACCGTGGAGTCAGTTCCAACCCATAGTGACCCCGTGCACAACAGAAGGAAACACTGCCTGGTCATGGGTCATTCGTTCTCACAATCGTCCCTACGCTTAAGCCCGTGGTTGTCCATCCATCTCATGGTGGGCCTTCCTCTTTTTCGCTGCCCCTCAACTTGACCCAGGGTGATGTACTCTAAGGACTGGTCTCTCCTGGCAACCTGTCCAAAGTATGTGAGATGAGGTCTTGCCATCCCTGCCTCTAAGGAGCATCCTGGTTCGTGCTTCTTCCAAGGCCCATTTCCTCGTCCCTTTTGACGGTCCACGGGCTTTCAGCACCACTGTCCACGTGCTTACGTGCTTCTTTGGTCCTTCCTGGTGCCATGTCCACTTTTGTTTCTTCTTCTCAAAGTCTAATTTTCAAATGCATACGAGGCAACTGAATACACCCTGGCTTGGATCAGACACACCTTAGTCCTCCACGTTGACATCTTTTTCGAGATGCTAACGAGGTCTGGAGTAGCAGAGTCACCCATTTAATCTCGCGACGGCCGCTTCCCTGAACACCGACTGTGGATCTGAGCAAGGCAAAACCCAGGATGGCTTTAACACTTTGCGCCGTGTGTCGTGATGCTACCCGTGGGCCCACTTGTGGGGATTCTGGTCTCCCGGATCCTGAGTCCTCATCCGCACTGAGGGCGCAGTTCTTGATCGTCATCAAGTGCTTCTGGCTTTCAGCAAGGATGGTTGGGCCACCTGCATATGACAGGTGGCCAACCAGCCTCCCTGCGATCCTGATGCTGCCTTCCTCTTCATAGAATCCCACTTCTCCGGGTGAAGGGAGACGTCGGACAG
>NW_022111008.1:0-1107 GCF_000313985.2 Echinops telfairi | reverse complement strand
CTCTGGAGGAAACCACCACAGGAATGCTCCCAGGAGCTGTGGTGCAGACGGCAGGGTCAGGTCCGCTTTACCCAGTCTCCCACGTGGGATTCTGCAGAGGCGGCCCTGCCGGTCACGTGACACCAGGAAAAGGAAAGCGGGGCCACAAGCTGCTCACCTGCAGCATCGAAGCTCTGGGCTGCCGTGGGCCACGAGCGGACACAGGAGGGCGCGCACTTTCAGCCTGAGTGCAGGCAGTTTTTGTTTTTTGTTTGTAATCATCAAGAACAGTAGCCACAATAACAGTATTTAAGGATATTGTATTAAAAAATGTTGGCTTAGAAAAAACAAGCTGCAAGATCATATTAGCAACTCCATATATTAATATATGATCATGTAATATCATAATTTTCTTCTTTTATCCCCAAATGAAAAGTTATTTATTTGAGAAGCCTAAATCTTTTTACTTCTGGAGAACCCTCTAATTATTCTGATTTATTTCACACCACATATCTCATTCAGAGGCATAAAGCACAACTTTAGGTTGCTATGAGTTTTTATTTCAAGAAATTCAAACGCCTTGAAATTTAAGGTAAATCTAAGTTTATTTAAGGGAGCATCACAGTTATCTTCTTCATGATGCAAAACGATTCTTGTCATGCTGAATGTATCAGACACCAATTTTGTCACCTGGTAAATGATGGATTGTGACTATTCAATAATTGTGGTTCTTTAAGGGACAGGAGTGATTAAACTGACTATGTTTTTCATATTCCTTAGAGCCAGAATGGACAAATTTGGAAAAGAGTGTCCCCCTGCACCATTTTAATAGTGAAATGATCATTAATTAACAAAATTTCCACAGAATCTGTAGTTGACTATGTATTTGAAAAACAAATCAATTGGAGAACAAGAACAAAGCAAGACACAGGACTGAAAAACAAGCTTGTTAGTCTTCAAAAGTATTGAATGAACACGTGCTCATACAATATCAGAACTTTCCATACTGTCAGAGTCACAAACATATGTTAAGCATCAGATTTACAAAGCATATATTGTGAATTTAGTGGAGGTTTGCCGAGCAAGTATGTTTTCCATATCTTCATACACATTTTGTATCACCTGCTT
>NW_022111007.1:0-1042 GCF_000313985.2 Echinops telfairi | reverse complement strand
AGGGTTAGGGTTGGAGTTAAGGTTAGATTTAGGGTTAGTTTTAGGGGTAGGCCTAGGGTTAGGGTTAGGGTGAGGTTTAGGGTTATGTTTGGTTTTGGCCTAGGTTTAGGATAAGTATTATTGTTAGGGTTAGGGATAATGTTAGGTTTAATGATAGGGTTAGAATTAGTTTTAGGGTCAGGATTAGCCCTTGGTCTAGTGTTAGGCCTAGGGTTAAGGTTAGGATTAGTGTTAGGCCTATGGTTAGGTTGGAATTTAGCCCAAGGCTTAGGGTTAGGTTTAGGTTCAGGGTGAGGTCTAGGGTTAGGGTAGGTTTAGTGGTATAATTAATGTTAAAATTAAGGTTAGATTTAGTCTTAGTTTTAGGGTTAAACATAGGGTTAGTGTTAGGCTTAGGTTTAGGGTTAGTCCAACATTAGGGTTAGGTTTAGGCCCAAGTTTAGGGTTAGCATTAGGGTTAGGTATTTTATTTAGGCTTAGGTTTCAGATTAAAGTTAGAGTTAGGATTAGGCCTAGAGTTAGGTTTAGGCTTAGGGTTAGGGTAGGGCTAACGTTTAGACCTAGGGTTAAGTTTAGGGTTAGGTTTCGGTTAGCATTAGTGTTAGGGTTAGGCCTAGTTATAGGGTTAGGGTTCGGACTAGGTTGGTGTTAGTGTTCGGTTTTTCATTAGGATTAATATTAGGGTTAGGGTTAGGCCTAGGGTTAAGTTTAGGTTTATTAATACGGTTAGTGTTAGGGTTAAGCCTACGGTTAATCCTAAGTTTAGCATTATGGCTAGGCATAAGGTTAGGTCCAGGCCTAAGGTTAGTTGTAGGGTTAGGTTTAGGACTATGCTTATGGTTAGTTTTAGGTTTAGGGTTATAGTTAGTGTTAGGCGTAGGGTTAGTGTTAGGATTAGGGCTAGGAATAAGGGTAGGTTTAGGGGTAGGATTAGGTTTAGAAATAGTGTGAGGTTTACGGTTAAGCCTATGGTTAGGATTCAGTTTAGGGTTAGGGTTAGGATTAGGTTTAGGTTTAGGTTTAGTCCTAGGTTTAGGGTTAG
>NW_022111006.1:0-1107 GCF_000313985.2 Echinops telfairi | reverse complement strand
TCGTCATTTAAATATTCCGGTACTCACACGAGACAAAACGAGTCTCTGCATAGAAAGCCCAGAGGCAGAGCCCGGTATGCATCAATAATTCACGCAGTTAATTTTAGTAGGAAGTCAAGGGGTTAATTGGGAAATGACAGTAAATGGGTTATCTATCTGTTAAAAGCAACTTAAATTTATGCCTCAGTGTTTCTCCCATAAATACACATACTCACAGCTTATTCTAAAGGGTCTTGGTGGTGGGTGCAGTGGTTAAAGAAATGGACTGTCAACCTAAAGGAACCCTCCACTGGAAGAAAAAAAAAAAAGGCCTGTTTCAGTAAAGATTTAAGACCTTGAAAACAAGGGGCGGTTCTACCCTGTTGTGATAGGTCACATTCCTGCTTACAAACAAATTAATTGCCCTCAATAAGTTCATATGTCTATCCTCCCATGGACGTGGGCTTAGGTTTTGTTTGTTTGTTTGTTTGTTTGTTTTTCAGCTTGAGTAGCCCCTTTTAGTGCTAGGCATAGTGCCTAGTGGCTCTTTTTATATGCCAGAAATTGCTGAATTGATGGATGGACGACAGAAAGTTACTGAGAGAACACATTGTGCTACCATTTCTACAGAAAAAGTAGCCCCACCCTACTCCACCCCACCCTGTCCAACTTCAACAGCCAGGACTGTCCTCAACAGGACAATAGTGGATATTTATAATGATTAGAATGAGTAAGTGATGAGACCAAAGCACATCAGCACCTTTCAGCCTAGATGTGCAATGCTAGACGGTTAAACAATTTACACTGAAATCTGGAAAACCCTAAACCATGTTCTCCCTATATAGTACATGATCAAAACCAACCCCTGGCCCTTCTACCTTCAGTTACACTCGTAGTAAATGCACGTCCAATTTCATAGCATAATGAGCACATTCCTCCTCCGCGTACTCTAAATTCTCCAGAGGGTGCTGGTCTTTGGACAGGATGCACCAGTCAAAGCCCTGAGACATTGATTGCAATAACATCTCCCAAGGTAACTGCACAACCTTGCCCAATGTCCCTGGGATGCCTTTCTCTCATTTAAGTTACAGTGTATGGTCCAATCTCACAATAATTGTCTTAGACCAA
>NW_022111005.1:0-1084 GCF_000313985.2 Echinops telfairi | reverse complement strand
TCTGACCTCCTCTAACGCTGTAGTAACTCTCTCTGCCATCATCGAATCAATTCCAACCCCACCCAACTGGGGAGTGGTGCCCCTGTGGGTTTCCAAGACTGTACCTGTTTCCAGGAGTAGAAGGCCTCCTCTTTCTCCCTTGGAGAAACTGCCCACCTTGTGGTTAGCTGCCCAACACATCACCTTATACACCACCGGGGCTGCCTCTAACTTCACGAGGGAAAAGGACAGTTAGATGCATCAGGATTGCCCAAGGCAGCTGCTACAAGCCTGAGGCCAGATGTGCCTCCACCCTCCAGTCCTCTTACCAATTCTGACACCGACTATCCCCCCACAGCACCCTACTTCTCAGCTGGGTCCCTTAATCATCGCACTGTCTCCACGGATCTCGTAGACTGTGCTCACCATCATGGCGTTGATTAAGGCCATTAATAGGTGACCAATGCTCAGGATACAATGATATGGACAGGAAAGCCTCTTCTCAGCCATGCCACAGGCTGTCACCTGGACTTAGTAGAAAAGCAAATTCTCAGGCCCCAGCCTCAACTTATGGAATCCGAAAAACTCGAGGTGGGCCCACTCCTCTGTTTCAACAGTCCCTTGAAGGGAGTCTGATGCACATTCAGCTTTGAGGGCACTGGCTTAGGTTAACCTCTTTATTAAATCCTCTATTCCTTTTGTCTTTTCTCTCTCTCTCTCTTGTTTGTTTGCTGTAATACTTACCCAAGGAAATCTTTTACACAGAATAATAGGTGATATACCTTAATGCCTTGAATATCTACAAAATGTCTTTATCCTCACACTGAGGAGGATGCCTGGATTCTCACCTCATAATCCTTGGCATTCAAAAATTTTGAGTGTATCCTCAGGACTGGGTAACAGTCATCAGAAGACACAACACAAAACAAAAAAACATATTGTTGAGATTGAGGGGGGGTTGGAGCAGAGACCCAAAACCCATCTGTAGACAACGGGACATCCCCTCACAGAAGGAAGGGAAGAGAAGAGTCAACCAGGGCTCAGTAAAGTACCGATGAAACACGCAGTATTCCTCTGGTTCCTTGAGGCTTCCTCCCCCCTCCCT
>NW_022111004.1:0-1049 GCF_000313985.2 Echinops telfairi | reverse complement strand
GCCTTTTTATAGGATTAACTCCATCCCTGGAGTTAGCCAATCTCAGGCTGGGCCTTGCCCGCCCTGCCCCCACAGGCGCTTTCCAGGTCCAGAGACTGGGCCTACATTGGAAGATGGGGCCTGTGGGGTGGGGATTTCAAGGCCCAGAGGGAATCACAAGTTGCGAGAAAGGACACTAAAAACTGTGTTTGGGCCTGTGTTCAGAGACACATCCAACAGCACACAGCCAATAGGAGAGGGCCCCTGGCACCCTCTTACCTAGCATTAATAATCTTACCTACACCCACCCCACCCCCCAAAAAAGGATCTGTTATTAGGAGCACAAAAATGACTTAGCAGGCCTGTCGTGTTTCATGAACCCAAAATCTATGTTATTCTGACATCTCATGTTCCCCAGGGGTCTCTGGGTGGCACCAAAGGCTACTTCTGGGCTGCTGAATGAAAGCTTGGCAGCTTGAATCCACCCAGTGGTGCTTTGGAAGAAAGGCCTGGCGATCCAGTCCTGAAAACATTAATAGCCCCAAACAAAACCATAAAACTCTGCGGGGCAGTTTGACTCCAATACACCGGTCAGCCGGCCACCGTGAGTGTGAAGCTTCATACTTAGTGTGCTTCCAGTCCCTCTCTCCGGAGAAACACTAGACCCCACGAGTGACAGGCTCAGAAACCCACAGACTCAGGTTGCCCTTGTCCTGCAGGGTCATTATGAATTGGGATCGACTCAAGGGCAGCGACAATGAGTCACTCTCCTTGTTAAATGGCTGCCAGTCAAGGTTTCTACTCCTAAACACCCCAGGTGACAAGACGCGATGAACTAGGCTGTCAGACTGACTGTGTGTGAGTCAGGCTCTCCCGGAGGCCAATAAACTAAAATAAAAGAAAAAAATGTCACTGCCATCAAGTCCTTTCTGACTCATAGTGACCCCATGGGACCAAGCAGAAGTGACCCTTTCCATGGGAGTAGAAAGCCTCATCTTTCTCCTTGGGAACTCCTGGTGGTTTTGAACTGCTGATCTTGTCATTAGCAGCCCAACCTGTAACCACCATGC
>NW_022111003.1:0-1066 GCF_000313985.2 Echinops telfairi | reverse complement strand
TCGATGCACACCCATGTTCTTCGCAGCAGCACCCATAGATCCATGCACACCCCAGCTCGCAGCAGCAGGAAGACAGGAACCCCTAGACGCCCTCCATGGGGGAGGGGAAAGGAAACGCTGGTCCGTGCAGACACACTTTCCGTGGGGACTCTCCCTGCCGGCCCGTGCCTCCCATCAAACCTCCTCTCCTCTTGGACAGGTGCTCAGGCTGCTCCGGGATCTTCTCACGCGTCTCCCCTCCTCGGGTTGCTGGGTTGTCCCTGTGCCTGGCTCGCTCCTTTTGTGACTGGAATTCCGGAGTTTGGAGAAGCAGCAAGCTCCAGTCCAGGAGGGGCAGCGCCCCCCACAGACCCCAAACGCTAGGTCTTTATCTTCCAGTCCACATACTACATGGAGGGCAACCTGGGGCACCCCGTGTTCGAGACCCGGTTCGGGAGGATCGCTGTGAACATCTGCTATGGCCGCCATCACCCCCTCAACTGGCTGCTGTACAGTCTCAACGGGGCGGAGATCATCTTCAACCCCTCGGCCACCATCGGGTCACTCAGGTGACTGGGCAGGCGGGGTGCCATGCGGGCTGGGGCTGGAGAGCTACCGCTGGCAACAGGACCGTCAGGGCTTCTGTGCTGTGTGTGCCAGCTATTCAGGGAAAAGTGTGAAAGACAGTGTTTGCTGCTGCGGTGGTGGTGGTGGTTAGGTGTTGTGTGGTGGTGGTGGTGGTTACAGCCCTGGTGGAACAGCAGACTAAGCCTTGTGCTGCTAACCATAAGGTCCAGGGTTCTAGCCCACCAGCTGCTCCTTGGGAGAAAAAGGAGGCTGTCTGTTCCCATGAATGGTGGGAATTGTAGCGATCCCTCAGGAGATAGACATGCTTGTGCTTGGCTGTAAGAAAACAACCTCGCCTTTGCCAAATGGATAATCCCAGAAAGAAACTCACTCTGGGGGACCCTATCAAAGCCCGCACTCACTGCCAACATCGCAGTAACCCAATAAGACGGGGTGGAGCTGCCCCCGCGAGTGTCTGAGACTGTCACTCTTTATAGGAGTGGAAAGTCTCATCTTTCTC
>NW_022111002.1:0-1029 GCF_000313985.2 Echinops telfairi | reverse complement strand
TAGGGAAAAAGGAGGAGCTGATACCAAGGGCTCAAGCAGAAAGAAAATGTTTTGAAAATGATGATTGCAACATATGCACAAATGTGCTGGACACAATGGATGGATTGTGATAAGAGCTGTAAGAGCCCCCAAGAAAAGGATCTACTAACAAAAAAGTGACCCCATACGGCAGATTTGATCATTGCAATAGGTGGTTTGGTTATTGATGACTGCTTCTACAGGTGTTTAGTGTGGATCTAAGTAAAATGGTATGCTTTAGTCTTTTCTCTGTCTATATATTGCTTATTGGCTGTGAGGATTTTTGTTTTCTCCATGTGGAAATGTAATCCAATTTGAAAGCCATAGTCTTCGATCTTCCTCAGTAGGTTCATTCAAATCCTCTTTGTTTTCAGGAAACAATACTTTTCCATCTATCTATCACTGTTGCAAACGAGTCTTCTTGCAATCCTGCTGTCATGCACATTTGTATATTTGTTGCCATCATCATTCTCAAAACATTTGCTTCCTACTTGAGCCCTTGGTATCAGCTCCTCATTTTCCCCTCCCTCCCCACTTCCCCCTTCCTCATGAACCCTTAATAATTTATAAATTATTATTATATCTTATCTTACACTGGCCGGCATCTCCCTTCACCCACTCTTCTGTTGCCCATCCCCCAGAGAGGAGGTTATATGTAGATCCTTATAATTCATTTCCCCTTTAAAATAATAAACCAATAGTTAAGTTAATAAAAATTATGGCTCAGTGGGTTTCTTTTTCAAGGCTATTAAAATGTGTAAATATAATTTTTTTGTTTTCACACTTTTGGATTTTGAAGTTTTTCAGTCAATCATGACATATTATAATTTCTATTTTAAAATTATGGTTCAATTATAGTTTTGAAATGAAAGGGAAATATGATTTTCTCTTATCTGAGGGGAGAAGGGGGAGAAACAGGGAACCAACTACAAAATGATCGATGTATAATCACTTCCCCTCCCCTTCTCCCCCAGCCCCAAGGAGGATGAGCAACAGAAACATGGGCATAGG
>NW_022111001.1:0-1097 GCF_000313985.2 Echinops telfairi | reverse complement strand
GCCCAGACCTTTTCCTGCTAGGGAACCCCATGCTGGACTGCCTTCCTGCCTACAGAGAATGGTCCAAAGGTTCTAGAATTAAAAATAGCATCTTTATGATCTGCATGAGGCCGAATAGGAGTGTTCACTCAAAGCTACCAGAGAGCATCCACCTGACCTGTCTTGTTAGGGGCCGTCTTGTCGGTTTTAGCTCAGTGACCGCATGTGACAGAATATAAACGCCCCCCTGGGTTTTGTGTTTTTTTTTCTTTTAAAGTTTAAAAAAAATTAAATACATACTTTCAGATTGGTAAATGAAGAACATACAAGATATTTTTTTTTTTTTCTTTCCTGAAATGGAACTCAGGTGGTTAAAGCACTGGGGTGCTAACCCACCAGCCGCTCACATGAGCACATGAGTCTGTCAGGTGGCATAAAGAGGACAGCCCTGGAACCCCACCAGCAGTTCCATGCTGGCCTTCAGGGTGGCTGCCAAGGGTGGAATCCACTCTCCAGCCACGTTTGCATTTGGTTTTAACCCAGGGCTTCCTCGGCTGTCGGCCTTGGAGGAGTGGGTCCCTCTGTGGAGTGGAACGCCCAACGCCGCGTCCGTTCTCGGCAGAGCACTTAATCCATGCACCATCTGCCCTCCTCCCAGACCTCATTGGTTTTACTTTGTTGTTTTATGTTTTTCCTAGTCATCGTGGGCCAGTGAAAAGGTGATGGCGGCCACCGGGCAGCGTCAACTCAGAAGGCCATCGTTCTCCAAAGAGTCACACCTATCCCAGCCTGCTCCCGTCATGACTCGGAGACCGATCGCGGCCCTGAGTCGCGTCATGGAGCCAGCACGAAGCGCTCCAGAGCGTCCGGCCTGGGTTGAGTCACTGCGTCACATTGCATTGCTCTGCCCCGTGTGCGCTCCCGTGGCGCTGTGCGCGCTCCCGCCGGGCTGCCAAGGCGTCTTTTGTAGGAGTGTCTGGCATTTAAGAGGAACTCCTGCGGCTGCTAACAGCCACTGTGCTCAGATGCTAAAGGGGAGGTTGGGGGTTTGAGACCACCTGCAGGTGCCTCTGCAGAAAGGCTTGGCTATCTCTGAACAAACAAATAAACAAACAACA
>NW_022111000.1:0-1047 GCF_000313985.2 Echinops telfairi | reverse complement strand
CACACACACACACACACAAAACACACACGCCAACTGGACCTGCTCTTTGACCTCTCCGGAGTGCTTGGTTCAATTGATCGAGGCATGCTTCTCAAAATGATCTCCTGCTTTTATTTCATTGGCATCAATTAACTACTTAATTGGTCCCTTCTCTGTATTCTTAACGGGATCTTCGATGACTCCTTCCTGTCTTCCACCATAGAAAGATGGGGGGAAATTTAACCTTTGTTAAGGCAACCGTCAGTAGCAAATGAATGCCAAGCCTGTCTATGGAGAACGGTAATGTCCCAAAGGCTGTGGAAGACGCACCCTTTACTGAGATCCACAGCTTCTGGCAGGAGAGTCCGACCAGTTACTTACCAGTAAACAACTTACTTCTCAATCTTGAACTTCTACCCAAACTCAGGAGCAGTCCAGCCAGGCCAGACTATGCACTTCCTATTTCAGGTTCACCTTAGGCTGATCCCGCCCTTAGCAATGTTATTCTCACGCCCTTAGCAATGTTATTCTCACGGCCACAGATTCCTTGTCTCTCTCATAGCCCACCTAGCTTTTAAGGCTCAGTTCAGTCAACCAACTCACAAGAAAAAGTTGTTTTTAAAAAATATTCAGCTCAAGCTCCATCTCCAGAGACATCTCCGACCACAGAGACACAGGCCTGAACACGTATCACTGTTTTACATTTAACCACATGTAATTACGGGATTTAATGAAGTCCATATCCTTCGCTGGTTTCCAAAGGAAATCTACCCAATCTTCATTGTGATTTCCGTGGCTTGATTCATATTCGCAGAGTAATGCAGAGGGCACATTGCACCGAACAGAGCATTCCACATGAAAAAAATTTCCATTAGGCTCGCTCCTCCCTAAAACCTCACCTTCACCAACAGCCGTGACTCTATGACCCTCTCACCCTTCAAGGCAGTGGTTCTCAATCTTCTGAATGCCGTGACCCTTTCATACAGTTCCTTATTTTCGTTGCTACTTCATCGCTGTCATTTTGCTACTGTTATAGGAAGTATCTACTCCAGTTACTTGTCACAGAGT
>NW_022110999.1:0-1108 GCF_000313985.2 Echinops telfairi | reverse complement strand
AAATTTAAATCTGGTCCAGATGTGGTTGAGGCTCCTTGGGTATAGTTCCATTAGAACAACTTCTTTCCTAGTGTTATCTCTAAAGAGCTGTGAATGGAAGGGACAATTTATCTATCCCACACACATCCAGCATACAACAGTGGGACTGATGTAGGGTAACCACTATAGGCATTCCCATTTAAAAAGGAGGGAGATGGGAAGCAGACAGCAGGCACTATTTGTTGTTGTTGTTTGGTTCTGTTTCACAGCGACCCTGTGTACAACAGAAGGAAACACCTCCAGTCCTGTGCCATCCTTACATTTGTTCTTATGTTTGAGCCCATTGTTGCAGCCGCTGTGTCCGTCTCGCCAAGGGCCTTCCTCTTTACCAGACATGATGTCCTTCTCCAGGGACTGGTCTCTCCAGACAACATGTCTAAGGTATGTGAGATGAAGTCTTGCCATTCTTGTCTCAAAAGAACATTCTGGCTGTACTTATTCCAAGATATATCTATTTATTCTTTTTTTTAAAAAACATTTTATTGGGGGCTCTTACAAATCTTATGACAATCCGTCATTCAATTGTATTAAGCACACTTGTACAGATGTTGCCATCAACATTTCCAAAACATTTCTTTCTGCTTGAGCCCTTGGTATCAGCTCCTCTTTTTACCCCTCCCTCCCCACCCTCCCATCCTCGTGAATCCTTTATCAATTATATATTATTGTTGTTATTTCGTGTCTTACACTGTCTGTTGTCTCCCTTCACCCACATTTCTGTTATACATCCCCCTGGGGGTGGGTTATATATCCAATCTTGTGATGGGATCAGTCATGATGTTGGTCATGAGAGCAGAGTTTTTACAGCTTCTCTGTGTTCCATGTGCTAGCAACTGGAGAAACCTTCAGAATGTGTATCCCACACACAATGAACAGATTGACACTCTTGGATAACAGTTCACTAGGACCATCTTCCTTAATGGTTATGTTTCAATAGTGAGTGTCCAAATGGGCCAGGGAGAAGCTGTCTTAGAAGTCATAGAATATAACTTTTGTCATAGCTGCCCAGATTCAAGGTAAAGAAAAATAAACCCAATTTCTTCGTATTAGGAATGTCAATTATATTGTA
>NW_022110998.1:0-1108 GCF_000313985.2 Echinops telfairi | reverse complement strand
ATTCACTGCCACTGAGTGAATTCTAACTCATAATGAACCCTATAGGGCAGGGTAGAACAGCCCCTGTGGGTTTCTGAGATGGTAACTCTTTATGGGAAAAGAAAGCCTCATCTTTGAGGTAGCTAATAGGACTCTTATTTATTTTTCCTTTATGATAAACCAAGACCCTAAACCCATTTTTTCTCAGTTGATTCAACCTCATGGACACCTTATATGTTACAGAGTAGACCAGCTGTATCGGGTTTTCTCCAAAGTCATCATGGAAGATTGCCCAACTTCTATCACTCTGCTGAGCGAGTGGGTTAGTCTCTGAGCTCAAATGACTTGTACCTTGGTATCAGTTATCTATAAATATCTGTGTCAGTTTAAAACTTTGGAAACCTGGGAGGTAAGATTAAAATATCCAAGTTATTTGGGGAAGAGAAAAAGATGAAAGGATGTCACATATGATCTTTTGAGCCCTTGAACATATATTACACACAGACATGAGCAAGACACTTATGCACCAAGTCACTGAGCATCATGGCCCAATCAATTATCCACAGTTTCAACCACCACAGCCAGCATATGCCTGACATATAACCAACACCAAACCTACTGCCATACAGTCAACTCTGACTTATAGCAACCATGCACGACAGGGTAGATCTATCATGTTGGGCTTCTGAGACTTGTCAGATCTTGATGGGAGTACACAGTCTCATCTTGCTCCCTCGGAGTGACTAGTGTGGTCAAACAACTGACTTTGCTCAAAGTGTGGCCCACCAAAGATCGCAGTTACTATGTGAAATGGTTGGGTAGCAGATTTTTTAATATTGCGATAAATGTGGAATGCCAAATCATATAATCCTTTCTAAGTAAGGAGAAGGCAAAATGTAAAGGATACTATATGCTGGTATGGGTACTATCTTCTTGCAATCTGGAGTGCCCGTGTGGCACCGACGGCTAATATGCCCAATAGCTAACCAAACTGTGGTTCAATTCCACCAGGAGAAGAAAGACCAGGCAAGCTAGTTGTGGGACACAAACAGAACAACAGCATGAAAACACCCTATGGGGCATTGTTCCACTCTGTCACCATGAAGTCCCTGAATTATAATCAGCTCAA
>NW_022110997.1:0-1108 GCF_000313985.2 Echinops telfairi | reverse complement strand
TAAGCGAGTGAGGCAGACACTGTGTTGGCCTCTCTGCTAGCATTCCATTTGCAAGACCCTCATCCGCTGGCCACCGCAGGCTGCAGAGGAGACGAGCCTGTTTCCCCAAAACTAAGACAGTGTCTTATATTAATTTTTGCTCCCAAAGATGTGCTAGGTCTTATTTTCAGGGGGGGGTGCGTTATATTTCAGCGAGAGGCAAAACTGTAAGTGGGTCTTATTTTCGGGGGATGTCTTACTTTCGGGGAAACAGGGTAAGTGTAGTGTCTACTTGAGTGACCGTGTGCTCAGCTAGAACGCTGCTGTGCAAAGTGGGAAGAGCAAATTAGGGGGTGGCAGCTACCGATAATAAAGCCAGTAGCCTCCCGACCAAATGAACAGCGAGTGAATCCAACCCGGAGCAAGATTGATTGAAATTGTTAGACATGACTGATACCAGACTTGCTGCCCAAAGGCCACAGCTTCTTCTCTTGATGGCCACTCCAGGGACTAATAGAGAGTGGGGCATATCTTGTCCCTAAAGACAGACTTTTTCTTAAGCCTAGCCAACTCTACTCTGTTGGCAGTAGTCACCTGGGGGTTGCAAACCTATCGTGACTAAGCCAGAGTGAGTGCCGGGATCGGTTAGTGATGCCTGCTTGGGAGCGGGGATAAGGGTGGCAGATGCACTAGCCATGCACTGACCATCCTGGTCTAAGTGGAACTTTCTTGGGCTTCACTTCCGTTGGTCTGTGAATGAAACAACCCGTGCTCCCGTCCGACTCCACACCACAGGGAAAAGGCTTGCTAGGCATTCCTGATCCTTCTGAAAGGAGGGGACATTATCAAGATTCGGGGATGCTTAAGGTTCTTTCCTGCAGTGCCCCCAACGTTTGAAAACCCTAAGATGGAGACAGTGAGCCAGATGGCTGGGAGCCCCCTCGTCCTGACCTGCGATGTGAGTGGGGTCCCTGCACCCACTGTTACGTGGCTGAAGGACAGAATGCCCGTCGGTGAGTACAGCACGGCCCCTAGCCCTCTCTCCGATGAAAGCAAATCAGAAGCCAAAAGATGTTGTTAGTTGTTAAGTGTTCACAGCAGGAGAAGGGGCTGGGAGCTTAGTGTGGGT
>NW_022110996.1:0-1052 GCF_000313985.2 Echinops telfairi | reverse complement strand
GCTTTAGGCCCCCTGTCCAGAGCTCCTACAAACCATTACAGTTGCCTAGAGGGCTTTGTGGGGGTGGGGGAAGTAGAGGCAGGGTCCTCCTGGACACGCAGGCCCACTTCACCCTCCTAGCCTTGAAGGCTGGATTTGCCAGGGAATGTGAAATGTCTCTGCAGACCACTACGATCTTGCATCCAAAGTTGAGCCAAATTGAAGGGGGCTGCTCTCCTCAGCATGAACTGAGTTTCCCACATCAATTAGGTCCCAGTAGCCCACAGTGTCTCCTGGCTTGCTGCCATTGCTGTTGGATGCCGTCCAGTTGATTTTCACCCACAGGGACCCCACGTGACACCCAAGAGCTGCCCCCTAGGATTTCGCAGGCTATAACCGTCATGAGAGCCGATCACTAGGTATTTCTCTCTGAGGCATGGGGTGGGTTGGAACCATCGACCTTTCAGTTGGTGGCACAATACTACCAGGGCTCCTTGAAGGATTGCCTGCCTCTACACTATATGTGTGCGTATGTATCATATATATATATATATATATATATATCACACACACATGTATCACATAAATATATAGCCTAGGATGATAGCTGTATAATTGCATATTCTAACTGGTGTTTTGCATTAACTTGTTTAACAGTCACACTATAAGATAGTATTATCATTATCCTCAGTGTAAACATGAAAAACCAAGGTCCCAAAAGATTAGCTTACCCACAAAATAATCTGTTCACATGTATCCATAGCGTGTTACCAAAATGGTGCACAAAAATGAGGTTGAACAAAAGCTGGAATACAATTTGCTCCTTATGGATAATGCTCATTATGTTGGGTAAGACTAGCTATTTTGAGAGACTTCTTCCTGCTTTTTCTGTGTTTTGTCCCTAAGAGCATATATTGCATCTCAAAAAAGATAAGGATAAAATAAAAAGAAAACATTTGATGTACTGGAAACCTGTCTTCCCACTTTGAGGGCCCTGTACCCACACCCAACTGCACATGCACAAAGCTCCTTGCAGGGGCTCATGTCACTCCACGATTTAACCCACCCACGTG
>NW_022110995.1:0-1109 GCF_000313985.2 Echinops telfairi | reverse complement strand
CAGTGGGTGTGGGAGGGGGACAGGCCTTGTCTGCTGTGTGACAGTGTAGTTTCTGAGGGACCCGTGTACCAGTCTGGCACCCCAGGCTGTCCTGCTGGGCTCAGCCTAGCCTCTGACTCCCTCCTGTCCTCCCCACCCCCGGGGGGACCGTGGTATGCAGAGAGCAGGCTTGTGGGAGGGGAGGGGCTGGGCCCCACAGGGTGGCTCCCTAGTGGTGGCCCCAGCCTGGTCAGCAGCTGGCATGTTGCAGGACAGAGCCTGATGGGGCCTGACAGCCCTGGCTTTGCCCAGCCCCCCAAGACCACCTCCAACTCAAAAGCCCTCACCCCCTATCGAGTGGATGCCGACTCACAGAACCCCCATGGCACAGGGCAGAGCTGCCCCATAGGGGTCCCAGACTGCCCCTCTACGGGAGTAGACAGTCCGGTCTTTCTCCCTGCCAAGGGGCTGGTGGTTTCAAATCGCTGACCTTTCTGGCTAGGAAAGCCCCAGCCTTTCCTCCCCCAAGGCTCAGGCCAGGGACCCTCAGGTGCAAAGCCATGTCTGCTTCATCAGGTGCCATGCTGCCCAATGCCAGCCCAGGGCCAGCTGCGGTCAGGCGAGAGGCTGGGCCAGAGGCCGGGAGGGTTGGTCTGGTGACCCTTCCGAGGCTGACACTGTCACCTTGCAAACCACCCCCGCAGGTCGAGAGCTTCCATCTGCGGGCAACTCGCTGCCACCCAGAGGCCGCCTCCGCTCAGCCCAGCCATAGGCAGCCAGCTCCCTTCCCCACCTGCCTCTGGAAGACGGGGGGCCAGCCGTGAGAGCGCAGCTTGGGGACAGCTTCATCCTCACTCAGGGGAAGTAGGGAGCCACGGGGACTCCAGAGAGAGGGGTGTGACCAGGGCCTAATCCCAGCCTGCCCATCCGCAGGCCCAGAGGTCTTCCCTGCCCTTGAGTCCAACCACACCGTGGGCCCCTGCCAGGGGGACAGACACCTGGGACGGTTCTCCAGACCTGACCGCAGCTGTCCCTCTCTCCGTCCCCTCGCCCGACGGAAATGTGACCCAGACTGCGGCTTGAGCTGAGAATGTTCCAGAATTATCCAAGGTCGATACTGTTGCCCGACG
>NW_022110994.1:0-1109 GCF_000313985.2 Echinops telfairi | reverse complement strand
AAATATTTTAAGTCACAAAAGTTATTAAATCTCCTCTTACCTCTGCCTGTATTATTAAAACTTTGAAGTTTGCTAATAATTTCATTTTCTTTTGCCTCTACTTTAACCCTTACCCTCAACATTCATTTTGCTCAATGTAAGAAATCCATGAACAGAGACATAATTTAGGGTTATTAATTAGATTAAAATTTAGAATAAAGTTGGCAGCTTGACTGCAGATTTCAGTCTGTTTTCTTGTGGTTCTTTAATGTGCTTGACTGCCTGCAAATACTAAAATGATTCCCCTACCGCTTGTCTCTGTTTTTAATAAATGTGTAAATAGACTATTACAAGGACAAAAACTTACTCTTTTTTTGCTAGTTTCACAGAGCAGTGAAAGAAGAAGCCTTTCACAGCTTTGCTTTATTTCTAAACTCATTTAGCAGCAAGTGCATATCCACTTTGACTTTCTTGGAACAATTTCATTATGAGAATAGTCTAATAATGAGTTGTTGCATCTCAAATTTTTATCCATCCCCAAATGAGCTCAAGCTTGTTTCTCATCATTCTTTTGTTTTGTAATTATGTTCTCACTCAGCCCACACTGGGGTCTCCTCCTAAATGTACTTTCTTTTGTACTGTATTTCCTTTGATGGTGAATGCCTCATTACACGTAGTAATTTCTATTATAGGTCAACAATGTGAATTCATTTACATTGATCTCTTAGCATCTACTTTTCTTAAAAAACCCATTGGCAGTTTATAATAAAACTGTTGGTTCAAAATATTATTAGAAAAAATAAAATGTAGTTAAATACATACAAATGTTAAATACAGATGTTTTGCAATCCTGAGGTAGTGCTATGACCAAGAAAAAGGCTTGTGTGGCAGTTACATAATAAGTCAACTTGAGGAAGGGGTGGAGTCTAGCCTGTCAATTAGGTCATAGCCAATGATGTCTCTGTGTGGGCGTGGCCTTCTCCTGAGGATTCTGGGACCACCTGTCACTGGAAGTGGGTCATACACTCTCTGCTAGATATTCCTATTGACAAGCCACATGGAGACACACTGATGGAGCCAGAGTCCGAGAGCTAGAGGAGCCACAAGGAGACCCAGACCAGCACTGAGAT
>NW_022110993.1:0-1058 GCF_000313985.2 Echinops telfairi | reverse complement strand
ATGTCTCCCTTCACCCACTTCTCTGTTGTCCATCCCCCAGGGAGGAGGTTATACATAGATCCTTGTCATCAGTTCCCCCTTTCCACCCCACCCTCCCTCCCACCCTCACAATATCGCCATACTCACCACTGGTCCTGAAAGGATCATCACCCTGGATTCCCTGTGTTTCCAGTTCCCATTTGTACCAGTGCACATCCTCTGGTTTAGCTGGATTTATAAGGTAGAATTGGGATCATGATAGTGGGGGGGGGGAGCATTAAAGAACCACAGGAAAGTTGTATGTTTCTCTGGTGCTGTACTGCCCACTGACTGGCTAGTCTCCTCCCTGCAACCCTTTTGTAAGGGGATGTCCACTTGTCTCCAGAAGGGCTTTGTGTCCCCACTCCGTACTGCCCCTCATTCTCAATGATATGATTTTTTGGAGAACGAATACTTTCATAGCACAGTGGGGGAAAGGATTATCTTGACAGAGAGCACAAGAGTTGTTCTTAGAGAGGTTGTCCTAGTTTCTTTTTGGTAAGCTGTTAAGTGATCCAGGGATATTCAGCGGTCACAGTTTACTAAGAGACGAAAACTCAAAAAAGATGGCTAACTTGCTTTGCATGAAACCATGAACAGGAATGTAGGCGTGTGGGGAGACAAGTGAAGAGGGAAGGGAAAAAGAGAGAAATGAGAAGATAGAAGGAGGCTGATGGCCCCTTGAAGTAGCAGAAGACAATGACAATATCTAGTTCAAGTGGACAACGATCTTCCAAATCAAGGAAGTCAGATGTTAAGTTTGAAGATACTTGTGTTGGGGCTCTGTGGGTTAGGTGTGCTGCTACCCACAATGTCAGTGGTGAAAACACACCCACTGCTCCATGGATCTCTATCTACTCCTGTAAAGATTGACCGTCTCAGACACCTTCCAGAGCAGTGCTTCTCAACCTTCCTAATGCGGCGACACTCTCATACAGTTCATCATGTGGTGGTGACCCCCAACCATAAAATTATTTTCATTGCTACTTCATAACTGTCATTTTGCTACTGTTATGAATTGGGTGACCCCTGTGAAAGGG
>NW_022110992.1:0-1049 GCF_000313985.2 Echinops telfairi | reverse complement strand
CCGCGCCCTTCCATTGGTCTGGCCCCCGCGCTGCGCCCGCCTTCTCCCGTCCTCTCCCGCGCATGCGCCCGGGCGCGCGCGCCTTTTGGCGAGGGGCGGGGCCAGCCTCCGCCAGCAGAGGGCACGCGTGCTTTGAGCTGGCGTGTCTCCTGTTGGGGCTCCCTCCACTGCCTCTCCAGCTGCCTCCTGTAGGGCATGTGGTATCCTGTGGGTCGGTCCCATTTCCCCATGTGTCAACCTATACCTTTTGATTTCTTCTTTGGAAAGGAGTTCTGGTGGCAACAACAATTCAACCTCCAAGTTCAAAAGAACCAAAAGCTGGCTCTAGACTCACCCCTGATTCAGCTCTCCACTCAGTTGGAGGTCCTTTTAAAAAACAAATATACCAGAAAGTCCAGCAACATTGCCCTTGCCAATTCTGAAAACCCTGCAGTGACTCCTGCCCCACGGCCCTACCTCTCCGACTCCGTTTCAGAAGCAGGGGACGCAAGCATGAGCCTTTGTAGCAAGAGTCCATCCAGGAAGGAGCTGCTCAGATGTCTTCCTCTGTCACCGCAGAGCCCATCTTTATTTATTTTACTTTTGAAAATCATTTTATTGTGGGCTCGTACAGCTCTTATCACAATCCATCCATCCATCCATCCATTGTGTCAAACACATTTGTACATTCATTGCCCTCATCATTCTCAAAACACTTGCTGTCTGCTTGAGCCCTTGGTATCAGTTCCTCATTTTCCCCTCCCTCCCCCACCCTCCCTCCTTCGCAAACCCTTGATAATTTATAAATTATTATTTTGTCATATCTTACACTGTCTGACGTCTCACTTCACCCACTTTTCTGTTGTCCATCCCCCAGGGAAGAGGTTACATGTAGATTCTTGTAATTGGTTCCCCCTTTTTGCACTTCCCTCCACCCTCCAGGTATCGCCAATCTCACTACTGGTCCTGAAGGGGTCATCTGTCCTGGATTCTCTGTGTTTCCAGTTGCTATCTGCACCAATGTACATCCTCTGGTCTAGCCAGATTTATAAGGTAGAATTGGGATCATG
>NW_022110991.1:0-1109 GCF_000313985.2 Echinops telfairi | reverse complement strand
TCTACACCTTCTGAAGGTGGTGCTTCCGGCTTTTTAGTGCTTTTCCAGGGACATCTGCACCTTCAGTGTGACAACGTGTTGAAATGGCAACTTTGCCCTCGTCTAAGGAGGACACAACTCATGTTCCTTTTCCTCTTCTTTGAGTTCGGGCATAAAGTGAAATGTGAGGGAGAATGATCCAAGCTTCGGGTGGATAGAGATCTACTGTATTTCTCAATGAAAATCTCATGGGACAGTCTTGCTACCCTTGAAGAATGAGTAGGTGCACTGTCACGGAGGAAAATTCTATGGACACCACTTGCCTGGCCTTTTTGCAGCTATCCAGTTTTCAACTTCTTAAAATTTTTCATTATCGATCTATGGGCTTGTTCTGTGTCCTTCAAGAACATCTGCTAATGTGATCTCGTTTGAAATACCGGGGAAAGAAGCCGTCACCGTCCTCTGAACTGACCTCCCTGCCTTGGACTTAACTGGCCCCACAGATCCCCTTGGTTCTCACAGACACCATGGTTCTCGTCCTGGCGCTCCAGTTCCTTTGGGCAAATGCAAGCCTCATCCATAAAACCACTTTCATTAGCTGTGACCTTTCTTCAAGATGGAAGTGGTGGGGGATGTCAGTGATGGGGGATGGAAGTGGTGGGGGATGTCAGTGATGGGGGATGGAAGTGGTGGGGGATGTCAGTGATGGGGGATGGAAATGGTGGGGGATCTCAGTGGGAGGAGAAGGCTATGGTGGGAGGCAGATCTCTCCTCTAGGGTACGGAAGCTTGACCTTACATCTGAAGCCTTCTACCTCCTGACATTTCAAAGTTATGTGTCTCTGCCAAGTTGACCTCTTTGATTTCCTGTTAGCTTTTTTATAAAGATGAATGGTTTTTGCAAGTTCTCTTTGTCTTACTGAATGATTGCACATGTCAAATGACTGTAGGGCTGCAGGAGTGTTTCAGCAACTCAAATGACCGATCCCAGAAATAGCAAAGAGGGTGATTCTTTGGAGCTGGTCCCTACCCCTACCTGATGACCAGCTCTGACCTCCTACAAAATGGAGCCACAGCTTCCATTTTGACCCAGGCTGAGTTTCTGATCTCTAGTCATGCTCTTCAATTTAC
>NW_022110990.1:0-1109 GCF_000313985.2 Echinops telfairi | reverse complement strand
GGCATCAGCTCCGTGCCAGGGAGTTTCGGTTTGGGGCCAAGATGGGCAACCCTCGGCCTCTAGCTGGGCCTGAGCTGAGTCCCCTGGGATGGTTTCGGAGTTGGATTACAGCCTAGCAGTTCCCACCACCACCACCACCACCATGGGGAGCTTCTACTTTGTCACCTGTGGTCACTCTGCATAGCTGGGATGTGGGAGTCAGATAGCACTAAAGGCGTCCTTGTTCTAATGCCTCTCCAGCTTCCACAACTGCAATGGTAACATGGGACCTTGTGGGAATTCATGAGGCAGACAAGTACTTCTCAGCTGGCCTGGGCCCTGGCCACCACCCCCACCACCCCCGCGGCCGCGCCCCCAATTCCCGCCTTCTTCACTTCCAGGATCAGGGCCTCAGAATCCTGCCACCACCTCCCTCCCCTCAACCCTGGGCACCTGCGCCCATGCCCAGGCTTTGTGAGGGCACAGAGGGTGTGTGGCCCAGTCCACCCGAGGAGAGGAACCCTGGGCTGAGCCTCCCTTCCTCCCACCATCCTGACTTGCCTACCTCACATCCCCAAACCTGCTCCCTCCTCAGGATGATGCCATCATCCACTAGGCCTCCTCCTCTGGCCTGCCTGCAGACCAAGGCTCCTACAGCCCCCTCCCCACATTTCACTACCTCAAGTGGACCTCTCCAAAGCCTGGCCGGGTCACAGCACCCAGCATGGACATAACTCCATGCTAATTCCATCTTCCCAGGAGAGGTGAAGGGTTTCCATGGGCAACCCCATCACTCCCAGCTCTGTGCCTGGCTTGGTTCCAGAGGGGCTCAGTGGGGGCTAGTGACCCTAGGCCAGATCTTTGAGCTTGGGAGCCAGCAGGGAGAGACAGTATAGCTTCCGCGTGCTTGAGGCAGGAGCAGCACAGAACTGTAGGAGTTTGGGGGGGCACAGTCTGACTCCCTGGGGGCTCCCAGGAAGATTTTCTAGGGGAGGTGGCCCTAGGGCTGAGACTGGAAGGTGAATTACTCGCAGAGAAGGCAAAGGTGGATGTGGCAGCTGGGAGCACAGCAGGCCAAGGAGGGAACTGGAGCATACTTGGTGAGCTGAGTATAGGGGTAGGGGAGAGGG
>NW_022110989.1:0-1109 GCF_000313985.2 Echinops telfairi | reverse complement strand
TTGATGATCTCATTTGGAGGTGCTACGGAGATCAATAGTTTGCTGGAGTTAGGACACAGACACTCTGTTTCATATGCCTGTTGACAAGCCACATGGAGCTGTGCTGATGGCATCCAGAGCCCTAGAGCTGGAGGAACCACATGGAGACCCCTGCCAGGGCTAAGATCCTTCTACCGACACTAAATCCACAAGACTTTCTACCCACTGGCGTGTGATCTTCCTGCATTGCCATCATTGCATGTGTTGTGTGAGTCTGAAGAGGAATTTATAGACTGGTATTGGACATATGGGCTAATCTTGGATTTATGGACTTGTTCTGGACTGAGCTGGGATGGTTTCTTAATATCCAATTGTTCTTTTATATAAAGCTCTTATACACACAAGTGTCTATGAATTTGTTTCTCTAGTCCACCTGCACTAACACACTGGCTATTACAAGATGTAGCATCTGGGGTCTTAAAGGCTTGATGTGAAACAAGTGGCCATCTAGCAGGGAAGCACCCTAACCCTTGTGATCACAAGGTGTCCACAGAATCAGGTATCAGAAGACCTAAAACAAACAACCATTTCAATACAAACGAGGGGGGTTGAAATGGAGACTTAAAGCCCATCTGTAGACAATTGGACATCCCCTCATAGAAGGTCACAAAGAAGGGACAAGCCAGCCAGGGTACAGTATACCACTGATGAAACACACAACATTCCTCTAGTTCTTGGATGCTTCCTCCTCTCAGTATCATGACCCCAGTTCTATATTACAAATCTGGTTAGACCAGAGCATGTATACTGCTACAGATAAGAGCTCTTGACACACAGAATTCAGGACATAAACCCTTCAGGAACAGTCATGGGAGTAGAGATACCATGAAAGTAGGGGAATGGTGGGGAGAGAAGGGAGAGAAAGGGGGAGCCGATTGCCATGATGGACATACCCGCTCTTCTCCCCCCACCAGTGAACAACAGAGATGTGGGTGAAGGGAGACAGCAGATAGCATAAGATATGAAAATAAAAATAATTTATAAATTATCAAGGGTTTATGACAGTGGAAGGGTGTGGGAGGGAGGGAGATAAAGAGGAGCTGATACCAAGGGCTCAAGTAATAGAAAAT
>NW_022110988.1:0-1110 GCF_000313985.2 Echinops telfairi | reverse complement strand
CTGCAACCTCTGATTTAGGGAAAGGGGTCTCTCCAGGTGGGGTCACATTAAGGGGCTTGAGACGGGAGAGGGTGGGGGGCGCTTACACAGGATGGCGGGCTGCAGGGTTTCAAGAGAAGACTACCGGCAACCCATGGGCGCCATCCCAGCCCTCCGGACGCCAGCAAGCCCCCTTTCGAAAAGAAAAGTTCTCCAAGAAACTCCGGCAGGGAAATTGCACCGTTCGGCTGAGCCGGCCAAATATTTACAAAGAGACAGCTGTGGCCATACAATGGCCCTTTCTTCTCTCGGAGCTGAAAATCTGGTCCCCGCGTGGGGACCCAGAGCCCCACCGCCCTACTCCCGGGACCAGTGCTGTCCTGCCCAGCCAGCCGGAGCCATGCTGCGGGGGGCCACTCCAGGTCCCATAGCTACTTCCGCCAGTAGAGCCACCCTCGGGGGCCAGCGGGGGCTGCCCAGCAGCCGCACCACCTGGAGGCCCCCCGAGCGGCCGGAGGGAGGCTGGGAAGAACAAAGAGCGCGGGCACTCACCCAGCTGCTGAGCCCGCTGCCTGGACGGACGGGACTCGAGCACCGCCCGCCCACCGGTCACATGGCTCGGAGCCGACAGTGAGGATCAAAGGAGCTTTGTGGCCGCTCAGAACAGAGCCTCCCAGCGCTGGGGGCAGAGGTAGGGAGGGGTCCTCTCAGAGATCGGTGGGGAACTGACTCTAGGGGGGCAAGCAAGCGTGAGGAGTTGGGGCTCAGTGGGGCTCCTGAGCTGGGTGCTGGCATCTCCCCGATGCACTTTATGCAGGGTGGGGGGGAGGAGAAGAGGGCAGCCCTGGCCCTCGAGACCCAGCCCTCTCTGAGCTTATGCAGCTGGTGACAACAGGAGGCGAGGAGGACACAGTGGCCAGGGGACTTGGGGAGGGGAGGGGAGTCAACCCAGAGTCTCTGGCCATCAAGATGGTACGGGCTTTGGGGGTGACAGCGCTCTTGAGCCCGTCCTCATAGCCCAGGCTAGTGGGCCTAGGTCACGGCATGACCCCTGGATCCCCAAGAAGGACCACTTGGGTTGGGCAGGTGAGTGGAGCTGGCGACATGCTGTTGATGATCTGCCCGATGGCC
>NW_022110987.1:0-1110 GCF_000313985.2 Echinops telfairi | reverse complement strand
TGTCAAATACATCACGTGCAGTAGTTGTCATTTCAAGAGGTTTGCAAATGAGAAACTTATCTTTAAAGTCATCCTCATTAACATACCTCATGTAAACTAATAACTGTGAACAGTTTGCAACGTCTGGGGATTCATCAAGCTAGATACTAAATATTGGAAGTGGAGTAGATTTAATTTGCTGGATGACCTGATCAAGAATATCAGCAGACTTACCATCTACTCTTCTGTGGACAGTGTCGCTAGTAAGGAACTTGCACTCAATTTCGTAACAAATTCATCTCTGATCACAACTCGAACAATGTCTTTGGCCGCTGGCAACAGTAAATCCTAAGCAGAGGTGTGAGGTTTCATAGCTCTGGTGATTCTGAGTGCCACCAAATATGAAGCTTCAATGGCTGCTACGTTTTGTCTGTTGTACTGCCACCAGTGTCAAGTCTGGCTTTCTTGAGTCCATCAGCATTGCTTCTAAAATAGTTGGTATCCTTGCCAGCAACGCTCAGATGCTTGCTATCAAGATAGCGTTTTTAGTTTGTTCGGCTTCCTTGATTCAGCTGATAGAACTTCACAACAAATAACACATTGTGGGTTCTCAATTCCTGCTGTCATTATTGAGGTAAAACCATACTGTAAAGAATTCTCACTATATATTTTTTCTTAATGTTCTTCTCTACACGATCCATTGTCATGGGATGGCTTGATAATGAAAATAATATATAACAATAGCTTTAATAATAAAAAAGATGATACATGGCATAGTTCTGTCAATACAGTTCATTAAAGTTTCCCATGATTTACCATTCTCTGTTGTTTCTTTTAAAATACCTGTTACTATCACAAGGGGGCAGTATTCACATCAACCACAGCTGAATATAACAAGACCGATCAGCATCCAGATTAAGTTCCCATGGTACAGATATACTTTTTTGCAGTAGTTGTTGATTTTACAGTACATGATTTTACATTTATCCAGTAATTATAATTCATAAAGTGTCGTTTTACCTCCAATGCTGCTGCGTTCAACACAGTAGCTACTTTTAACAGAATAGCTGCTTTCAACACAGAAGCGGCTTTCTACACAGTAGCTGCTCTCTACACATGTGTGACTGGTTT
>NW_022110986.1:0-1110 GCF_000313985.2 Echinops telfairi | reverse complement strand
GCCTTTTTATTGTGTTGTGATTTACCCTGTTTCATTCCTCACTCTGTCTATTGGTGTTTGCACCTGCCTTTCCTTGGTTAGGCTTGCCAGGGTCTGTTGATCTTTTCAAAGAACCACCGTTTTATTGTATAGATTTTTGCATTGTTCTTTTCTCTTCCTGCTGCCCTGATTTTAATTATTTCTTTTCTTTTGCTATTGGAGGGCTGGTTCTGTTGACTCTGTTCTAGTTGCTAGAGGTTTTGTGACAGCATATTAGTCATAAGTCTCTCTTCCTTTTTCATATATGCCCTTATTGCTATCAAGCTACCTCTGATAACTGCTTTTGCAGTATTCCATAGGTTTTGATGCGTTGTATTCTATTCTCATTAAATTCTAGGAACTTCCTAAACTCCTCTGTAATCTGGACCAGTACACATTCATGTTACAGAAGATCATTATTCATCCTCCAATTGTTTGCCCTTGTTTTTCTGGTCTTCCTTTTATTGATTTCCAGCTTTATGGCATGGTGATCCAAGGAGGATCTGAGTAATCTTTATGTGTTTGAATTTACTCAGGCTTGATTTATACTCCAGCATGTGGTCTGTTTTTAAAAATGAGCATGAGCACTTGAAAAGGATGTGGGTTTGTTTTGCATTTGGCTGGAAAGCTCTATATATGTCTTTCAGGTTGCCTCATTGTAGTCTTTAGCTCGTTGCTGAGCTTCTTTCCCAGTGATATATCTTTCCTGATAGCAGTATATTAAAGTCACCTACTATGTTTGTTGACTCTGTGATTTCTTTTTTTCATCTTTTAAATAGTTTGATGAATTTTTCGGGTCTCTCTTTAGGTGTGCATATATTTATTATGCTCACCGGTTTCTGGTTTACTGATCCTTTGAGCATTATACAGTGCCCCCCCTTGTCTCTTGTTATGGTTTGCACATTGAGGTCAATTTTGTCTGAGATTAGGATTGCAACCCCTGCTTCTTTAAAGTTGCTGTTTGCCTGGCATATTTTCTGCCAGCCTCTTATTCTTAGTCTGTATCTGTGAGCTTAAGATGTGTCTCTTGCAGGCAACAGATTGATGGGCTATATTTTCTAAGCCAGTGTGCTAGCCTTTGTCTTTTATTGG
>NW_022110985.1:0-1091 GCF_000313985.2 Echinops telfairi | reverse complement strand
AGCCTTCTATGGATGTTCAGTCAGGAACGTGTCAGGGGACAGTCACAAAGGTGGCATCTTGTGATGGAGGTGAGGTTCTCACTCTCTGCTGTTAAAAGGTTAGGTAGAAGACACGTTGATCACTTCTTAGATGGCAGGTCTATTCTCAGCCAACTCCAGTCGCCTGTTGTTCTCAATTAATCAGGCAGCTGGTGGCTTGTCTATTAAGAGAACTGCTAAAACACAAAGTTGGGTCTTGTTTTTACACAGATATCAAAGAGATGGCTAATCTGCAAGGCCACATCCTAAATTCTAATATCTGCACCTGTGGTTGTGATCCTATTTTTGAGTGATTTAGATATTGTACTAATTAGACAGGATTAAAGAGGTGATAAAGTTTGTGTCCTTATCTCATCAGGAACTGTGACTTAAATCATCCGATGCAAGACTTTTCTCTCTTCTTGGATAGTAGTCAAGCCATTTGCACCACCTGGGGACTTTGGCTTCTAGCTTCTAAACCACTTAATGAATACACTTATTTTGATAGTAGACCAGAAGAGAGAAAAGCCTTAGAGTTTCAAAAGACCATAGACTTGAATAAGCTATGGAGCAGTCGCACTGCGCACACATGGGGTCGTCATGAGCCATAGTCACTTGGATATTAAATAAATACAACGACAAACTAGAAAAATCTCTTCCATGATGCCTAGAATACTCGCCCAAAACAAATTATGGAAAGGGTTCAAAGTTACAATGAGAAGATGACTATTAGTGTTTCCCACCCCCCCAAGAGATCTATCCTCTTTTTCTCTCTGACACAAGAATCGTGTGTGGGGTTGGGGTGGGGGTGGTGGTGGCATAAGTACATATAACCTGAAATTTAGTGAGGGCAATGCAAATGGAAATAGTCAACTTTAAGATATATTTTCCTGAGGGCTGATGTTAGACTTATTTCTGAGAACATTAAAACAGAATGTGCACTAGTTCAAATTCATGCTTGACTTTCTACTTGAGTGGCCTTCCGTTAGAGCCAGTTGGCACTCCTGTGGTCTCTTGGGATTAGATATGAGAAGTGCTCATAAACCTATGATGGGAGGCATGGGAGAGGAAAC
>NW_022110984.1:0-1070 GCF_000313985.2 Echinops telfairi | reverse complement strand
GAGCCGGGAGCCAATAGTGACGGGTACAGGGAAATAGTAAGTGTTCTAAAAAGGACCACGAGGTGTGTCCAGCTTTTCTGTTCATGTTTGATCAATCAAATAGTATCTGAGAGGAATTACTGAGCGGTGAATTGTAAGCAAACATAGTAATTGGGTAGGAGGAAAAATAATTTTTAAAATCCATATATATAGATACACAAATATATATGTGAATATGTATATATATGGAACAGGGAAGCAGATGGGCTTTGGGCCTTTATTTAAATCTTACCTCTGCACAAGAACAATTTGTTCTAATCCTGTGGCACTGTATGATACCCACCTTCTTGCCATGATTGCTGAAGACAAAATGGGTGCATAAGCAAATGTGAAGAAAGCTGATGGTGCCCAGCTATCAAAAGATATAGCATTTGGGGGCTTAAAGGTTTGTAGTTAAACAAGCAGCCATCTAGAAGTGAAGCAACAAAGCCCACCTGGAAAAAGCACACCAGCCTGTGAAATCATGAGGGAATCAATATCAGAAGTTCAAGAAACACACAACCAAATTGATATGAAAGGGAGTGGATATAGTGGAGACCCAAACTCCACCAGCAAGACAATAAGGCTATATAGAACAGAGCAGGAGTCCTCAAACTTTTTAAACAGGGGGCCAGTTCACTGTCCTTCAGACCCGTTGGAGGGCCGGATTATAGTTTTAAAAAAAAACAATGAACAAATTCCTATGCACACTGCACATATCTTATTTTGAAGTGAAAAAACAAACGGGGCAAAATCACCCAGCAGGTCCTCGGTGGGCAGCATGTGGCCCGCGGGGCCGTAGTTTGAGGATGCCTGGAACAGAGGATAAATCTAGGGTGCAATATGGCAATGATGAACCACATAACTATCCTGTAGTTCTTTAAGATTTCCTTCCCTTACTATCAAGGTGATATACCTCATTAATCATGTTAAAGTTGCATATGTTCATTTGCACATTTAAGATTGCTCGGTACATAGTAGACAAGATAAATGGCCCCTCAGAGACAGTAACAGGAGTAATAGTTCCCTGAGAGTAAAAGAAGTGAGAGGGG
>NW_022110983.1:0-1028 GCF_000313985.2 Echinops telfairi | reverse complement strand
CTTGGTCAGCCTGCAAGCCAGGAAAGAGACTCCCTGGAAGCTGGGGAGGGAGGCTTCCCTCGATGTCCCACATTTAGCCCTGCATGTGATTTTGGGACTTGTGGGCAATAGCGGCTTTCCTTGGCGTCTCCCTGCCAGCGTGGCAAGCAACTACCTGGATGGCTGGAAAAGTGAGGCTCTACCTGTTCTGTATCCGTAGGCCAGGCAAAAGACTGATTGGCAGGCTGGGGAAATGGGCCTTCGCCTTCAGTCAACCCAGAAGCCAGGAAATGAACTTCGTCACTGTTGGGAAACTAGCCTCTGCCAGGCGTTTATCTGCAGGCCAACCAAGGGACTTCCTGTCAGGCTGAGGCAATTACACATTAATCTGAGTCTCACTCAAAACTAGCTAAAAGACTTCAGGTCAGAATGGAAAGCTAGCTTTTGCCTTGTGTCTCCCAAAGTACACCCAATGTATTTCCCAGCAGGTTGTGGACGTGAAAAAACTTTGGCAAATCCATTCAGGCCATGGAATGTATTCCTGGTCAAGCTGGGAAGCGAGACTTGGCCCAGTGTCTCCCAGCAAGATTGGCATTGAACTTCCGGGAAGGCTGGATTTCCTGGGCTGCCCTTCATATTTGCCTCACCTGTGGTTATGTTTATCATTTTAAGAGTCCTCACAGGACTGAATATTACTGTGGTCAACACGCATTACGATGTCCCTTATTCATTAGGATATGAGAAGTCTTTAATCCCAGGGGACCTGTGGGTACTGATTACAATAAAGAATGGAGTTTTATCTAACTTCCTGTGCTTCACAGCAAAGTTTCCTCATTGAGCTTGTTAGCTTATCATCCCTAATTGGCCGGCAAACACAGGTGAGGTTAATTAAAGGGCAGAGGCATACAAGGCTTTGTCAGCCTGTAAGCCTGAAAGAGAATCCCTGGAAACTGGGGAGGGAGGTTTCACTCGGTGTCAAATATGAAGCCCTGCATGTGATTCTGGGACTTGTGGGCAATAGCGGCTTTCCTTTGCGTCTCCCCGCCAGC
>NW_022110982.1:0-1053 GCF_000313985.2 Echinops telfairi | reverse complement strand
GGATGTTTTCGTGATGCACATTTTCTTTACATAAAACTCTCTCTTATACATGAGTTGCTGTGAATTTGTTTCTCCAAAGTACCCAGACTAATACAGATGTTTACTCATTTTTGCTTTCTCAATTTAGAGTCCATGTAGTGGTTATCCTTTGGACTGCTACAAGGTCAGCAGCTCGAGGTCACCAGAAGATCCAAGGGAGAAAGACGGGCTTTCTGCTCTATAAAGAGTTACAGTCTTGGAAATTCACAGGGGCAGTTCTACCCTGTCCTACAGGGTGACTATTAGGCTCCACTGGATGACAGTGAATATGGGTTTTTATTTATTTATTTTGCTACCTCACTCCTCATCCTAACAGCAGCTTCCTTACCCACCAGAGTACGCACTTTAAGATTTTCTTTCAAAATAAACAAAAATGCAACTGCAAAACTTTTCTCACAGAAGTAAAACCAAGGAATGAAATGGAATCACTACCTTTACAAAGAGGCAATTTCAAAAACTGTGGCAATTTCGAAGCCTGTTGCAAAGAGCCCCCCTGCATTCATTGAGGAATGTCCACCAACTGATTTAAGCATCTCCACATTGAACCAAGGTGGCCAGCAAGGTAATTCTCAAGTCAAATAGTGGTCAACTTCTTGTGGCTTGCTGACAGAGGAATCTGTCTTTTCTATTCATCTGAAGCTCTTTATTGGTGGCAGGATTTAGACCTATAACTCCTTCTTGAAATACTGTGTTAGGCCGGGTTGACTAGAGACACAAATCCAGTGACACATATATATGTAAGAAAACACTTTATATCAAGAAGTAGTTGCATATCAGGAAAACGTCCCAGCCCAGGCCAGCTCAGGTTCATAAGTCCCTCTTCAGACTCACGAAGCCACATGCAATGATGCAGAATGCAGGAAGATCACAGGCCAGTGGGTGTAAGGTCCTGTAGATCCAATGCGGGCAGACGCATCACCAGGGCTCAGACAGCAACCAGGATCCGACAGCAAGAAGGTGAAGGGGGGGGGGGGGGGGGCTTCCCAGGGCCCTTACCCACACAAGGAGGTACCA
>NW_022110981.1:0-1105 GCF_000313985.2 Echinops telfairi | reverse complement strand
AATCCTGTACATTAGTATAACAAAGAACTCTCTCATAGACAGGCTTATCAAATCAGGGAGAGGTGAGAATTTACAATTCAGCACAAAAGAGATTATGACTAGAAGGGTCATATTAAGTAATTGACTAGATATCTTTATTGTTATCCATAGTTTGCTATGATTCATGCAATCAAATCACTTTGCATAGTAAATAAATAGATTTCTGATATTCTCTGCTTTCAGCTAAGATTGAACTGACATTCTTAGTGATATCTCTCATTTCATGTCCTCTACCGACATTTCTCAATCAATGTACAAGTGCAACCACTTCTGAATTATCTAGCAAAACTTTACTTGCCTATAATATTAATGATGTTTTTCAGTAATTTCTGCATTCTGGTGAATAACCTGTCTTTGAATGGACTTAAATATGTGTTCCCTACATTCAGTTGGCTAGGGAGCTTTCTTCTAAATTACTTGGCACAGAGGAGTGAGCACTTTCAAGTTTTTATGCATTTGCTGACACAACTCTAGTGGTATTCTGTCACCTCATGAAGCCTTATTTTTCAACAATGCTTCCAGCGCATCTTGGACTACTTATTTCAATATCATCAGTGCTTCATCATATGCTTCTTTTCAAAATGGTTGAACATCAACTTTTTAATATAAGATCCTAAGCATTTAAAAAAATATTTTTGATGCTTCCTGTGGTGTTCAATAAAATGTTTCAATATTGTAACTGAAGGTCTGATTTTTTCTTCTTCTTCATTTCTTTCAGCTTTA
Organism: Echinops telfairi; assembly: GCF_000313985.2. Taxonomy (NCBI): domain Eukaryota; kingdom Metazoa; phylum Chordata; class Mammalia; order Afrosoricida; family Tenrecidae; genus Echinops; species Echinops telfairi. The sequence goes on along the minus strand of NW_022110981.1, from coordinate 343 downwards.
TAAATGCCAAATGTGATCTTCCCTTTTGATCTTTTTACTCCAGCTCTTTGCATATTTTTATCATAATATTTTATTTTAGCTTCTTGAGATACAATAGCTTCTCTTCAGCTCTTTTACTTTCTTTCTTCTGTTAATATTAGTGTCCATATGTTGTAGAGCAAAGTTCATTGTCTGTTCTGACATCTATTTTGTTCTTTTGTTTCCTGTCTTTTTAGTAACCTTTTAAATTCCTGGGGTAGTGGTGGTGTAGTGAGTTACATGTTGGATTGCTAACTGCAAGGTCACCAATTTGACACTCCCAGCTGCTCCCCTAGAGAAAGATGAGGCTTTGTATTCCCACAAA
>NW_022110980.1:0-1020 GCF_000313985.2 Echinops telfairi | reverse complement strand
CCTCTCGCCCCCACTGCCTGCTCTTCACGCCTCCGTTGTCTGTGTTACATGAATGAAACAGGATGGATGGATGTGTGTGTGTGTGTGTGTGTGTGTGTGTGTAATCAATCCCTTACACGATACCAAGGAGCAAGGAGGGATTGGGGGAAGAGAGACGACTAGCCAGATGGAGATGGCCAAGGTGCCAGGAAGCAGGAGCTGAAGAGGGAGAGCCTGCCCCTCCAGCTGGCGCCCTGAATCCCCACTGCCAGCCTCCATCCACTGTGAGAGGAGACAGCCTTATTTGTGGCTGTCTACTTGTGGTATTTCTGTTCCAGCAGCACTTAGATGCTTAAGACAGTCACCTATCCCCCCCCACACACCCCCCCCCAGCCAGGGAGGTAGTCACCATGGTAACCCCCTGCCTGGAGGCCCCCTACCCTGTGATCAATACCCACCCCCACTACACACACACACACACACACATTGATTTCTCTCTGTTTATCTGCCAGACTGGCACCCCCCACCACACAGGCCACATCCTCAAAACCACTCCATCATCCCCCGGACAGACTCTTCTGACGGATGGCGACCTGAGGGGGTGGGAAACAACAATGACATTGGTGACAATGACTCTGTGTGTGTGTGTGTGTGTGTGTCTGTCTGTCTGTCTTCCTGATTCCTGCACTCTGTACGGCCCTGGGACGTGCAGCGATTAGTCCTGTCCTCTCCCATTTGCAGATGAGAAAACGGAGGCTCTGAAGGGCCAAAGGGCTCCCCCAACATCCCGCAGTGCTCCAGCAGCGGCGTCTGGATTCGCACCCAGCCCTCTCTCTCACACACACACACACACAGTCTGTCAGAGCCTTTCCCCCCTCTCCCCCTCCCGGGCCCTGGCAGTGAGGAGCAGTGCTTCCAGAACATGGAGGCTCTTAGGAAAGCACACCCTTGGCCATGCCCCTCTCCAGCTCCTAAACCTTCTGTGGCTCCCCAGTGCCCTGGACACAAAGTCCAGGCCCCCTCCTGCATCCTCCAGGCTCC
>NW_022110979.1:0-1112 GCF_000313985.2 Echinops telfairi | reverse complement strand
AGAAACGATGTACAAATGCGCTTTACACAATTGATGTGTGTATGGATTGGGATAACAGTTGTATGAGCCCCTAATAAAATGTTAAAAAAAAAATAAGTGACTGTCTCGGAAATACACGGGGCAGTGCTACCCTGTCCTGTAGGGTCCCTAGGAGTTCACATTTAAAAGTCATGATGTAAATACCCATGTACCCTTCGCTCGAAAACCCCCCACAAATAACCACACAAGTTCGGTGGGAGCCTCTTGTCCTCCTTGGCGGTGCTTCCCTTTCCGCCCTGAGGAGCAGACGTCTGCCGCGCTGTCTTCCTGCGGTTCCCACATGCCTGCACCCATCCATACAGGAGTTGGGCACCCTTGTAAATGTGGCCCATACACCTGGACTCTGGACCAGCTGAGATGTGCGCCCTATGCGTGTGTCTTCGGCCCCCTGGCTTCCCACACAGCCCTGGGGACCGCTGGTCCCCTCCCAGGCACCCGCTTGGGTCCTGCAGCAGTGAGTTTGGTTTCTGAGTTGACAGTGTTATTTGTGAGTTACAGTGTTATCATGACCATTACCTCCTTTCCTGCCTCGGGGCTTTCTATCAACTCCTCTGGGTCGGCTCAGCCTCCGCAGGCACAGCCCACAGGGCCGGAATACACCTGGGGCAGGTGGGGGCGGGGCCGTGAGAGGCAATCCTCAACCACTGGGGTAGCCCCCAGACTCCTTCCTTCAGAGGGCCACGCCTCCGGCGCACGCTCCACGCTCCTCTGAGGGGACTCTCATGGCCTGAGCCCCAGTTCCCCACAGCAGCAACCTGCCCGTGTTGCGGGGGTGGGGGTGGGGGGTGCCAGGGAGGCAGTTGTAATAGGAGCCGGCTCTACGATCAAAACCCACCCCACAACACATCCTATAAGCAATAATATTTCTATCTCGTACTTACTGATTCAATGAATCAGTAAGGATTTATTGAGCACCTACTGCAGTCGTGAGCTTAATCAACCATGGTCTCTGAATGGGCCTGTGGGCTTTCATGTCTGGAGACCTGTGAGCTTGGGCGTGAGACTTATCTTCGACATGCTTGACAGGGGGTGGCCCTGGAGCATACCTCACAGGCTGCTGTGAGTTTAAATGA
>NW_022110978.1:0-1047 GCF_000313985.2 Echinops telfairi | reverse complement strand
TGGGGGTGGGGGGAGTCTCAGGGATGGGGAGCTGGGGGGATAGGAATTGGGAGGATGAGGGGTTAGGAAGATAAAGAGTTGGGAAGATAAGGAGTGAAGATGGGGGAGGTGAGGGGTGGGGGCGAGGGATGGGGTCTGGGGAGGGTGGGGAGCTGAATGGATGGGGAGTTGGGTGGATGGAATTGGGGGACAAGGAACTGGAGCTGGGGAGCTAGGGGTGTGTGAGTTACAGGGAGGGCAGGGAGTTGGATGGATGGGAGTTGGGGGGCTGAGGAGCTGGGGGATTGGGAGCAATCTGGGGATGGGGGTGGGTTGGAATCCAGGGAGGGTGGAGAGTTGGGTGGATGGGAGTAGGGGGTGGGAAGTTGAAGGGCAGGAAGCTGAGGGCATGAGGAACTGGGCAGGGGGGCTGGGGGAGTTGGGGGTAGGCGGGTGGTGGGAGGACTTTGGCTTTTCACTCTGCTGCCTGAGTTGGTTTCTCTGTATATTCAAAACCAAACACTCCAGCGAGAAATTCTAGAAGTTTCCTTCCGGAAGGCCCCGATCTGCCCCCGCCCCCCTGTGTCCCGCCTGTGTGTGGCCCGGCTGCCCCACTGCTGGTTTTCAGCACGGCAGGCCTTGGAGCAGGTCCGGGCTGGAATACCCTACAAGAAGGGGGCTCCTCGGAGACCCCCTGAGCAGCCCCGGCTCCAGGCGGTGGGGTGTGGGGCTGGAGGAGGCCCCGCTGATGAGAACGCCAAACGCTCCCCGGCCCAGCCGCTAATCACTTCCAGACTGGCGGGTCAGGGCCAGGGCCGCCGCCGCCTGGCTCCATAAACAGCCCTCGCTCCAGATGGCGGCTGGCTCCAGCCTGGCTAGCAGGTTCATGGGGGCTGGGGGGGTGATGGCAGCAGGTGGAGGACCCCCACCCCACTTCTTCAGGGTAGGGCAGCCCCTGCCAATGGCCTCAGCTGCCTCTCATGAGCGCTGTCCCAAGTCAACAGCAGGGATGCTGGGCTGGAAGGGACTAAAGAGGGCCCTGGTGGTGTGGTGGATTAAGCGTCGGGC
>NW_022110977.1:0-1087 GCF_000313985.2 Echinops telfairi | reverse complement strand
TCTGTTATACGGAAGGTTGCTGTTAGTTAGAGCTGACTGGGCACTAATCCACACGTGCCATGTTCTCATCTTTATTCTCCCGATCCTTTCTTTCCAAGATCCAGTTCATCTCCTATCTCTCAATGGTCCTTCACCTAAACTGAAGCTTCCTAATATTTCTATCTCCATTTCTAATAACTGTGAGTGATGTTTAGGAATCACCACAGTGAATAAATTATGATCTGCCCAAAGCCAACAATGTTGGCAGGCTTAAGTTTTTCCTTTTTTGGTTCACTTACTTTAGTCAGACACATCAAATCCTGATAATTTTATTTCCTAAAAACTTTTGGATTTATTTTTTCGTCTTATTGTGTCTTAGGTCAGAATTTCAGGACGTCTCATCTAAATTACTTTCAGTTTTGCCCCATTTTAATCTACCATTTTCTTCCCCTCTCTTCCTTTCTTCCTTTTCTCTTCATTTATTCAGCCATATGTTTGCTTGTCCCTCCCTCCAGCCTATGCCTGGATAGCACCTATACTAGGAAGAATGTTAGGTGCTAGGATACAATAATGAGGAAATTAACCTCCCCCCCTGCAGAAAACTCATAGTGACTCTAAAAGATATAGTTGATCTGCCCCTTTTGGTTTTTGATTGCTACATGTAAATCTTTACAGGCGCAAAAAAGCTTTATCATTTTTCTGTGCAGTGATTGGTGGTGTCAAACTGGTGACCTTGAGGTTAGTAGCCCAATGCATAACTCACTGTGCAACGAGGACTCCATGATGAGAAACTAGTGTGCTTATATTACAGTGCTGTGGCATTTACTTGAGAAATTTTTACTTAAATTTTTTATTATGATAAAATATATGTAATAGAACCTTTGCCATTTTAAACATTTTAAGTGCACAGTTCTGTGACATTAATCACAGTGCTCTGCAGCCATAATTACAACTCATCTCCTAGTGTTCTTCATCACTCTCAGGAGAAACTCAGTGTCTTGTAAGGCATAATTTCCTATGCCCCTTCCCCACAGCCCCTGAAAACCACTTTGTCTGTTCTAATATTTCATAAAATAGGATTATGTAATACTTGCCTTTTTGTATCAGG
>NW_022110976.1:0-1025 GCF_000313985.2 Echinops telfairi | reverse complement strand
CTTGGTCAGCCTGCAAGCCCGGAAAAGAATCCCTGGAAGCTGAGGAGGGAGGCTTCCCTCGGTGTCTCACATTTAGCCCTGCTTGTCATTTTTGGACTTGTGGGCAATAGCGGCTCTCGTTGGCGTCTCCCGGCCAGCGCGGCAAGCAACTACCTGGTTTGCTGGAAAAGTGAGGCTCTGCCCATTGTCTACCCGTAGTTCAGGCAAAAGACTGACTGGCAAGTTACGGAAATGGGCCTCCGCCTTCAGTCACCACAGAAGCCAGGAAATGAACTTCCAGGACTACTGGGGAAGTTAGGCTCTGCAAGGCGTTTCTCTGCAGGTCGGCCAAGGGATTTCTGGTCAGCCTGACACAATTACGCTTCACCCGGAGTCTTATTCAAAGCTAGGTAAAAGACTTCAGGTCATAAGGGAAAGCTAGCTTTTGCATTGTGTCTCCCATAGTCCAGCCAATCGACTTCTCAGCAGGTTGTGGAAGCGAGAAAACTTTGGTATCTATTCAGGCCATGGAAGTGATTCCTGGTCAGGCTGGGAAGCGATGCTGGGCTCAGCATCTCCAAGCAAGACAGTCATTGAACTTCCGTGTAGGCTGGCTTTGCTGAGATGCCTTTCTTATTTGCCTCACCTGTGGTTATGTTTGTCATTTCAAGAGTCCTCATAGAATTGAATATTACTGTGGTCAACAAGCATCACAATGCCCCATATTCATTAGGATATGGGAAAATTTTAATCCCAGGGGACGTGTGGGTCCTAATTACAGTAAAAAATGGAGCTTTATGTAACTAACTGAACTTCACAGCAAGCTTTCTCATTGAACTTGTTAGCTTATCATCACTAATTGTCCGGCAAAAACATGTGGGATTAATTGGAGGCCCGAGGGTTACAAGGCTTGGTCAGCCTCTAAGCCAGGAAACAGAATCCCTGGAAACTGGGGAGGGAGGCTTACCTCGGTGTCTCACATTTAGCCCTGAATGTGATTTTGGGACTTGTGGGCAATAGCGGCTTTCCTTGGCGTCTCCCCGCCA
>NW_022110975.1:0-1112 GCF_000313985.2 Echinops telfairi | reverse complement strand
TCATTTAAACTCACAGCAGCCTGTGAGGTATGCTCCAGGGCCACCCCCTGTCAAGCATGTCGAAGATAAGTCTCACGCCCAAGCTCACAGGTCTCCAGACATGAAAGCCCACAGGCCCATTCAGAGACCATGGTTGATTAAGCTCACGACTGCAGTAGGTGCTCAATAAATCCTTACTGATTCATTGAATCAGTAAGTACGAGATAGAAATATTATTGCTTATAGGATGTGTTGTGGGGTGGGTTTTGATCGTAGAGCCGGCTCCTATTACAACTGCCTCCCTGGCACCCCCCACCCCCACCCCCGCAACACGGGCAGGTTGCTGCTGTGGGGAACTGGGGCTCAGGCCATGAGAGTCCCCTCAGAGGAGCGTGGAGCGTGCGCCGGAGGCGTGGCCCTCTGAAGGAAGGAGTCTGGGGGCTACCCCAGTGGTTGAGGATTGCCTCTCACGGCCCCGCCCCCACCTGCCCCAGGTGTATTCCGGCCCTGTGGGCTGTGCCTGCGGAGGCTGAGCCGACCCAGAGGAGTTGATAGAAAGCCCCGAGGCAGGAAAGGAGGTAATGGTCATGATAACACTGTAACTCACAAATAACACTGTCAACTCAGAAACCAAACTCACTGCTGCAGGACCCAAGCGGGTGCCTGGGAGGGGACCAGCGGTCCCCAGGGCTGTGTGGGAAGCCAGGGGGCCGAAGACACACGCATAGGGCGCACATCTCAGCTGGTCCAGAGTCCAGGTGTATGGGCCACATTTACAAGGGTGCCCAACTCCTGTATGGATGGGTGCAGGCATGTGGGAACCGCAGGAAGACAGCGCGGCAGACGTCTGCTCCTCAGGGCGGAAAGGGAAGCACCGCCAAGGAGGACAAGAGGCTCCCACCGAACTTGTGTGGTTATTTGTGGGGGGTTTTCGAGCGAAGGGTACATGGGTATTTACATCATGACTTTTAAATGTGAACTCCTAGGGACCCTACAGGACAGGGTAGCACTGCCCCGTGTATTTCCGAGACAGTCACTTATTTTTTTTTTTTAACATTTTATTAGGGGCTCATACAACTGTTATCCCAATCCATACACACATCAATTGTGTAAAGCGCATTTGTACATCGTTT
>NW_022110974.1:0-1100 GCF_000313985.2 Echinops telfairi | reverse complement strand
TAACAATCCTACCACAGCACTCTACTTCTATGCTGAACTTAATAATTCATTACAATGGCTACACAGAACTTAGATAAAATTCGTAAATATGGGGGTTTATTAGCTAAGTTAACAGTTTACCACAATCCAGGAGCAGTAAGGATCCAGCCGTTGATCCATAACAGCATGTCTCATCAGCCAGCAGTCAAGTCTCCTTCTGGTTCTCAGCTTCTCAGCCATGTGGTTGCTTGGCTCCTACCTCTGCAGGCCAGAAATCAGCTCTCTGCCTCATAACCCCATATTCTCAGTGCTGCGACTTGTTCTCTCGGAGTCTCCTTGCCCCGTTTGTGGTCTAGTCCTAACTCCTGTGCTCTGTTCTATGATCCCTGAGCAGTAGCCACCGGCGCCTCTGGTTTTGGCCTCTGCGACCTCAGACAGAGATCTAGCACATGTTCCATTCATGATCCTCTTGTGGTCCTTGCATTTCTCTGTGTGTTTGCTGATATGGCCCTGATAGGAATGACTTTGATGGAAATGCGCTTTTTCTTCTTTTTTTTTTAGCAGACTGTTCCCTGAAGGATGAAAAAAAGATATTCACTAGGTTCATAGAATATACTAAAGTGGGATTTTTTTTGGTTGTTATTAGTGGTTGTTTGTTTCCTTTTTTGTTTATATGATTTTCTGTATATGAAATTCAGGATAGGTAGATCTATAGAGACAGTGAATGGATTGATAATTGCCTAAGAGTATGGCAGTGGAGAGAGGGCCGAAATGGGGAGCTAATAATGAGAAAAACAAAAAAATGTTTTGTAATTTATTGTAATGATTATTGCACAAATCTTTTAATACAGTCTAATAATTAAATGATAAATTAAAAATAAAGTGACTATGTACTAAAATAAATGAATGGGATGGAAAATTGTTGCATGGGTTTCCATGGGATAGAAAACTGTTAAAAGGGATACTTTAAATTGCATCTGGAGATTAAATATCAAAGGTTCAAGATGAGATGCATAAATGTTTTTGAACTGATCAAGGTATTTTTGTCTTCCAAACATAAATTAGTGTTCTGTCAAAAATAATTGCAACTGAATACATGGGGGCAAAGCATGCTAACAGTA
>NW_022110973.1:0-1113 GCF_000313985.2 Echinops telfairi | reverse complement strand
GTGTGTCCCACCACCAGCGAGCTATTTATCTCCATAGTGCCTCCAAATGAGGTGCTCAAGCAGCGACCTGGTTGACAGGCTACACTCTTCACCCCCACACACCCTGAAATTAGTAGAGATATCCAGGAAATCCATTTCATTAAAGGTCTGTCGCATGGTTTTCTTTCTGTCTCGATCTTACTCTGAGGGTGGGTCAAAGGGAGGACAGGGCATAGGGGGGCACAGGGACTGGCACTTCACAGGGCCTAGGGAGCAGAATCAATCTCCATGTCCATGTTACCCAAATGTAATTTTTAGAAGGCTGAGGTCTCCATGCCCCCGCTTTCTGGCCATCTTTCCTAAGGCACCCTCTGCTTCTCAGCTGGGATTGGTAATTCATGGCCATCGAGCTCCGGACAGTAATCACATTGATCGAGTTTATTAAGGGCACGAATAGGCTTTAAATGTTTTGGATATAATTACTCAGACAGGACAACCTCTTCTCAGATACCCTCACCCCCAGGCAGGTCACTCTGTAGTCTTTAATCTCTCAGCCACAATTCCCATTGACCTCTGCCCTGCCCCTGCAGTGCTGTAAAGCTTACTCGAGGATGCCCATAAATACCTGAGAGGGCATCCACTCCCACCTAAGTCTCAGCCTGGAGGCAGCACCCCTAGTGCTGTGGGTCAACTCACACAGCTCCCCCGATTACATGCCCAGAGGCATCCTACCCCACAAGCCAGCCTCCTGCTCAGAGGCACTCACTTTTCCTGGCTCTGTGGACTGGAAGGTGCCCTGCTCCATTTCATGCGCCGCCTCCGGGTTCTGCTGTCCTCCGCCGCTCCTCTGCGGTCTGAGCTCTGTCCTAGATCAGGGAGCTTCGCCACGGTGCAGGGGTCTCAGGGTCCAAAGGACACGCTCCTCCTCTGACTCTTCCCTTGCTGGTTAGGTGACCCTCCCCCCTGCTTCTGCGATAACTGATGTTATACCCAGCAGGATGATGATTGTAACCCCGTGGAAATCACTCCCACTGAATTCTTTTTATTGATTTGTTTGTTTGTTTGTTTACCATTTTATTGGGGGCGCTTACAGCTCTTTTCACACTCTATACATCCATTGTGTCAAGCACATTT
>NW_022110972.1:0-1083 GCF_000313985.2 Echinops telfairi | reverse complement strand
TAAGTCTTTACAGGAGCAGACAGCCTCATCTTTCTCCTTGGGAGTGGTGGTGGATTTTGAACCACCAGTCTTGCAGATAGCAGTAGGATTCTCATACACATATTCTCTCTCTCACTCTCTTCTTCTCTTTTTCTCTCTCCCTCCCTCCCCGTGCCCCTCCATATGTACCTTAGATTTGTTTTGCTCATTATTATACGGTGGGCTTTTGATTTATGTTGAAAAATATAAATCTTGTCATGTCATTTGGGGTTTTTTTAAGGTTACTTCATTGTAACAAAATTAGCCTCCTTAGTTTTCCTCATTTTGTACTATCTCTAAGATTTTGTATAAGATTGCATTATCTGTTTCATACATGTTTACTCAAACTTACCTATGAAGTTATAGATGATTGATGGGATTTTGTGTATGTAGCTAGATTTACAACTACTCATTTCTTTAATGATTTGGATGGGATTTTGTGTATGTGGCTAGATTTACAACTACTAATTTCTTAATGATTTGAATTACCCTTTCTTTTTGAAATAGCTTTAGCGATGAGGTTTCTTGGAAGGTTGCTCATTTCCATCTGTTTTCAAGTTTATTGGAGAGCATGTGTTCACTATATTCTATTTTGGTTTAAACCAGTGGTCCCAATCTTCCTAATGCCAGGACCCTTTAATACAGTTCCTCATGTGGTGGTGACCCCAACCATAAAATTATGGTCACTTTGCTACTGTTATGAATTGAGTGACCCCCGTGAAAGGGTCGTTTGACCCCCAACGGGGCCGCGACCCAAAGGTTGAGAACTGCTGATTAAAAAGATGCTACTGTAGTTGTACTTTATTCCTGTTTAAATTCTTGATGGTCCTCATGGATTCCCTCTCCCTCCCTCTCCCCCTCCTCTCCTGTGCCCACCTCCCACCCGCTCTGCCTTCACACTGACAGAGCTGTGTTTCTCCTTCATGTCCTTTAAGAAGGCATCATTGTTTCCATGGTCTAAGCCTCTTTGTTGTTGTACCTTTCACATTCCATTTTATTTTATCAGCTTCTTGTCTGTATGATTGCCATGTGTCTGGGGGAGGGGCCACTCTTTTTCATTTGCTA
>NW_022110971.1:0-1098 GCF_000313985.2 Echinops telfairi | reverse complement strand
CACCCTGATTTCAAATTGTGCTTTTAATTTCTGGAAGCTTGTCCCTGTTTCTGAGTGTTACTCTCTAGCTATTGACTGTGAGTTGGATGTGGGTTTACGAAGCAGAGCGCAGTTTTACTTTCAACAGACGTACACATTCTGATTCAGCTCAACCCCTGCTTCCCTTCACTGGGCCATCACGTTTCCCACTTCACCTGGAAGCTACTCTGAAGCCTGTCCACCATGGATGGCCCTGGTGGTGTTTGACAGACCAGTGGCAGAGCTTGGAGCATCATAGTAACAAACAAGCCATGACAGTGCGACAAACTTGCATTACTTAAAAGGGCTTTATCACAACCAAAGTTCAATCACCAGTCTCCAGAACTTGACGTATGAGAAGTTCACAGCACGAACACTTCTTTTGAAATAGCACTTGATTTTTGGTTGCTTCTCAGGAAAATCTTGCTTTCTGAGCCTCAGGGTCCACACACTTCCAAGAGGAGATTAATAGCGGCAAAAAAGGAAAGGACAAGTGAGGGAAGAGATGCTACTGACCGCTGTCCCTTTGGTTGGCCAGCAAGTCGTGGAACTCCACCTGCGTCCTAGTCCACCCCTAAAGAGGGGACATCTGAGGGGGTGACCAGCCCTCCCCCATGCTATTCCAAGAAGTAACCCATCATACCACCCGGGAATGGGGTCACCTTGACCCACATCCTCCTAGGCTAAAGACTGAGCTGTGTAGCCAGCGTTCCTCACAGGGACCATCTTTGCAATCTGCCCACGTGTGGCGTGGCTTTTGGTCAGCATGTTGAAAGTTTCTAGAAAGACACAGGACTTGGCACCATAATTGAAATGGCATCATAATTCATCCCTTGACCCTTAAAGAGGATCTTGTTATTGTTGTGTACATATGTGTGTGCATTTGGTATTCAAAATGATGGCTCACTTCCTTGTTCCCTAATGAAGTGGATTTTGAATAATCGACTTCCTTTTCCCTCCTCTACTTGGGACTTAGAAGCTTCCTGCTGGAGACTGTTGACTGGGGTTTCTAAATAAGCTCTGGAGTCTTTGTCTACTAATTACAAGGGTTGCTTGCAAATCTAAAATGTAGATGAGCAT
>NW_022110970.1:0-1113 GCF_000313985.2 Echinops telfairi | reverse complement strand
GAAAGGAGGTAGTGATCAAATTATAATTCACAAACATCACCACTCTTAGAATAATGAATGTTGTGGCAGCTTGAGTTTATGAAGAGATTTGGAATATTGTTCCTCTCGTCTTTCTAAAGAAGCTCATACATGCTGGATTCAGATCTAAGGGTCTAGGGTGGAGTTTGGGTCTTCCTTTATTTTCCAGTGAGACTTGGAAGAGACTCTTAAAGATTCCAATTTCTTAGGGGGTGGAACAACTACCCTGTAGATCTTAAATGTTTAAAGAAGACTAAACAAGATCTTATATACAAGTTTGTCGAAAATTACTATATAAACCAATGACACAGTGGAACATATCAAAAATAGGTAAGAATATTCGATCTGAAGGCTTTTCTCTTGACGATTAAGTAGCAGGACCGGTGTTATTTGAAGCCTTTCTCAAGGTGTAGCAGAGGCACATCATTACCCACCAGCAGAGGCACACTTGGTTGTCTTGGGCTTTACAGTTTGCTGCGGCAGGGACGGAAATCCAAGGCTTTATTATCAAAATGCCCATATAGTAAACAAGAAGCCACCATTTTGAGGAGTAGATTTCTACTATGTTCTCTCTGGAGGAAGGGGCTTCAAAAAGTTGTGGACAAATGGAATTAAAAATCATGGAATTTCCCCGTGAACTTTTGGAAGCCACCTCAGATAATGAATATGGCCCACCCTGTTAAACTTGAATTTAATAACTGTTTTCCTCCCTCAGTGCCCAAAGTGTTAGGTCAACCAAATGCAGACCCCGGGATTCTGGGATGGGCTGCCAGCTTCCTCATCCTCCCCTGGGTCTATGGTACGTTCTGAGTCATCACCCCCCCACCTCCCACCCCCAGGCTGCCGGGCAGCCTTTACCTGTCACCTCAGACGCTTACTTCCAGTTCTTGCGTCCTGGGTCCCTGGAGCACTTCTGGAGAAACACATGACACAGGGACACTTTCCCACTTCGGCTGCCAGTGACTCTGCTCCTAGACCAAAATCGCAATTTAAGGCACCTTACCACTGATGCCAACAGCAAGCCTCTTTTGTGTGCCCTACCTGGCCCCTCTTTCTTACAGGTACCTCTGAAATCTTTCACTCTTCCTCCCTGTC
>NW_022110969.1:0-1113 GCF_000313985.2 Echinops telfairi | reverse complement strand
GGACAGAGTAGAACTTCCCCATCAAGTTTCCAAAGCTGTAATCTTGACAAAAGCAGACTGCTCTATCTTTCCCTAACAGAGCCAGTGGGAGATCTGAACTGCTGACTTCCAGGTTAGCAGCCAAGCACTATAGACACTGTGGTCGTCAGGGATTCTCCTGGGGAGAGCAGTGGTTAATTAAAGGGAAGGAAGAAACAATGAGCAATGAGCAGGGACAAGAATAAGCATGGTATAGGTGTGTGTGTGTGTGTAGATATAATCTGCATTTTTGCTCCATCTGGACCCTGCATCTGACTTGTCATCATCTGACCTCAGTTCTTTGCCCTTGAGCCAGCAGCCCACCACTACCTGGCAATCTTATGATTTATAAGTGTCCACAGGTGGTGAGGCAGCAGCTTGTCCTCTGCCTTGATCTTGTGTGTTCCATCCTCTATAGCTAGATTGGTCCAGAGAAGCCTTCAGTCAGACATATGACTCATGGAGTGGAGATTTGCTAGGTTCTACAACTGCATGAATCATTTCCTTGAGATAAATTTCACTCACTCACTCACTCATTTTCACATTAGGGCAACATACTTAATAAAGGATCAGAGAAAATGCCTCATAAGACGGATTGGCAGAGTGGCTGCAAAAATGGACTCAAACATCATCAGAATTATGAAGATGACTGGAGTGGACATTTTTGTCCTGTTGTACATACCTTGTACATTTTGAAATAAAATGATTGACTCAATAGTACCTAACGTCCATATGTACATAAGGTTTGCTGGTTTTGTGTCTCCACAGAACCCCATCTTAGATATCTTCTGAAATCTTCTTAAAATAAAACAAGAGTTTAGTCTAACTTGTTAAAAAATGTTCACCTTGAGCATACGCTGTTTTCATAACTATCTATGGGTGAACAGGAAGAAAGATGAGGGCTTCTACTCCCTTAGCAAGTATTGTCTCAGAGATCATTGCAAACTTGATAGGGGTAGATCGAACTACGGTATAATATGATACTTGGCCAGTTGACCTTTCTCTTCCTGAATTTTCTCTACGCTCAATATTTCTCAATTGTTCCAAGACAGAAATTTCTTCTCTTGCTTTTAAAAATATTATTTGTGGTCCTTT
>NW_022110968.1:0-1114 GCF_000313985.2 Echinops telfairi | reverse complement strand
AACTGAGAGGAGCTGATGTTGGGACAGGAGCCAACCTCCTGGGAATCAAGAAAACTGGAAATGAGTACTTTACATCCATCCCTGCGTGCAAACACCCCCAAGGCCTGCACTGTTCTCTGGGGAACCAGCAAAGAGATTCTCCCAGAAGTAGAATGAAACCAGGGTGCTATGCAAGTGTGTTACAATGGACTCTCAGCTTGTACCAGGAGGGGGGCCTCTGAGATGGCTATGGTCCAGGCACTGAGAGGAAAACCCAAGGCCATGGCCGGTGTGGAGCAATGGCCATGGCTGTTGCCTGGACCTTAGAGGTCATCCCTCTTATCCTGATCCAGAACTATGGGGCCAGCACCTTCCGTCTGCTTACCTCCCTTTATTAGGCAGCTAGCTTAGGGACAAAGGAGTGGGTTGTCTCTTCCATGGCTGCAAAGGACCACATAATGGGGTTGAGGGGAAATGAGGCACCCTCTTAGGCACCTATGGGGAAAAACCCAGAACTGAGCATGCTCAGACACAAGCTCCCTAGGCACAGGTAAAACCAATACCTTGGGCACATCCACCTTAGTTACATCACACAGGTGGGCCCAAACTGAACTCAGCCAATGGTATCGGCCAATATCTTCAACCATGCCTCCCCAGCCCTGGGGGTGGGATAGAATAAAGGCAGAGAGCATGCTCAGACAAGCTCTCTTGCTCTTCCGGTCTCTGGGTCTCTCGGTCCCCCGGTTCCACGCATGTGGGTCTTCTTTTCCATGTGGTTTTTCGTGCCCAGTTGTGAACCCCAGTGCGGTTTCCATGGGGCTTAGCACACTTTCCAGAAATAGCGTGTACACTTTTGAAACTGTAAAACCTGAAACTTTTCTTTCCTTCATAAAAACTCACTTGGATCACAAAACGTGCTTTGGTGTGAATTCTTTCAGCATGTGAAGCAAAAAACCGAAGTATAACCCACTCCAGAAACGTAACATCCTCAGACCAAGCTCATGCAGGCGAACTGTTGAGACTTGTGATGTGAATGGAGAGACGGTACTTTGGTGGGCATGAAAGAGCTGGGCATCTGGGAGCCACTGGCTCTGAAATGACAAACAGAAGACAGCAGTGGAGGTAGTCTAAGGCC
>NW_022110967.1:0-1007 GCF_000313985.2 Echinops telfairi | reverse complement strand
GGTCAAGCTGGGAAGCGAGGCTTTGCACAGCGTCTCCCAGCAAGATAGGCATTGTACTTCCGTGAAGGCTGGATTTCCTGGGCTGGCCTTCTTATTTGCCTCACCTGTGGTTATGTTTGACATATCAAGAGTCCTCACAGGACTTAATATTACTGTGGTCAACAAGCATTACAATGTCCCATATTTGTTAGGATAACTTCTGCCTTTAATCCCAGGGACCTGTGTGTCCTTATTACAATAAAGAATGGAGCTCTATGTAACTTCCCGTGCTTCACAGCAGGGATACCTCATTAAGCTTGTTAGCTTACCATCCCTAATTGGCCGGCAAACACAGGTGGGATTAATTGAAGGGCGGAGGGAAACAAGTCTTGGTCAGCCTCCAAGCCAGCAAAGAGACTCCCTGGAACCTGGGGAGCGAGGCTTCCTTCGGTGTCTCACATCTAGCCCTGCACGTGATTTTTGGACTTGATGGCAATAGCAGTTTACTTTGGCGTCTCCCCGTCAGCGTGGCAAGCAACTACCTGGTCTGGTGAAAAAGTGAGGTTCTGCCCGTTGTCTACCCGTAGGCCAGGCAAAAGAGTGACTGGCAGGCTGGGGAAATTGCCCTTCGCCTTAGTCACCACAGACACAAGTATATTAACTCCACTGAATGCTGGGAAACCTAGGTTGTGCCTGTGTTTCTCGAGAGGCCAGCCAAGAAATTTCCGTTCATGCTGAGGCAATTACAATTCACTCTGATTCTCACTCAAAGCTATGTAAAAGACTTCAGATCTGACTGGAAAGCTAGCTATTGCTTTTGTCTCCCAAAGTCCAGCCAATGGACTTCCCAGCAGGTAGTGGAAGCGAGAAAACTTTGGCATCTCCATTCAGGCCATGGAAGATATTCCCGATCAAGCTGGGAAGCGATGCTTTGCCCAGCGTCTCCCAGCAAGATAAGCATTGAACTTCCAGGAACGCTGGATTTCTTGGGCTGGCCTTCATATTTTCCTCACCTGTGGTTATGTTTG
>NW_022110966.1:0-1047 GCF_000313985.2 Echinops telfairi | reverse complement strand
GGCAATAGCGGCTTTTCTTGGAGTTTCCCCACCAGCGTGGCAAGCAACTTTCTGGCTGGCTGGAAAAATGAGGCTGTGCCCATTGTCTACCGGTAGGCCAGGCAAAAGATGTAATGGCAGTCTGGGGAAATGGGCCTTGGCCTTGAGCCACCACATAAGCCAGGATATAAACTTCCAGGCTGCTCGTAAGCTAGGTTCAGCTAGTCGTTTCCCTGCAGGTCAGCCAAGGGATGTCCAGTCAGGCTTAGGTAATAACGCATCACTCTGAATCTCACTCAAAGCTAGGTAAAATTCTTCAGGTCAGAATGGAAAGGTAGCTTTTGCTTCGTGTCTCCCAATGTCTAGCCAATGGACTTCCCAGCAGGTTGGGGAAGCAAGAAAACTTTGGCATCTCCATTCAGGCAAGTAAAGAGAATCCCTAGAAACTGGGGAGGGAGGTTTCCCTAGGTGTCTCACATTTAGCCCTGCATGTGAGTTTGGTGCTTGTGGGCAATAGCGGATTTCCTTGGCGTCTCCCCTTAGCGTGGCAAGTAAATACCTGGTTGGCTGGCAAGGTAAGGCTCTGCCCGTTGTCTACCTGTAGGCCATGCAAAAGACTGACTGGCAGCCTGGGGAAATGGGCTTCGCCTTCAGTCACCACAGAAGCGAGGAAAAGAACTTCACGCACTGCTGGGAAAGTTAGGCTCTGCCAGGCGTTTCTCTGCAGGCCAGCCAAGGGACTTCCCATCAATCTGAGGCAATTACGCTTCACTCTGAATTTCAATCAAAGCTAGGGAAAAGAATTCAGGTCAGAATGGAACGTTAGCTTTTGCTTTGTGTCTCCCAAAGTGCAGCCAATGGACATTCCAGCAGGTTGTGGAAGCGAGAAAACATTGGCATCTCCGTTCAGGCCATGGGAGATATTCCCGGTCAAGCTGAGAATAGAGTCTTGGCCCAGAGACTACCAGCAAGATAAGCATTGAACTTCCGGGAATGCTGGATTTCCTGGGCTGCCCTTCTTATTTGCCTCACCTGTGGTTATGTTTGTCATTTCAAGAGTCCTCCCAG
>NW_022110965.1:0-1054 GCF_000313985.2 Echinops telfairi | reverse complement strand
GGGTCCACAGAAGTGGAGTTGGGGTGACTGAGACAGATGGCACAGGGTCTCGCTGCACAGGGGCATGTAGAAGCTGCTGCCGCCGCCTCGTGAGAGCAGACCCGGTAGCATTCAGCGGGGTGCTCCAGATGCACCGGTGGAATGCCTGGATCCCTGCGGCCTGTGGTGGCAGGCATGCTACTCCAGGGACTGACTGCTCAGGAGGTCGGCCACCTGCCCCAGGCCGTCTCCAGTGTCCTTCTCTCCAGCACCGAAAGCAATCATTCTGGTCACCCATGCCAACTGGTGGACAACTGCGCATGCCTGGAAACTGTGACATCCGGGACCCCCGATGGCCTCCACTGCACCCTCTACCCGCACCCTGAGTGTGAAGGCACGCCCTTCAGGGCGTCCCGCTTGATAACCGGACTGCACTCCTCCAACCTGGCCCACAGCTCTTGGCTGGTGCCAGTGGGCTGATGTTGCCCACGGGGAACGCGGAGGGCACTTTGTTCTCATTCTCATTTCCACAGGGGTGCTCCGAGCTGGTTGGGGTCCAGCCGCTGTCTTGTCCGCCCTGTGCACAAAGCCGCGGTCAGTCACCAGATCACATTCCAGCACTTTCCCATATTGCTCTGGGGGAGAATGACTTACTTGTTGCTTTGAGCTCTCTATTGTAGTCTTGGGATGCTCACGGAAGAATAAGTAGCACACTGGGATCAGAAGCTCATTGGAAGGATAAAGTGCTGGCCGCACACTGGCTGCTTCTTTTGTGCCATGCCTCCTGACTTGGATGACCTCCCCCAGGGACCTGGCAGGTGTCAGCTAGCTGGACACGGGAGCCTGGATTCCCATACACACGGAAATAGCAGGAGTCTGAGTTCCAGCTCTTCCCTTCTGGTTGTGTGTTATGTGATGGCTGTTATGGGTTGAATTGTCCCCCCTACGAAGATAAGTTCAAGGCCTAGCCCCCAAGAGCTGTGACCATGTCTTTGTTCGGAAATAAAGACTTTGAACGTGCCACCAGTTAGGTTCATTTGACTCATTATTATTATTAACTCTGCCCTTCCCTCCA
>NW_022110964.1:0-1114 GCF_000313985.2 Echinops telfairi | reverse complement strand
AGTTAAAACCTTCAGCATCTCACCTCAGTTACTCATTATAATGCAGGAGCAATGTGCTCTTATTGCTCACATTTCACATTGGGTCATACAAGGTTTAAGGCATCTGGCTGATAGAACATTGCTACAAAATCTTAGGATTTAAACCCATGCGGTCTTGATGTTAGCGCTTGTACGTCAGTAATTCAGCTAGTTTTCTGACCACCGTGTGTTTGGGTTTAACTGAGCAGCTATCAAACCTGAGTTTTCTCATCTGCCCGAGACCAGAAAACTACCTGGTGGCTCAGCTGCCACTACTGGTTAGTCTAAGGACCACAACAGATGGACCAGACAGAATGGGAGAAAAATATTCTGAATTCAAATTCTTAAAAAAATCCAGATTACTGGATCTGTTACAATGAGAGGACAACCAGGGACTATTTCCCTGAGATTCTCTTTAAATCTTGGACCCAAATTATCCACCATATACATACTAGACCTACAATTGTGTGAGCCACTTGCTTGGTATAAACATATACCTATATACTCCAGTATAAGCTGATGTGAATATCAACCAAGGCACCTATTTTTTACCACAAAAACAGCATTAAAAATGTGCTGAAAAACTCAGCTTATACACGAGTATATACGGACTATAAAGACAGTGGTCCATACAGTTGTAGACTCCTGTCTGCTCTTAAGTTCATGCGTCAGATGTCAGCTGGAGGCTTTTCCTGGCTCACACAGCCAGGGCTGAGAATCAGGAAGCAGAAAGACCATAGGCTCGTGGAAGCAGAGGCAGCAGATGAGTCCAAGGTCAGGCTCAGGGCTGCAGAACTGAGTGGATCCAAGGTTGGCAGGCAATATGAGAGGCCACTGAGAGCTCCGGTAGTTGGCAGGCAAGGTGGTAGGCAGTTGGCTCAAATCTAAAGAAGTGCAGGTTAATGAGACAGATGCAGGATCCAAACCAGCAAGAAAAGACAAGCCTCTCCACTAAGTCTGCTCACCGAGGAGCAGGCCGTGCCCCTCAGGAAAACTGCCTCTCAATTACATAAGCATTGCGATGTGAGTAAGGGTGCTGTACTTCTCCCTAGTCCCATGACGGCTTTGCTTCCTCAGCAGATCCCATTATGGAATC
>NW_022110963.1:0-1115 GCF_000313985.2 Echinops telfairi | reverse complement strand
GTCTCATAGGATTGATTGTTCTGAGGCGTACGTTTCTCGGGGGTGTTTGCTCATTTTATAGGTCTATTGTTTAACTGAATGATGATTTCCCACAATGGGTTCAATGCTAGGTTTGCTCTGTGTCTAAAGGACATGCTGCTGTTAGGTGCCATCAACTCAATTCCAACTCATGGCCTCCCTGTGCACAGCAGAACCCAATTCCGGCCGGTCCTGAGCCATTCTCACAGTCGTTGCTGTGCTTGCGCCCTTTGCTGCAGCCGCGGTGTCGATCCATCTTGCTGAGGGTCTTCCTCTTTAACCATGCAAGAATAACAGTCTGGTGGTAAATAAAATGCTAGGTTTTTCTTCATGCAATAAGAAATAAATATGAACCTTAAGCCTGGATAAACTGATACCAAAATCTACATACATTTGAAGCTCAATGAAAATTGTGTTTGAAGAAAGGATCACCTTCCAATTATAGCACAGTTCATAAAGAGATGAAATCGTCATTCTTGCATGGCTGTGCTGAGACTGATGGTTAGGAGACCGCAGCAGAAAGAAAGCCAGGCTGAGACTGCAAATGTAACCTCCAGCGCCACCTTGCTAGGGATGGGGAGCTGATTCCGGCGATGCTGCAAAGCTCACCAAAGAGAAGGTGGTCAGAGGGGGTGGGGAGGAAGGAGCCACTTCAAAATATGATTCCATGAATATAAAGACTTGTTTCACAGGACAAATCTTGACAAGGTTTGTGTATTCCAGTTATTCTGGCTACCAAATCCTTTCTTCTTCAGACAAAGTGTGACTGTTTCTGGTTCAGAAAACCATCTTGATTTGTTCTAGAAGTAGAAGGGAAAAACCAACTCTCATTGTTTTTACATCCAGAAAGTTGGTGCCTATCAGTGAAACCCAACCAAACCAAGTTCACTGTCATCCAGTGACTCCGACTCCTAGCAACGCTGTAGCACAGGGTGGAACCGCCCCTGTGAGTTCGTGAGACTGTAAGGGAGTTTCAAGACATGTCTGAACAAGTGCGTTATTCTTCAAATGTCTGTACCTTTTTTCCCACCACCTTTGCTGCCTTCCCTGATTGTCCCTTTGAGAGACCAACGCCATAAATATCAACATGGTTCTGA
>NW_022110962.1:0-1066 GCF_000313985.2 Echinops telfairi | reverse complement strand
GTGCATTTCACAGAAGTTCGGATTTTAGTCCCACCTTTGTAAGTCATGAGTCATTTGACCAGCAACTAGTCAAAGGGAGGAAAGGCCTCAGAATGAATCCTGTATCTCTTGCAGTAGTGCTTCTATTTCCATCATGGTGCTTCCCTTCTTCTGTAGTCTCATCTAGGACAGTGATGAAGTGATCTACTACCAATCATTTTCTTGTGATGATGTTCTTTCTCTCCTAGAATTTATAATTATGACCTCCCTCATCAGGATGATTTGTCTCTGCATTATTTAAGACTTAATCCAGGGTTCTCAATAAAACATTTGAATTTGGGAACATTTTATCTCTAGAAGATAACTGAGAAAAATCAGGATCTGATTTCCAGTTTCGTTTCTTACCAGTTGTGTAAAACGAAATCTCCTGATTCATTTTCAATCTTTAAAATAAGCATAAGACTTCAGGCCTCTCACAACAGAGTTGTTGTGAGAATTCATTGATAAAGTGTATAGAGAATTTTATACAGAGATTTTAGAAGATAATAAATGTTCTAAAACTGTGAATCATTGTGTTAGGTAGGTTTATTATGCCAACCTTGCCAATAGGAACATGTGGGATTAATAAGATCACAGTTTGATGGGAGGGCAAATAGATAAATGGCTTCACAAGGCCTGCCTCCCTCTCTCTTGCTCTCTGGTGATCAGGCCAGCGAGTTGCTACTTTACCTAGTTTCTCTTCCTCAACTTGTGAATTGCACTACCTGCAGGATAGGCAATCCATGCATTGTATTGCTAGAGCTTGAGGTTCCTTCAAGACCTGCTTCACCACACTGCTGGTGTATAAATCACTTGAGCTTCAGGCTGGCAGATCCTGTCATCTTGCATTGCTTGAGTTCGCTATCCCATCTGGGCCTGCTTCACTAAGCTCCTGGGCTGATGACTGTTGGTGACCTGCCCAGCTGTTTGCTGCCTGTGGCCAGATTGCCTGCATTATCCTAGGGAAGACCTGATTTTGTTTCTCTAGAGAACATGGTCTAACACAATTGGTACTAAGAGTGGGGTAGATGTGGTTATTGTAATTGAC
>NW_022110961.1:0-1104 GCF_000313985.2 Echinops telfairi | reverse complement strand
TGTGACTCCTTGCTGTCATCCTTTACCTACTTTTTCAAAGTCTCACAGGATCAACTCACAGTTGAAGCTGTTTGTTGATGTTTGCATGTGAAGAGCTAGAACCATAGAATCACATGGCCTTCTTCACAGAACTCCTCCCCTCTTCCATTCCTCAAGAAGCAGTCTGAATTTTACCCCACCCATCAATTGCAACAAAGGCCACAAACAAGAGCATGCCCTGGTGGCACTCCACAAGGCTACTGCCTACTGCTCCATGTTTTTGATTGTACTGCCAGGCTCTTGCAACCCCTCCATGCACCAGGTAGCGTTTACACAGAAGGACAACCATATGTCAGAGGTGCTCATTGAACTTTGGAACTCATAATCTACAAATTTAGTTGAACAGAAAATTGAGAGAGAATTATTTGTCTGGTATTGCCCTTAGTGATAACTGAGTATATGACCCATGGCCGTGAAATAATCTTAATGGTAGAAATTAAAATGGAAAGTAATCAATATTCTACTTACCTTAGAGTATTCACTTTTAAGTCAAAGTGTAAGATTTCTATGATGAATATATTTACATTCATATTATTGAGTTTAAAAATATTTTCATATGAGTTTAACTTAATCTAAAACTAGCAAAAATTATTATACTTACTATACTGTTTTCCTCCTCGGGAAGATCTTTTTGACCTTTCTTGCATTTGGGGTTTTGATATTGCATCTTGACCCTCAAGCAAAGTATCCTTTTCTGCTTCATCTTTCTGAGCTATATAAAGAGATATAGTGAGACCACATAGAAACTTAGATTCTTTGTGAACTCTGTCGAATTCAAATTTATAACCTATACATCAGCAGCATTTCCTCTCATTTTTGTAGTTATAAAACACTGCAATGGACTACACATAATATGAAAAGCAGCACTGTGCCTTCAGGAGATACAGCTGTTGTTCTTTGGTTTCCACTCCCTACAAAAGTTCTCTGAGGGTTCTGATTCTGACTATGCACAATATAGCTCACTGTCGTGGGCTGCTGCTTCATTTCCCACGTGGACTCCATTCTGTGAGAACAAAGGACTTTCTAGGCCACATCCAGACCAGATGGAATATATCCCAACATCTA
>NW_022110959.1:0-1115 GCF_000313985.2 Echinops telfairi | reverse complement strand
GGGGTCACCACAATGTGAGGAACTGAATGAGAGGGTCATGGCGTGAGGAAGGTTGAGAACCACTGGTTAGAGTGCCATGGTTTACTTCGCAAAGTGGTGACTCAGAGCTGTGGATCGTTAGGCCAATAAGTAAAGCTGAAGAGCCTCATTCTCCTCACCCACCTTCAGCTGGACATTTCTTTGATAGCAAGGAAATCTGCACAAGAATCTAATTATACTTTTTACTGTTTTGGCAGGAACTTGATCAGAAAATAGCAATTAAATCTTGTCGCTTAGAGCTAAGTACCAAAAACAGAGAACGGTGGTGCCATGAAATCCAGATCATGAAGAAGTAAGTGTACTTAAAGACTTCTGTTTCCTGGGTCCTGCAGCCCCGCCAGATGCAACGGCGTCAGGAGACCAGGAATTCACTCTCCCGATCGCCCTGGAAACTTACCTGTTTCTTTCATTAAATATGTGTTCTGTTTCAAACACGGGCAGTCCCCAGGTGATGAGTCACTCGCCGCCACTGAATCCATTCTGACTCATAGTAACCCTATAGGACAAAGTTGAACTGCCGCGTGGGTTTCCAAGACTGCAGTTCTGTATCGGAGTAGAAAACCTTGTCTTTGTCCCTCAAAGAGTGGCTGGTAGTTTCAACTGCTGACCCTGTGGTTAGCAGCCCAGGATGTAACTGATACACCACTACGTTTTGAGTAGTTATGTACAAACAAGGGCCTGTCGTATTAAAAATTCTAGGTACATAAATTGGCTCTTAACAGCAAATGGGTACTACTTTGCATGCACATCAAAACATTATGATGACTGAATTAATGTGTGAAAGATGTTTTAGAGTACCTGCAAGTGTTTCTTTAATGTTATACATAGAAAAATATACTGCCAAAGTAAACAGTGGACTTACTGATGTTAGATAGGAGCCTTGCTTAATTGTACAAATTAGACTTAAACAGAAGCATAGAAACAGAACTTGTTCAGAACCCAAGGACTACTTATAATAAAATTTCATTATGATTAAGAAAGTTTGAGGACCTAATGTCGGGGGTTTAAGTGGAGAGAAAATGTTTTGAGAATGATGTACAAATGCGCTTTACACAATTGATGTGTGTATGGATTGT
>NW_022110958.1:0-1095 GCF_000313985.2 Echinops telfairi | reverse complement strand
GCAAATGCCCATAGTGCCCCTCAAACAGACTTTGCCTAAGCAAGACCCTAGCAGCTCACATTTATTCAAAGCTTAGTGTCACACATCATTTTACACACTGCATTCATTCGATCTATAAGTAGTTCATTAAAAAAACTTTATAGCAAACAAATAATCAAGACCTTTTGAAATATGATTCATTTTCAGATTAACAAATGCAGAAAGTGAGGCTAATAAATTTGACCTGTATCAAAATCATTATGGTGGACAAAGCTGAGCTCAGTTTTACTTTCCCCTAATCCTATGGAATGAATCACCACAGTGGTTAATCTGTAATAAATCTGTAATGCTTGGGAAGATTTTAATTTGTGTCAATTGTAAATTTCCTGTTATTCCCATTCCAGCGAACAAAAAGGCTAGCAGCTTAAATACTTCTTAAAATAGTAAACCAGTTTTCAAATTGTCTAGCTATCTATTATTTTACTGGAATAAAATATTACACAATCAATTTAAAGAGTTAAATTCATTTCTATTTAATTTGAAGAATTTTATATTTAAAATTGTGTTACTCTGGTTGAATGTTCCAGTAAATACAAATTAACAAAAATACTTCTTCTAAGATGATACTCTACAAACAAATTTTGCTTTTCATGAAATGTACCTATTATTAAATGACATAAAATATCTTGTGCAACAATGTTAAAAACTTGGCTGCTAACTAAAAGGTTTCTAGTTCTAACCCATCATTGGCTTTTTCTGATCAAGATGAGGCAGTCTTCCATAGAGATTTACAAATCCTATTATGCCACAAAACAAATAAACTTTCTGCCTTGGAGTCAATTACGACTCTTAGCGACCCTACAGGACAGGATCGAACTGCCATTTGGGTTTTCAAGACTGTAACTCTTTACATGAATAGAAAGGCTCATCTTTCACCTGCAAAACACCTGGTTTTTCCAACTGCTACACAGCTTACTGTGTAGACTCACTGAATCTTGTTATCGCACATATAATTTTGGATGATCCATTTCAAGGGGGCCATAGGCAAGAAATCTACAGTATACAGTTGTTTCCTGAGTTTTTAAGATTTTAGGCTTTATGCTTTATAAGATAGTT
>NW_022110957.1:0-1116 GCF_000313985.2 Echinops telfairi | reverse complement strand
TTGGTCTATCGGACCTCTCACCGTCAAATGTTTTCTGAGTTGGTCAGGTGATCTCTTCCCTGGGTCTGATGGCTTCTTGAGCAAGGCGCTTCTGTTTGGAGCGGCCGACTGTCGGGACTGTGCTTTCTGCAGATGTTCAATGGGCCACATCTGGTTAGAACCCATGTTCACTTGCTCTGACGGGATGTTTTCCAGGCAGTAAAGGTCCGAACAAGCAAACAGTCAATACATGGGGTACCTGTATTCCAACATCCTGTGACCATCGCTCATCTCCTAAGAGGAGATGCCTTAGAAAAGTGTGGCATTTCTAATGTTAGTCAGGGCTGACTGCAAGGTCAACAATTCGAATCCACGAGCTGCCCCGTGGGAACAAGATGAGTCGATCTCCTCTGGTGACGATTTACAGCCTCCGAAACCCAAACTGACAACTCAGCTGACACGATGAGTCAGAATTGACTCAATGGCAGTGAGTTTGAGGTCAACCACTGATATACTGCGTGTCTCTCGTTCACGTAATATTTTTATCACAGGCCCATCTACCTTACAGCATCGCTGCTACATGTTGGAATCCACTTGATGGGAGTGGATGAGTGGGAGTGGAAACGTGTATGTCTTAAATGAAATGCCATTATAGGGGTTTTCTTTATTACAGAAAAAAAGCATGCTTGTTACATACATACAAAACTAACAGTGCAGATAAGCTAAAACACAATAGGAAAAATATCTTTAATTTTACTATATAGAGGCCACTTGCCTATGTCCTTTCAGATGCTGACCTCTGAAAATGTGTGTGTGTGTGTCTCCCCTTGCTGTCTAGTTGGTTCTGACTCATCCTGATTCCACTTCTGTCTGAGTAGACTTGTGCTGCGTGAGGTTTTCCATGGCTTTGATCTTTGGGAAGTAGATCACCAGGCCTTTCTTCCCAGGTGCACCACATGAGACACAAATCTCCAACCTTTCAGATAGTCACTAAGACTTTAGCTGTCTGTACTTCTTAGGGACTCCTGAAAATGTGTATAGTTTTTTTTATTGACTGATTATATAGAGTTATTTGAATCTTTGAAACCTGCATTAACTATTCTTCTGTTGGTGATATTTGGAATGTGTCCTGTGCCT
>NW_022110956.1:0-1035 GCF_000313985.2 Echinops telfairi | reverse complement strand
TAACCCTAAACCTAACCCTAGGGCTAACCCTAAACCAAATCCTAGGCCTGAACCTAATCCAAACCCTAACCCTAACTCTAACTCTAACTCTAACCCTAAAACTAACCCTAACCCTAACCCTAAATATCGGATTAAACCTAACCGTAACGGTTGGCCTAACCCAAACTTAATGCCAACTCTAAACCTAATCCTAGGCCTAAAACCAACGCTGACCCTAAACCTAACTCTGGGCCTAAACCTAACCCTAACCTAGGAGTAACCTTAAACCTAACCCAGAACCAAACCCTAAACCTAACCATAACCTAAGTCTAACTCTAAACCTCAAACTAACCGTAACGCTAACCCTAAACCTAATTAAAACCTTAACCCAAACCCTTCCCATAATGCCAACCTTAATCCTAAACCTAATGCTAGGCCTAACCCTAACCCTCACCCTAGCCCTGAACCTAACCCTAACCATAAATGTGGGCCTCATCATAGCCCCAATTCTAAACCTAGGCTGAAGCCTAACACTATGATTAACCCTAACCATAACCTTAGAACTAACCCTAACCCTAGCCTTAACCCTAGGCTTAACCTTAACTCTAAACCTAACCCTAAACCTAACCATAATGCTAACCTTAACCTTAACCCTAACCTTAACCCTAGGCCTAACGTTGACCCTAACACACACTAACCATAACCCTAAACCTAACCCTAACACTAACCTAGGCTTATTCTTAAACCTAGCCCTAGACCTAACCATAACCATAACCTAGGTCTAAACCTAAACCTCAACCTAATCGTAACGTTAACCATAATCTTAAATCTAATTCTAAACCTAACCCTAACACTTCCCCAAACACTATCCCTAATCCTAATCCTAATCCTAATGCTAGGCCTAACCCTAACCCTAAACCTATTCTTAACGATGAGCCTCAATTTTCCAGAAAACCAGGTAGTTGCTTGCCATTCTGGTGGGGAGACGCCAAGGAAAGCCGCTATTGTCCACAAGTCCCAAAATCACACGCAGGGCTAAATGTGAGACACCCAGGG
>NW_022110955.1:0-1082 GCF_000313985.2 Echinops telfairi | reverse complement strand
GTGTGGGGGCTGCCCGCAGAACCCTGGAGACCAGGGAATACCATGGGGAGACTTGACTCTGGAGTTGCTTTTACTGGTTCTCCCTGGCCTAGCTTTCTGCTGCCTAAAGACTTGAAAGCCCTGGAGGGAATGGAGGGAAGAGTAGGAATGGTATCTGAAGGAATGCTGTTGTTTTGGTCTTGTGGGTTTATTTATTCATTCCTTTATCATTCACCCTTTGCTTCTAAAACAATCATAAGCAAAATGGTGTGTGTGTGTGTCTATATACTACCTGGTACCCTGTCCATGGGGGTAGCAGCTAAAGCTTCCATTAGATTCTCAATGTAGTCTCTGCCACCGCACATGATTAAAAAAATCCCTGCAGATATTGAATTGACATTTATTGAACCCATTCTTTGACAGACACTGTGCTAAATTAGTTTATTTTGAGATGGAGGGGAAATGAGTAGACATTTTTTATGAAGTAATAAAAAAAATCCTTGCAAGAAATTTGGAAAAATAATGAGACATCTAAAGGAAAAAAACCAACCCTGCAATCTAGCTGTAACATTGGACCCTTTACACGTCTACAGTTACCTTGTAAGTGACTCTTTTCTCCTGGGACTGTGAGACTGAGTGTTCAAAGAGCTGCTCCCAAAGGCACATCGCCCTTGATCTCAAGGAGCAAAGGATCAACAGCATGTTCATGGTGGGAGCAACGTGCATGTAGGTACAAACACTGGGTGAATTCTAGGTCTGTAGTGACTAGGAGCCCAGGATGCAGAAGGGAGCTGGGACGTGTCTGCTCAGAGAAGGTAATGATTGAGTGGGTCTTGAAGAAATAATATGGGAAGAGGAGTGTTGCTAAAGCAAAGGATAGACTCAGACCCTACCATGAAGCTGAGACCCTAGTCCCTGATCATAGAATAGCCTATAACTTCTTGTAGCTTTTTTTTAATTCTTGAAGGATATCACCACCATTCTCAGGCATATTTATTGCCCCTGCTTAAAAATAAGCAAACAAAACAACAAAAGAAAACTAGATTGACATATTTTATTGAATCCAATTTATCAAAAAATATAAAGAGCCCTGGCCATGAGCC
>NW_022110954.1:0-1116 GCF_000313985.2 Echinops telfairi | reverse complement strand
TAGTTATACACCTGAGCATACTCATGTCTAACTAGGTTAATGAGGTAAGATAACAACCATAATAGTCAGGGGATGAAATATGAAAGAACTATTGGATAATTGTGTGCTTCTTCAGTGCTATACTGCATCCTGTACTAAACATCTCTTCCATGT
Organism: Echinops telfairi; assembly: GCF_000313985.2. Lineage (NCBI taxonomy): Eukaryota > Metazoa > Chordata > Mammalia > Afrosoricida > Tenrecidae > Echinops > Echinops telfairi. The sequence goes on along the minus strand of NW_022110954.1, from coordinate 963 downwards.
GGTCTTTCTGTGAGAGACTGACCAATTATCTTTCAGGTGGGTTTTGGATCTTGACTCTGTCCACACACCTTCACTTCTATTGGAGTCCTTGGGGATTTGGAGGTTGTTGTTTTTTTAAAACCTGGTACCTATTCCCACTGACACCTTATGATCACAGGTTGGTGTGCTTCTTCCATGTGGGCTTTGTTACATCCCTGACAGATGGCCACTTGTTTGACTTCAAGCCTTTAAGACCCCATATGTCATAAATTTTAATAACCGGGCATCATTCACTTTCTTCACCACATTTGCTTATGCACGCATCCTGTCTTCAGCTATCGTGTTGGGAATGTGTCATAGAGTACCAAATTATTAGAACAAGCTGTTCTTGTATTGAGGTAAGATTTGAGTAGAGGCCCAAAATCCATCTGTTTTCTTGATGTATTTACATATATGTATGTATACATGGACAAATATACCTATCTTTATATATTTACATATACACATATCTATGTTATTCTCTCTACATATATATAATTTTTACTTTCTTTCACCTTCCTCTTTTTTTTCTTTCTTTCCTCCTACCCCACCAATATGGCTACCTGTCATTCACCTCTCAGTAGTTCCTCTCAGATACATTTCAATTGATTAAACATGACCAGTAAGTGTACACCCACCTCATAATTTGTTTTAGTGCCCTTGATAGTCCCCTGCCCCTGTCATTGTTTGCTCACCACTCCCCTCCTCCCTTCTACCTCCCCCCCACCCCCCCACGCTCAATCATTGATCCTGCCCCTGTCTCCTTAGGCTTGTTTATCCTGCTTAATTTAAATAGATAGAAACCCAAAAGAAAAAAAAAGATTAAGAAAGTAAATGAACAGGTACAATACCAATAGTTCTTTCATATTTCATCCCCTGACTATTATGGTTGTTATCTTACCTCATTAACCTAGTTAGACATGAGTATGCTCAGGTGTATAACTA
>NW_022110953.1:0-1116 GCF_000313985.2 Echinops telfairi | reverse complement strand
GACGCAGAGGTGGCCACGATGCTGCTGCAAGACAATGAGTGCTGACGATGGTGCACAGCCGCAGGTCCCAGGATGCAGAAGGAGGTGGTGCTGGCCCCTTCTCGGTCTCAGGTCTTATTCCCCATGAGGAACAAGCTTTGGTGGCTTTAAGCCCCTGGTTTGTGGTCGTTTATTATGACAGCCCTCAAAAGCAATACAGAATATAGCGCACTCACAACAGAGGGCAGGCAGTATGGTGCATTTTCATAAATGTGCACTTGGAGCCCTGGCAGCACAAGGTGACACGTTTGGCTGCTAACCTGAGGGTTGGAGGTTCAAATCCATCGAGCTGCTCCACAAGAACAAGGCCTGGCCATCTCTCTGCACCGTCTGGAAAACCTGTCACGGGAGGTCACCATGAGCTCAAACATCCACCAGACCACACCAAACAATAACATGCCCGATAGCCACCGTTCAACCCAAGACAGAAGCAGCCGCTGATCTAAATCTTCCTCTTGTCCCGACCTCATCTTCAACTCCCAACTCCTGCTCCAGCCTCCTCCTCAAGGAAACCTCTTCTGGCTTTTCTGGCATCCAGCTGCGCCTGAGTTCAGTGAAGTCGTGCGTATACTGATTTCCTACACTGCTATCGAGTTGCTGCCAACGCTTGGTGATCCCAGAGCCGGGCAAAACTATCCCTGTGAGTTTCTGAGACTGGAACTCTTTACAGGAGGAGAGAGCCCCTTCTCTCTCCCTCAGAGTGGACGGTGGCGTCCAGCTGTTGACCTTGCGGATTGCAGTGGAATGCTGAAGCATGACGCCACCAGGACTTCTTATCGCTGATACTCGATACTATTCTAGCAAAGAGTCAACAGGGTCCAAGTGTGTTTCTGGAGTTTTTCATTGCTGTATAGTATTCCACCGAATGACTCCGTGACTAGATGCACGTATTTATCTGTTCTACTATTGGTGGATATCGTGTTTTTTTAATTTTGGATTTCTGCTTCAATAGTTCCTACTTTCAATGTTTCGTTTGCTTTGGGACTCGTTTCCTCTTTTCCTAGGTTCTTGAGGTGGGAGCTTCGATGGCTCATTTGAGACTTTCCTCCTTTATAGATTTAGTGCTATGAATGCTCC
>NW_022110952.1:0-1060 GCF_000313985.2 Echinops telfairi | reverse complement strand
CCCTGCCCCGTAGGGTCGCTGGGGGTCAGGACTGGCTTGCGGGCTGTGAGTTTGGCTTTGGGGGCTGGCTTTCACCGGGATGTACTTTCCGACGAGCCGCCACTGGAAAGCTAAGAGGCTGAGCAGAGTTTCTGCCAGGCTCTCAGAGCTGGAGGAACAGTAATTGGAAGCCCAGGTTTGCCCAGAAGCTGGTGCCCCCCACCTCTTGGGTTGGGTCTCAAATGAGCTGCTCCCTAGGAATGAGCCCTACCTGAAGCAATACAGTCCCTAAACAAGAGGGGCAATAAGTCACAGAAGTATGACTAGAAGAAATATATATGTTACTAGAAAATCTCCCATATACGCCTCCACATAACCATGGCATTAAAGGACACGTGGCCGTAAAAGTGAGAGCATATTTTAAACGGAATAAGGGAAATTACATACCAAATGGGAGGTTTCTCGTGTTTAGCCTGGGTCATACAGCACAGGTATTTGCTGTATGACCAATCACGGAACTGTGCACATCCTGGCGGGAGAGGGGTGGGGAACTGGGGGGGGGGCACTCCTTTTCTGTGTGTATATTATATTTCACAATTTAAATGGCTAAATGAAAGCATGCACCGCAGAATCGAAAGGGAAAGGAAAAAAAGAAAGAAGGGGAAAAAAGGGGGGGGCGGGACCAGAGGTTACCAACAGGCCAGAAACTTTTGAGCAAACCGGAACGCTTCCAAGCAGATGGCCCCGGAACCAGAGACAAGCTAAGGCTGCCAACCACCAGATGAGGAGCTCCCAAGACATATTTGGGTGGATGTCCCTTGCAGAACTCAGAGCCCCAGGGCTGGAACGAGAGCAAGCCAGGGGCAGCTGGCAGGACATATGGAAGGCCTCCAGTCAGGGCCTGACTTCACACTACCCACCACCCTGCGCAGCCGGCCGGCATCTGTCCCCAGCTTCACTCTCGCCACAGAATCTGGGTTATTTGCCTCTGTGGCTTCTAATCAGGGTGGTTGGACAGAGAAATGAATGGAACGGAGACCAGTAATCAGCGTGCTACCACACAAACATGGTGGGGCGTGGG
>NW_022110951.1:0-1117 GCF_000313985.2 Echinops telfairi | reverse complement strand
CATTCTACCCTGTCCTACAGAGCCGCTACGAGTGGGCACCGATTGGATGGCAGCGAGCGTTTGGTTTGGTTTGATCATGTACTTGGTATGGACTCCATCCATCTCTCATCTTTGGGGAAAGTTTATTCCCAGATTTAGGATGCCAGGAAACACATCTTGGTAGGGTCCTTTATTTGACCAGGCACAGGATTGTGGGGCACCTGCCATTCCCAGTGAGTGGGCTTGCTCCTCACCTGCTGAGGAAACACCTGGTCTCCAAGGGCACAGCCATCGCAGCCCCAGCTTCTCAGCCTCAAGTGGGGCTTATTTTAAAGAGCGAAGCCGCATGGCCTTCAGCAGTCTGGTGCTAGGTGTGTGACAGACCAAAGCGAAATATTCTCAGCTGCATGACTCAGGAACTGCCCTGGAAATCGCCAGGGACAAGCTGGGTCTGGGGAAATGTGGTCTGGGAATTCCAGCCTAGAGAGACACACTTTTGGCAGCCCCTGCTGCAGCCACGGCTGAGGCGCAGAGAGGGAAGGGACTGCATGAAGGGGACCCCGGTCTAGATGCGAAGGGCTTCCTGTGATTCAGAGTTCCAGCTGCATCTGGGTGCCTTGTCAATCAACAGGGGAACCAACCCAACTGGCCCCCTAGGGCCCCTGGTTGGAATCTTCCCAGGAGGCTGACAGGGGAGGTGAAATTCTATGCACTGGGCTGCTAACTAGTCAGCAGTTCGAAACAACCGGCCACTCCCTGGGAGAAGCTTTCTACTCCCGTAAAGATATACTGTCTAGAAAACCCACAGGGACTGTTGTACTCTGTCCAGAGGGGTTATTCTGAACCAGAATTGCTGGAGGACAGTGAGTTTATAGTCTTGCGAAATATAAAACTGTAGTTTTCTAGTTTGCCAAATATCTTATTTTTAATTGACTATAATTTTTTTAAGATTTTTTTTTCCTTTCCCCCTCCTCCCAGTCTCTCCAGAGCCTTCAAATTCTGCTTCTCTGGGTGTGAAACTCTCTTTCTGGCTGTTGTTACTGTGTCCTTTTATATCAAGAAGTAATTCTGCATCTGGGTGCATCCCAGCCCATTCCAACTCAAGTCCATCGTCCGAAGCTAGTCCATGACTCCCTCT
>NW_022110950.1:0-1073 GCF_000313985.2 Echinops telfairi | reverse complement strand
ACACACACACACACACACACACACACAGGCCTGTGAAGCCGTACCCTCACGCGCAGGAACAAAGGCATTTCAACTCTCTCTCACACTCACTCTGTCTCCCTCAGCCACTCTCAGACACGCAGACATATACAATCTGAGATGGAAATAGGTTTGGGGGCTCTGAAAGGAAAGGATTGGATGTTCTGAACCGATTCGAGTTTCCGAATTGGCAGTTCTTAACCAAACTCTGCTTGTTTGCTTTTTCTTTCTTCTTCTTCTTTTTTTTGGTTGCCACCCAGGGAGAGGAATCATTTCTAAGAATTGAAAGATGCGAACCGCTGCAGGCTCCTGCGGCAGTCTGCACACCCGCCTGGAGACCTGGCAGGGCCCTATCCCGGGCCTCACAGAGCAGAACCCTCAGGCCCGTGTCCAGCTTAGCCTGTGCCCTCAGGGCTGTCTTCGTACTGCTGCCTCCAGACCCGAGGCCTGACCAGCTCTCACGCTGGCCTCACACTAGCCCCGAGGCCAGAGTGGCCGTGTCAGCATGAAGACTCAGTGGCTGGGTCACACCATGCTTTCCTGGTTCCTCCCACCCCACTCACCACCCCACCACTGACTTGGTCACCGATCTCTCGAAGGAGGCAGACGGTCCAAGACTAAGGTGACCAGATTTTAACATTGGTAAAGCAGGACAAAAGTGGGACACCATTGATAAAACTCATATCCTGGCGAAATAGCCACATGGCAGCCGAAAACCTTAGCTTGTCGTGTATTCTTTCCAAAAATCGGGACTTTTTAAAAATGCCGTGGGACGTGGGGAAAATTGTTAAAAATAGGGACTGTCCTGCCCAAAGCGGGACGTCTGGTCACCTTATCCAAGACCCCAACATGCTAACATTTCTTTGGAGGGATCTTTTAGCGTCCCCTTTCCTTTATGCTTCTGTCAGCTCCTTCTAGGCTGCCTTCATGAGCGCACCAGCCTCCCATCAGTTCCCTTCACTGCCTGCCTTGCCCCCTCCAGCCCTGGCCTCAACACTGCTGCCCAAACCTTGCTGGATAACTGTGGCAGGAACTGGGCCTTCAGACCCACACAA
>NW_022110949.1:0-1062 GCF_000313985.2 Echinops telfairi | reverse complement strand
CCCTCCTATGGGTTCCCAGGCTGTCAATCTGTTCGGGAGCAGACAGGCTCAGCTTTCTCCCCAGAAGCAGCTGGCTGGTGGCTTTGAACCACTGATCTTCCAGTTAGCAGCCCAATGCCTAACTCAGGGGCCACCAGTGCTCCTCCTGCACTGGTGGGGATGACCTTGGCTTGGAAAGCCTGCGCAGCAGTCGCCAGGAGCGGGAGCTGACCGGAGGATAACAACCCCAGATCACGTTTCCCCGCAAGGGGAGCGGGCGGAGAGGCTCTGGGACGTGTTCTGAGGTGTGAGCCAGGCCAGGTAGGAGTCCCGCACTCTTCAAACTGCGGGTCCACACAAAACACGATGAAATCCCCTCTTTAGCAAAACGTCACGTTGGTTAATAGGAGTATCTGAGTTATGCAGGGCAGAAGGCCACTCCTCTGACTCACCCTCTTCCCCGCTGAGATTTAACCACAGCAGGCAGCCAGAGTGGGATGCCGGGTGCAACGGCGTCACTGCAGCTGGCTCCGCTCCCCAGCTGCCCACCCATGCCAAAATAGAACCCTGCCCCCCACCCCAAGGTCTTTCCTGAGGACTCAGTTGGAGATTATCCTCCCACCACGGGTGACAACTTTATACAAGCCACCCACCAACCCCCCTGCTAAAGACGAGGTGGCCCCAGCTCAGCTGCCCCACAGGTCGGGCAGAGCTGCCCCTGTGGGTTCCCAAGGCTGTCCATCATTAGAGAAGCAGACTGCCTCCTCTTCCTCCTAAGGAGCGGCTGGTGGATTTGAACCACTGACCTTGAGGTTAGCAGCGGAATACTTCACTGTGAGATGGAGGGGGGCGCAACTCCAGGGGTGCGAGTCTCATGAGGTCACGCGTGTGCAACAGGGACGCGTCCCAGGCCCTCTCCTAGTTGCGCCAGGGCCTGTCACATGCCTCACTTCCCGACGGAAGCTTCCACAGGCTGTGACCTGGCCCGCCCCTCGCTCATCCTGCTCCCCAAGGAAAGGCCATGTGCTGGGGCGGTGGGCTTCCTTCTGGGGTTCAGAGTGACCGTCGTGGCCCCAGCTCACC
>NW_022110948.1:0-1117 GCF_000313985.2 Echinops telfairi | reverse complement strand
GATGATAATTACAACACTAGTCCCTTTATAAGAACATGGTTGAATACGTCACTGTGACATCTAATTCAACACTTCAACAATGATACCCCCAGCTCAGCGTACAGTGGCACTGTTATTTTCCTTTGATTAGGTTCTACATTTCTATGAAGTTGACCTAAGATTGCAGTCTACCAATGCTTTGATTTTTGGCAGCTGTATAATACTTTTGGCACAAAAGTACTGATCTATATCTGAGTTTTCTCTAACCTTGAATTTTTGCATTTGGCTATTTTCTTTTATACTAAGTTCGGGATTTAATAAAATGGGGTTATTCAAGGTAGATTTTTAAAAAGGCATTTCCAACTCTATCCTGAAGAGACCATAATGGATATATGTCTTATGAATTAAGGCCTGAAAGAGATGATGGATACTCTAAAATGAAAAAGAGAATGTTTACTAATGGCATAATAAAGGAAGGAAGATAGAGAAATAAGAGTCATCAAATGGTAGCGGGGTTAAATGAAAAGAAGTGCTTTTGAAAATAAGTGTTAGGCAATGCTGCAATGTTGGAGGGGATTTGAACTGAGACATTACTTGCCAAATTAAGCAGAACATAATCTTTGAGAACTATATTATGCTAATTCATTAACTTGTCCCACAAGACCTTAGTCCCAAGCTTTTTGACCCAAGACACCACTCCAGTGATTTGTTTGGATATGTGTAAGAGGGCTCAGTTACTGTGTTCCCTATTTGGTGTGTTATACATATAGATGTATATGCACACCCAAATGTGCACATACATATACCTACCGATCTAGAAAGCAGTTTAAAGAAAACAAAATCCTCAAATTTGACCAATGACATCATGATAAATGAACAGAAGCAGAGAAAAAACCCAAAGGTTTTAATTATTTTATTTTCCTTGGGTCCTTCACAACTTTCATCAGAGCTGAGTAAGAAAATTAAACAACACATTACCATGGGCATGTCTGGTGCACCACATCTCTTTAACGTTTGAAAAAACACAGATGTCATTTTCAGGCATAAGATGGTCTAACACAAGCCATAATTGAATTATAGCATTGGGGGTAATATTGAAATTACCATAGACTGTTAAAAGAACCAAACATTTTTTTTT
>NW_022110947.1:0-1060 GCF_000313985.2 Echinops telfairi | reverse complement strand
GTTTAGGGTTAGCATTAGGGTTAGGTATTTTGTTTAGGCTTAAGTTTAGGATTAAGGTTATAATTAGCATTAGGCCTAGAGTTAGGGTTAGGCTTAGGGTTAGGGTAGGGCTAAAGTTTAGACCTAGGGTAAAGTTTAGGGATAGGGTTGGGTTAGGATTAGGGTCAGGGTTAGGCCTAGGTATAGGGTTAGGGTTAGGACTAAGTTTGGTGTTGGTGTTAGGTTTATCATTAGGATTAATATTAGGGTTAGGCCAAGGGTTAGGTTTAGGATTAGTGTTAGGTTTAGGCCTAGGATTACGTTTAGGTTTATGAATAGGGTTAGGGTTAGGGTTAAGCCTAGGATTATTCCTAAATTTAGCATTAGGGTTAAGTATATGGTTAGGGTTAGGCCTAAGGTTAGTTTTAGGGTTAGGTTTAGGGCTAAGCTTGTGGTTAATTTGAGGATTAGGGTTATTGTTAGTGTTAGGCCTAGTGTAAGGTTTAGAGTTAGGGTTAGGCCTTGAGTTAGGGTTTTCTTGAGGGTAGGTTTATGGTTGGGTTAGGTTTAGCGTTAGGGTTAGCAATATTGTTAGGGTTAGGTTTAAGCTTAGGGTTAGGGTTAGGCCCAGGGTTTTTGGATAGTGTTAGTGTTAGGGTTAGAGATATGGTTAGGTTTAAGGTTAAGGTTAGGCCTACGGTTAGGGTTAGGGTGAGAGTTAGGGTTAGGTTTAGGTGTTGGGTTAGGGTTCATGTTAGGGTTAGGAAATAAACTTCAGGAATTCTGGAAAATCTAGGCTCGGCCAGGCCTTTTTCTGCAGGCCAGCCAAGTGAATTCTGGTCAGGCTGAGGCAATTACACTTCACTCTGGGTCTTACTCAAAGCTATGTAGAGACTTCATTTCAAGAGTCCTCACAAGACTGAATATTACTGTGGTCAACAAGCGCTACAATATGCTATATTCATTAGGATATTTGCTGCCTTTAACCCAGGGGACTTGTGGATCCTAATTACAATAAAGAATGGAGTTTTATGTAACTTCCTGTGCTTCACAGCAAGGTTTCCTCATTGAGCTTGTTAGC
>NW_022110946.1:0-1117 GCF_000313985.2 Echinops telfairi | reverse complement strand
AGAGTGTGGCATCAGGATTGGAGGAAGGCTTATTAACAACCATCAATATGCAGGTGACACAAACTTGCTTGCTGAAAGTGAGGAGGAATTGAGGCCTTTGCTGATGAAGATCAAGGATTATAGTCTTCAGTGTGGATTATGATTCAATGCAAAGAGGACCAAAATCCCCAAACTGGACCAATAGGTAACATGGAGAATAAATGGAGAATACGTAGCTTGAAGTGGTCAAGAATTTTGTCTTGCTTGTATTCACAGTTAATGCTTGTGGAAATGGCAATCAAGCCATGCGAAGGCATGTTGAATTGGGTAATCTGCTGCACAAGACCTCTTTAGAGTATTGAAAAGCAAAGGTATTGCTTTGAGGACGAAGGTGCCTGATTCACCCTATGGTATTTTCCATTGCCTCATCATTTGCCTGTGAAAATTAGATATTGAATAAGGAAGACCATAGAAGAATCAATGCATTTGAATTACGATGCTGGAGAAGCATATCAAAGGTACCATTGACTGCTTAAAAAAATAAAAAGACAAGTCAATCTGTCTTGGAAGAAGTACGGCCAGGGTGCTCCTTAGAGATGAGGATGGTCAGAGTCTGCCTCAACTACTTTGCAGATATTGTCAGGAGAGACGAGTCTCTTGAGGAGGACGTCAAGCCAGGTAAAGTGGCGGGAAGAGAAAAAGAGGAAGGCCCTTTGCGAGAGTAATCGACACAGTGGCTGTAACAATGCGTTCGAGCACAGCAACAATTAATTGTAAGGATGGTGTTCTGTTCGATTGTGCATGGGGTCGCTATGGGTCGGAAATGATTCCATTTGATGGCACCGAACAACAACAACCCCCGAATTTAATTTCTTTTGAGGAGGAAATGGAGGCACTTATCTTGAAGAGTTTCCCACAATTCAAAAGTGGCCAATGGGAACCTCAGGGTATAGGGTAGCCTGGTTCTCTGCCTGCTATGCTTCCTGTAAGTGAATATTTGGTGCTAAAAGCTGGGTCAGATTCGGGTTTGGCTTTTCCTTTTACCAAGACCACTTCAAAGAGGGCTTTATTTTCTTCCACCAGGAGACATACAAGGGGGCTTCCAAAAGTGCATGGAAAAATGAAATTAAAAGATAAT
>NW_022110945.1:0-1058 GCF_000313985.2 Echinops telfairi | reverse complement strand
CCTAGATCCAGCTCCCTCGGGCCTGCTCCTTGGCTCACGGTCTCCGGACGTGACATCAGCAAGATGGACACAAAACGTCACCGTGGGGGGGCCGGACACCACCCGCCTCCCCAAAAACAAGACTCAGGAGAGTGCTCTAGATCAAAGAGGAAGGAAGGAGAACCCCACAATGCACGCTATTTGTGACCTTAGACGGGAACGTGGATGGAAATAAAAATAAAGCCAGAAAGACACTGCTCGGACAATGCGGGGATCTGACGCTGGGCAGTATATCTTGTTATTAAATGTTACGCAGGGGGTGGGGAGGGGTTAAACTGGTATATTTGCTCGGTATATAGTTTCACCTCATCTGTATGCAAACCGCTAAGGGCACCTCCGCTCCCAGCCACAGTCAGTCTGTGAACACCAGCCCACCCTGGAAGGCGGGCAGTGGGGCTCCAGCGGACCGCCTGACTCATGTGGACCAGCCCTCTGAGTGTGCGCCGACAGCCCTCCCACAACTGAGGGCATCACTGCCTGCCTGCTCTCAGGAAAGGCCGGTCTCCCTTTCCCGACGGCAAAGACGCCTTTGGGGGGCCTGGTCCCGACCTGTCCTCAGAGCAGACTGTCTGGGCGCGGCAGGCCAGGCTTTATCACCCGTTCCCATTTCTCAACACGCAGGGTGGCCCAGTGACTGGCTCTGGGTCTCACGGCAGGCACGTAGGGACATGATTCTGGGATCTGTCACACCTATGTGCTCCCCCACTCCCTTCAATGCCCAAGAAGGGAAACCGGCTCACAGATCTCCTCCCCGACAGACAGACACACACAGTCATGGCTCCAGCTGAGGAACAGACTGGGAAGGAGGTGGGGGCCAGGGAGACCCTTCTAGGTCCATCATGAAAATGCAAGACTGCCACGGAGAGGGTGCCGACTCAGGGCCACCCAACAGGGCAGAGTCGGACAGAGTCGGACGGCCCCTGCGGGTCTCTGAGGCTGTAAATCTTTATGGGGCACACCGCAGCCTCCTCTTCTCCCACAGTGCAGTGGGTGGGTTTGAACTGCAGGGCTCTGTGGTT
>NW_022110944.1:0-1058 GCF_000313985.2 Echinops telfairi | reverse complement strand
CTGTTCTTTTCATCTCTGAATTATTTATCCTGCCTATAGTATCTAGATAGACATGCAGCTACATTAATAAGTGCAAGAACCAGGCAAAGCCAAATAAAACAACACAGGGAATTCAAGACCAACCAAACAACAAAACAAAACAAAAAACCCCCAATAAGAAAAAAAGCCACTGACAAAAATGGGAGAACCTATAAATAGTTCAAGGTCTGTTTGTTGGCCTTATGAGTGTTTTCCAGTCCAGTCTGATGGGGGGGCCACACTCTGTCTCCAAAGTCTATGTTTGGTATTCCCAAGTGATTTCATCACTTTGCTCCCTTTGCTGCTCTGTTGCATGCCCTTAGTGTTTTGCCCCAGAGTGATGTGATGGGGTCAGATTATGTACAATTCCCTCACTGTGTCTCAAGTGTGGTCTCCTGCAGCACTATGGTTTAGTGAGGGACATTGTGTCTCATGGTGGGGCTGGCCCTATGGTCCTCTTATGTTGTCTGCTCCGAGCAGGAATATCGTCCTCGGGACTTAGTGGACCAGCATTCTGTGATGCTCCCTATCCTACATGACTGATGAAGACAAAATGGGTACATAAACAAATGTGAAGAAAGCTGATGGTGCCCGGCTATCAAAAGATATAGCATCTGGGGTCTTAAAGGCTTGACGATAAACAAGCTTCCATCTAGCTTGGAAGCAACAAAGCCCACATGGAAGCAGCATACCAGACTGTGTGATCATGGGGTGCCAATGGGATCAGGTGTCAGGCATCTAAGACACAGAACAAAATCATACCCAATGTGAATTGCGGCTGGGTGGGCATGGAGTGGAGACCCAATGCCCATCTGTAGACAATTGGGCATCCCTTCACAAAGAGGTCACAGGGAAGAGATGAACCGGTCAGGGTGTAGTATAGCACCAATGAAATACACAACTTTCCTCTAGTTCTTTGGTGCTTCCTTCCCTCAACTATCATGACCTCAATTCTACCTTACAAAACAGATTAGACCAGAACATGCACACTGCTACATATAAGAGCCCACAACACAGGGAATCCAGGATCGATAAACCCC
>NW_022110943.1:0-1078 GCF_000313985.2 Echinops telfairi | reverse complement strand
TGCTCCAGCACCCAGGGCTGCATCGGGGTAGGTCCATGTGGCTTCTCCTTGGGGATCTCTTGCAGGAAATCAGCCTTGCAAGCTGAAGCAGAGAACTGCTAAGGCAGCTGCACCCTGGCGCGACCATCACAAAGCAAGAGACTGGAGAACTAGAAAGGCGAGGCTCACCAAGCTACTTATCCCTCTGGCCCTTCAATTAATCCCACATGTGTTTATTGGCCAAGTTGGCACAATAAACTAACTCAAGAAGCAAGATCTGTCCTATGAAAATTTAGTTTAGAAGCATTACCTCATCCACTCTACAGCCTGGATCTTTTTTCTTCAGACTTCCTTTTGTTCCACAAATTCATATATCTATGAGTATATATATATATACTCATAGATATATGAATATATATATATACATAGAGAGAGAGAGAGAGAGAGAGAGAGAGAGAATATATATACTGAAAAGGAACATGTCTCCAGAAGGCCCAAACTGCTATCTTGAAACTGTGTACATCTAAGAATGCAGAAGTCTCTGGTGAAGGATGAGAGAGATGTAAACATCACCTTCAGAAAGGTATACACTTGCATGGAAAGTATGTTGAGAAACAATAGCTTTACATTTTGATAATTTTGTCTATTGAAAGAGTATAGTTTTTGACTTGATAGATAATAAGAAAAACTCATAATCATAGCAGGCATTTAATTGTAGAGTCACCTCAACTGACAAATTTAGAGGGAGTTTTTATTGTTATTCATTTTATGTCTTTTTGTTAATATGTATTTCCAAGATCTATATTATAGGCATATAAGATATATGTTAGGGTTAACAAATATTCAGTAGTAGAAGGAAAGTAGAAAGAAAAGAAGTGAGGTATAGAAGAAGGAAGATTTGGAATTTGAATCTTTTTCAGTACTGATGTTTTTATCCTGATTTTTGACAACATTAAATTATTTCTTTTCTTCCTATGGGTATTTGTGTATTTGAGTATTTGTGAAACAATACTAGCTAGAAACTTCTTCTTTTTAAAAAAATATCATTTTATTAGGGGCTCATACAACTCTTATCACAATCCATACACACATCAATTGT
>NW_022110942.1:0-1057 GCF_000313985.2 Echinops telfairi | reverse complement strand
GGTGGGCTGACCTCGAGCTACGGGGGCTTCACGAGCCCTGGCCTCACCTATGGCCTGAGCTCCCTGCAGTCCAGCCTCAGCCCAGGCGGGGGCTCCAGCTCCTTCTCCCGCTCCAGCTCCACCAAGGCTGTGGTGGTGAAAAAGATCGAGACCTGGGACGGGAAGCTGGTGTCCGAGTCTTCTGATGTCCTGCCCAAGTGAATGCCTCTGTGACCCTTCACAGCCTGTCCCCGCCCCTGCCTGCCCAGAGCTGTGCAGGGGCACCAAGGGAATGGGAGACCAGAGGATTGGCCCAGGCCTCAGCCCACCCTGTGGGAATCAACTACTTAGGGGGGAGTACCCCCTTTGCCCCTGACCCCCCAATTTTGTAAAATAAAACCTGGCAACTTACGTACACATAAAAAAAAACAAAAACAAAAAAAACTGTGGTACATACATGTAATGGAGTACTATGCATCCCTAAAGAGCAGTGATGAATGCCTGAAGCACAACATCTCATGGGAAGAACTGGAGGAAATCAAGCTAAGTGAAGTAAGCCAAGCACAAAGTATATGCACACAATGAGTCCACTGAGGTAAGCTTAAACAGCACAAGCGACATAGGGGAAAAGCTACTAAATGCATAAATTACTGGGGTGAGGTCCAAGCACTCTGGCAGGGGTCAAATCCCAACCCAGGGATACAGATGGCAGCCAACTAAAAATGAGGAGAAAAGAAGGAGGAGGGGGAAAAAAAGAGAACATGGGTAGTGGGGGAACAGGGCACTAACCCACTCATGGGGAGGGTATTGTTTATGTCTGCACAGGGAAGGGAGAGAGGGACCAGACCTCAACCTGATGCACCAAGACTTGAAGGCAACATACTGGCATCAAGCAGTGAACCAACAGAGGTCTGCGGGGCCAGCCCCAATCCCAGCTTTGTGGATCCCCTCCCCAAAAGAATGCACGACAGAGGACAGCACTGGAGATACAGCTCAGGGAGAGGGGTGGGTCTGCTCAGAATACATGGGAACAAACTAAAAGGAAGAGAGAGAGAGAGAGAGAGAGAGACATTCTGGT
>NW_022110941.1:0-1118 GCF_000313985.2 Echinops telfairi | reverse complement strand
AAGTGGGTAAAAGGAAACATCAGACAGTGTAAGACATAACAAAATAATAATTTATAAATTATCAAGGATTCATGGGGGAAAGGGGCAGCGAGGGAGGGGAAAATGAGGAGCTGATACCAAGGGCTCAAGCAGAAAGCAAATGTTTTGAGAAGGATGATGGCAGCAAATGTACAAATGTGCTTGACACAATGGATGGATGGATTGTGATAAGAGTTATACGAGCTCCCAATGAAATGATTTTTTAAAAATGGCTTCGCGTATGGCCGTTCCAAGAAGGAACTAAAGTCAAGGACATGAAGATGTAAACTGTATGGAGGCCATCTGGGTGTAACCTCCATCTGAGTGCATGCTGCTGTTTGGCTGAGATGATAGCGTTGGGTCCTTTATCACAGTTATCAAGTGTGCACAGGTATTGCTCCATCCTTAACATAATCCATGAGTACGTGGCAGTGCCTTGAGTTTCCAAATCAGTTCATCTGTGTGGTTCTTAAATGGCACCTGGAATACTGCATGCCCTTTTCTGTGCTAGTTAAATGAATAAAAATACTGGCGCTTGGCTATCTATCGTACATCTCATGACTTTGCTGTGGGCTTGGATGGGCCTGGCAAAGGCCAGAGTTGTCCAAGGTCTTCTGGTTTCTGTGGGGTTAAGTTAGGACCTGGAGCTCACGTCTTCCGTCTCGCAACCTAAGATCCTTTCTGCTGCATCATGCTCCCCACCAATATTTAATGTTCATAGAACATCTTGTCCTTCCCAAAGTACATTCAACGACATTGTTCGATGTGTGCACACATTGTCATTTGTGGTTTGCTTAAAACACATACCAGGATTAACATAATCTTTGGGAGCCATGGCTTTTATTTGTTGGTCATTTAGAAGCAAAACAATTGAGCCTTCCTCTCCTCAGTTGTTAAAGCTGGGGCATGGGGTACATGGCATGGTTTGAATTCTAGCATTCTGTGGTTTTGAAATGTTGTTAAATTAGTTCACCATGCTGATTCTTCTTCCTCTTCTTCTTTTTTAAGTCTTCCAAAATCTCAATGATTTTGTGATCTGGTATTCAAGCCAAACTCATTAGAGTTTGAAAACAGAGCTATATTTCAATGCTCTGGAACCC
>NW_022110940.1:0-1082 GCF_000313985.2 Echinops telfairi | reverse complement strand
CCAGGTGCCCAGGCTCCAGGGCCCACCAGGAATGGGGAGCCCAGCGTGGCAAGGGGGACTGTCCTCTGTGAGGGTGTCAGGGATGGACAGACGGAGATGGACGCTATGGGAGTCTGCACGTGGGTTTCTTCTGACCACCCTGGGCCTCTTTGTTCTGTCCCCAGCCTCCAGTCGATCCCACCCGGCCAGCCCCAGTCCGCCGGGACCGCAGGCCAGCCGGGTGCTGCCGGTGAGCTACCGCCTGTCACACACGAGGCTGGCCTTCTTCCTGCGGGAGGCCCGGCCGCCGCCACCCACGGCCGCCAACGGCTCGCTGCAGCGCTCGGAGCCCTTCGTGGTGTTCCAGACCAAGGAGCTGCCCGTCCTCAATGTCTCCCTGGGGCCCTTCAGCACCAGCCAGGTGGTGGCGCGGGAGCTGCTGCAGCCGTCCAGCACGCTGGACATCCCCGAGCGCCTGACGGTGAACTGGAAGGTCCGCGCCTTCATCGTGCGCGCCCGCGTGCCCGCCTCGCAGCCCGTGGCCCAGGTCCTCTTCTACGTGGCCGGCCGAGACTGGGATGACTTCGGCGTCACCGAGCGGCTACCCTGCGTCCGTCTGCACGCCTTCCGGGACGCCCGGGAAGTCAAGAGCTCCTGCCGCCTCAGCGGGGGACTGGCCACCTGCCTGGTGCGGGCCGAGCTGCCCCTGGCCTGGTTTGGGCCCCCCGCCCCGCCCGGGCCCCCCCCCGCCCGCCGCAAGTCCCCCGATGGACTGGAGCCCGAGGGGGCCGGGGAGAGCCAGCAAGCGGAGCTTTACTACACGCCCATCTGGTGGCCTCGTCCATCTTTGCCCCCAAGGGGTCCAGATGGTCACCGTGAGGTTGAGAGGGTGAGAGAGGGCGAGAAGAGCTAAGTGCCACTTCTGAGCCTCTGGGGGCCCTGTGGATGGATTAAGCAAGGGCAGGGTCAGTGGTTCTGACCTTCCACAACCCCCACCCCCCCATCCATGTCCTTCCTGGGTCTGAACAGTGAGCCTTTACAGGTCATTGACTACAGCTGCCCACCTCCTCCCCAGAGACAGTGCGTGGTAGCCCCTCCCATCC
>NW_022110939.1:0-1119 GCF_000313985.2 Echinops telfairi | reverse complement strand
CCCACCCACTGACCTGTGATCTTCCTGCATTCAGCGTCATTGCATGTGTTTCCTGAGTCTGACGAGGACTTTATAGACTGGTATCGGACATATGGGTTAATTTCAAACTCATGGATTTGATCTGGACTGGGCTGGGCTGTTTTTTTAATGTACAATTACTCTTTATATAAACCTTTTTCTTATACACTTATGAGTGTCTCTATGAATTTGTTTCTCTAATCTGCCTACACTAACACAGCTACCATGCAATCCCTAACCATCAGTGCTACTAGGTGGATGGCAGACAGCAAAACGGAGACAGAGGTTGCCGGGAAAAGGCTTGGAGTTTCAAGGCCTCTGCTCCTCGGTTCTTGTCCTGCTCATGAGAAAGACTGCAGATAAAGGATGAAATCCGACAAGAGTCAGAGAAGAGGTTTGAATAGAAAGGTCAATTAATCAAACAGGGACACTTTGGAACGGAAATCCAAAGGGGCCTTCGCTGGTCTAAATGACCTGGCAAAGCATGAAGCTGGACCTTCTGTAAATGTCGGACCTCCCGCCATGGCCTGCCATTCTGCTCCTAGCTGCTCCTCTGTGGGTCCCTCCTTCTTCCAGGTTTATGTCCTCTGGCACCCCAGCACCCCAGACTCCGTGCTGTGCTCTTGTCTCAGACCTAGAAAACACAAATTCTCTGCCATTGAGTGGATTCTGACTCATGACGAGTCTTACAGGGCAGGGCGGAGCTACTCCTGTCCCATAAGTTTCCGGGTCCCGTCTTCCTCCCTGGCAGTGGCCGGTGGTTTTGAACTGCTGACCTTGCACCGGGGCTGACGGACCGGGTGACAGTAGGTGACAGTTTAACGAGGGCAGGTTTGGGACTCAGTATTTCGTCCCATACTGCCTGCATGGAAGAGGGTGGGAGAGATAAGGGCAGCAAGTGTGGAAAGGGGCCCCCTCCCCGCACCCGAGGCCTGAGAGCCGGGTGTGCTGTGCCAGTTTCCCAGAACCATCAGTAACATCTGAAGCAGGTGGGGTACCAGCAGAGTCTCCAGGCCGGAGACCCAGGAGTCCCCGGCGGGTCTGCAGGAGTCAGGCCACACGTGAAGGCCTGGCTCCAGTCTGGGGCGTGTTCTCTAAGGA
>NW_022110938.1:0-1117 GCF_000313985.2 Echinops telfairi | reverse complement strand
AAGACAAATGCCACCTTTCAATGCTGTTCTCATAGATAAATTGCAGTTAGATTTAAACAAAGTCAGTAATTTCATGCTTTACAACTAGTGCCTGCTTCCACCCCGACAGCCCCCACCTTCTGGAGAAGGGTGCTAAAACCCCCATGTGATTGGCTGGGTTTCGACAACCTGCACTAGGAAACAAACAGGCAGCACGTTCTATTCAATGGGCTCATTTTTGCAATGGAATGATACTAAATACACTTCCTCGGGTCTTGAGGCAATTTGGCCCATTTAATGTATGGGCAGTTTCCTCTGTGATGGATCAGAAGGTGCATAGGTAGTGTTCTAGTGTGGAGCAATTTGATGCCACACCAGAAAAACACACTCACCTTCTGATTGAGAAATCCCTCACCTGGTGCCTGATCTGACAGCCTTGTAAAGGGAGCCACTTAGATAAGGAATATCAGTTTAAGGAGTTTGAGGGAGTTACTCTATTTCACATAATTGTGTGTGACCATCAAGCACAACAAGCACCCCAATTAACACCAAGCACAACAGAATGAACCACTTGCCTGATCCTACCTCATCTCCTAAGCCTAAGGCATCAGTTGTGGGTCAGGCTACTGTGACCTATTCTCCATGGCTGAGTTTTCAGAAGATCACTGCACCTTTCTTCCTAGCCCATCTTCGTCAGGAGGTTCCTTTGAAATTCGCCTGGCATCGTAACAACACTCCAGCCTCCATTGAGAGGGAGCAACTGCATATGAGGCACATTGGCCAGAAATGGAACCCAGGTCCGTGCCAAAAGGAAGACGCAAATTCTGTCATCACCACCAATGCCTAGATTACATAGACAGTATCCCAACCATGGTTGACTCCCCAGCCAGTTTGTTCCTCAGCAAAGACCCTGATGTCTTGGACCCAGAGGGACCTCTAGCTGGGAAATCGAAGAGGGGGTGACAGGTGCCTTTCTCTCCCAAGAACCAGGTAAGCCCGCCGTCTAAAGAGGTCTAAAAACATGTTTTCGTAAACAGGTGATTTGGCACCACGTCACCAGCAAAGAAGACAAATGGAAGAGAATCGGTGTTGTCCCAGGTCACTCTCGCACCCAGCCTCTCCGTCATCCCCTCTCAGT
>NW_022110937.1:0-1119 GCF_000313985.2 Echinops telfairi | reverse complement strand
CTATAATTTCTAGTACCCACACACTCTGCTTTCTTCATCACATGTTGCTATAGCACCTATATAATCAGTAAATCACCTCCTGGGGCAGGCATTCAGCAGGACTATTATCATGAATTAAATGCTCCCACCCTTCATTTTCCCATTATCAATTTCTAATTTCATAGCTTTGTCCTCTGGGAAAATAGTTTGTAATAGCTACATGTTTTCAAATGCATTAAGGCCTGTTTTGTGACTTAACATATGGTAGATTCTAGAGCATGGTCCATGTTCGATGGAAAATAATGTTCTGTTGTTGGAGAAAGTATTCTGTATATATCTAGGAGACCAATATGATTGTGTAATATAGTTCTTCCCTCCCTTTATTGAGTTTCTGTCTTAATTGTCTTTTCTTCCTTGAGAGTGGTATATTAAAATCTCTTACTAGTCAATCTTGAACTCTAGATTAGTTTGATTAATGTATTTTGGCTTTTATTCATTGGGTTCACATGTTAATTATAGTAACATCTTCTTGTTCAATTTCCCCTTAATCATTATGTAATGGTCCTTTTTGTTTCTCTTGAAAAATTTTGCCTTGAAGTCTGTTTAGCCTGATATTAGTATTGCAAGTGTTATTGTTTTTATTTGCCATTAGTTTATGTATATGTATATATTAGTTTGTGCATGTATAAACTATTTACACACATCCTTTGGTTTTTAGTCTATATTTGTCAGTATGTCTAAGAAGTTGGTGACTATGTGGCTGGTATTCTCGTAGCATTGCTTGTATGGGCTCTTGCCTCCACCACAGAGGGCAGTGGGGAGCATATACCAAGTGACCATTTGTGCTATTTGGGTGTGCTTTCTCCTCAGTCACAGACAGAAGCGGCCAGTGATCCTCAATCACTGTTCAAGCAGACAGTCCACTCAGCCAAGGAGTGTTTGGCTGGCTTCCCTTTGGGTATATCAACAGGTTCAGGAAAGAAAGAACCTTAAAAGTAGAAAAATTCCCACACATACACTGTTTGCCTGGCTAGCGAGAGCGAAAGGACCTTTCCCTTTAGCCCTGCTAAGAAGTTGGTAGCTTTGGGGAAACAAGACTGGGCCAGCCCCTGATCCAACAGCCCCCAGAGTGGAGCAGTG
>NW_022110936.1:0-1119 GCF_000313985.2 Echinops telfairi | reverse complement strand
GTGTGTGTGTGTGTGTGTGTGTGTGTGTGTTTGTGTCTTCAAACCCAAAGCACACTCATTGCCACTGAGATGATTCCAACACATAGCCTCCCTGTGTGTGTGCTTAGCTATCTATAATGTAATTTGTTTTTAAGTGCACCTATAGGAATTTTCCCTTGCTCAGTAACTACTCATGTTGAATCCAGTTGCATTTTGGATAAATGTAGCAAGACTCTACAGCCCACCCCCACCTTTTGCTAATTAGAAATAGTATACTCCCAAGTGGATCTCCAAGATAAGGGCTTTCACATGGGAGGGACCAGAGAAGACAGCTATTAGTGATGGTATTGAAGTGGTAGGGACCTTGTAGCTTAAGCAAACGTATGTGGGCATTCTGTGACCACCCATGAACTTTCGATCTGGCATAATGGCATATACAGGAGCTGGTATCAATTTTATTTGGTGCTTGCCTGAGAACTTTACTGTTATGCTACCCAGCGACTCTGTTATAATTTCTTCTCTTGGTTTTTATTCATAATTATTTCATAAATACCACCTTTCTTTAATTCTATTTGAGAAACTGTTAAATTACTCACAGAAACAGAAACAGCCTCATTTCCTCCCATGCCTCCCACCCAGGTTGACTGAGCACTTAATACGTGCCAGCATTTGTTCCAGTGATCTAAGGATATCATCTTAGGTGATCCTTCCAGCCACACACAAGGCAGATATGGCGATTTCATTATTTTCACAGATGTGGAAAGAGGCTTGGAAAGGTTAGATAGTATTTCAAAAGTCACAGAGTCACTAAGTGTGTGTGTGTGTGTGTGTGTGTGTGTGATGATTTCCATGACGTTTCATTTGCATCAAAATTGATTTAACATTTTCTGCAAAATCATCAAACCACCTACTTACTATATAGTAAATGATTTATGCTATAATTTGAGAACAGAATCTATGTTAAATTACTGAAGCAAACTGGGAATATGACTAGAAACCAAATCATATTTGGGTCTCGGGGAGGAGACGAGCCAGTCAGGGAGTGATGTAGCAACGATGAAAAATACAACTTTCCTCTAGTTCTTAAATGCTTCCTCCCCGCCCCCACTATCATGATCTGAATTCTACCTTGCAAGTCTG
>NW_022110935.1:601282-607277 GCF_000313985.2 Echinops telfairi | reverse complement strand
GATCGGGGGTGTTGGGCTCAATGTATCAGAGAGCCCCCCTGCTGACAGCATCCCATCACTTACAGGAGAGGTGTTTCCTGGGCTTACACTGTCTTCCAACTTCTGTGAGTAGCACAGCAATGTATTTTCTGGCCCTAAGCTTTCAGACTATTGGTCAGGAGTGATACCTTGAATTGTCTCAGCCAGTTTCCTGCCATGGGCAGTAGAGCTACCATAGTGGTCAGTATGGCATTTCTACCTGACCAGGCACTGCGGTCCTCATCCAGGCCCCTGTCCACACTTCTTTCTTTTCTTGGTCCAGAGCTGGTGGGTCCTTAGCATCCCTGCAGGTCAGCTTTCCCCCTGAGGTTAGTTTACTGTCTGGACTCACACTGACTCAACCCCCACTGTGAACAGATTTGGAGGTAGAGAGTGCTACAACTTGTAAACAATCTGAATTGGGCACAGTGAAAGGAAGTGTCTATTGATGTAGGTATTTGTACAGATATGATATTGAGATATATTCCACAATAAAATACTGATTCAGAACAAATCTGCCTGAAGGACAATGAAAGTATTGAACAGTTTAGGCTTCATTCTTTCCACAGGAAGAAGAAGGTACTTAAAGCAGACTTCTATTCAAAATAATTGAAGCAAGAAAGTAATACAGTTATTTATTCCATGTAAAGGAGGGAATTGTCAAGTCAGAATTCTTTTTAATGGTCTTCTGTGATGTGTGTGATAGTAAATCTTACAGTTGCTGGCAATTGTTGAACACAATAATAATGCCACAGAATTATGTATGAAAAGAATGTTGAAAATATTTTGTTGCCTATACATGTACCATGAAAAAAATAAGTTAAAAAATGAAAGATAATTTTTTCATGCATAATCAGAAACTGATGGAAAGTCTTGCTGGTACAACAACACTTCAAAAAACTAGCTAAGTATTGAACCGGAAAAGAGAGTATGATGTAAGCCAGAAATTTGAATTTAAAATATTGTTAGCAATGGAAGTTTTTATTTAATATTTATTTTCCCATTTCCCCCCCAGAACCATTTTATTTGGTGCTAATATCAATTTGTAGTTCAAGTGCATCAAGCAGTATTGTACAATTGTTACCAAAATCCGTTTCAAAACACCCGCTTCCTCTTGAATTCCTTGGCATCAGCTCCCTTTTATGCCACACCCAACTGTAGGCCCCAGAATCCCTTATTCTCTTTGCTATCTCTATGTTCATCAATTCAGGTTTCATCTAATGTAAAACAGAAAAACAAAGAACAAAAATTCAAGAATGTTACCCCTAATGGCAAAATACATCTGAGATAAACCCAAATAAGAATTGGAAATTGAGGAAGCAGGCAGTCCAAGTGCAGTCTGCTGTCCTTCTCCAGAGTCCATAACAGACCCAGGTGTGCTTAGGACCAAATATGTCAGTTTGGCTACTGGAATGTGATGACCTTGCTCTCTGACTGCCTTTCCCAAGGGTTCTGGATCCAAATACACTCTTTAGTAGCTGGCGTCGTACAACATCTCTCTTCTATGTTCTTCTGAACACATGCTGACATTCCCCAAACTGATTGTTATGCACCTTACATGGAATATACAAAACAACAACAAAACCAACTTAATGCCTTCCAGTAGATTCCACCTCATAGCACAACCCTATTTCTCTACCTTTGCTGTTGAGCAGGGAACACTGTTCCTCAACTGCAGCACAAACAAGGGATACTTGCAGACCTCCATCCCTGCGCTGGCCCCACAGTGAAACCGCTGGCTGTGGAGACCGGTGCCCACTCCTGAAGATGAGCCGCCTCTGTCTCTTCCCTGTGTGAGCAAACTGCTGTTGCATCCAATGCCTTTGTGTAAGCTGTGCTTTTGCTGGTGACCTCAGACATTGGTTTAAGAGAAATAACTGTTAAGACGTCCTTACACTATAAAAAGGAAAAATACAAATGGATGGAAGAATAAGGTTATTTTTATCAAATTACCATGTAAATTGAAGCACAGCCAGAAAATGTATATTTAAAAGGAAAACCATTAACATGTTACTAAACAATATAAATAATACCATAAATGATGCTACAGAAAAAGATGGCATCATTAACCTAAAAACACAATGTAGGAAAATTCTATGGAGACCAAGGTAATGGAAAAAAAAGGACAATTCCTGACAGTAGTATTAAATATGATTAAACAAAATACAGGAAACAAGCTAATGGAGATAAGCAACCAAAATAAGATTCAAATTGGAAACAGGTAACATAACTCACTGGCATCAAGTGAAGTCTGACTCATAGTGACCAACTAGAGCACAGTAGATCTGCTCCTTAGGGTTTAGGCACTGTAAAACTTTTTTTTAAATTGAGAGATTGGCAAATTTTATTGTGAAATATATATTAGATAACATCAATGTTATATTTCTTATTTAATTTGCAATATTATTTTATTAATGATTTTTGAAAGTATTCAAAATAAAAATGCTTTAAAACATTTGTTCCACAACTCATATCTTTTAACATTTTATTCCTTTAAAACAAAAACCCTTTTATTAGGACCTAATCCAGACATCATCTCATTCTATAGTTAAATCATATCAAGCAGTGTTGTACACTCATGTAGAAAATATGTTCTTTCTTCTTCAACTCCTTTCTGTTAATTTACCTTTCTATTAACTTCCCCACATCTCTTACTGAAAGCCCCAGGAACCCTTATTCTGGTTATTGGCTCTGTAGAGTCACCCACCCTGTGATTCATAAATTAAGAATCATAGAAAAATATATGAGAATCAAAAATGCTACCAACAATGACAAGACGCAGGAGAAATAAACCCCTAAATGATTAAAACAAAAACACATAAAATGTTAAAGCCCAGATTAATCACAAAGTACATCAAAGGGAAGATCAAATGACAAGTTGCTAATCATCCAAGTCAGATGTGTCACTTTGACCTTCTATAGTCATCTCTCCAATACTCTGATCACCAGCTTATTCCATCCCTCAGTTATGGGGAGAGGGAAGTCACAGGAGGTGTATT
The DNA here is from genome assembly GCF_000313985.2 of Echinops telfairi. Classification (NCBI taxonomy): domain Eukaryota; kingdom Metazoa; phylum Chordata; class Mammalia; order Afrosoricida; family Tenrecidae; genus Echinops; species Echinops telfairi. The sequence continues at coordinate 604,260 of NW_022110935.1, read as the reverse complement.
CCCTGTGTAGATCCTGCAAATGTATTTTGAGCTTCCACTGTCATCCATGGCCTTCTGCATGCCAGAATCTCACAATTGAAGCTCTGAGACTATTACCTCCTTTGGATTATAATTATAATTTGGATTATAATTTACAATCCTTGTAAATCATTTTTAGAGCCTCATCTGTCTCCCTTGGAGTGGCTGGTGCTTTTGAACTGCTGACCTTGTACTTGGCATCCCAATATGAAATCCATTATGCCACCAGGTATAGTGGAGTTGTAAAAAACCTTTCTTTGCATATGTATTTATTACTTATTTATTACACTTTGCTTTCCTAATTGATTGAAAAGCATATAGCTGTAACTTAATTAGGAATGGTTTATGTTTTGAATTTTAAATGTTAAATATTAATATTTTTAAATATTTTTAATGGTATAATGATGGTATAATGTATGATTATATTAGGTAATTACACTTAGCTGACCAAAATTAATCTCAATTTTCTGCACCTCACGCCATCAAAGATATTGTTGGGTGTTTTTGAGTCAGTTTTACTCATAATGTCGCAGAGCAAATACGTAAACTTCCAAGTCCTGGACCATCCTCACTTGCTCTTAAGTTTGAGACCATGTTTGCAGCCACTCTATCTGTGCTTCTAACTCAGCGTTTTCCTCTCTTTTGCGGACACTACCAAACAGGATGTACTTTCTCTAGGAACCAGTTCCCCTGAGCACAGGTTTGGAATACTTGAGAAGTCACGCTGTTCCCACTTCTAAAAAGCATTCTGAGATATAAGGCTGCAATGTCCTCCTCTTGTGACAAATTTGCTATCTTTTGAAAATCAAAGTTTTCTTTCCAACAGGTGTTCCTTTCCTTGGGACTCCAATGAGTAATCTTACAAATGAGTCCTTGAACCAGACAGGTCAGTTCAGTTCATCTGTTCCCCTCTATGCCTGGAACACTTGTTTCTGCATCAAAGGAGACAGTGGGTAGCAAGCATCACGAAGGATATGCCACAAGTTTAGCCCCAGAAGTCACCCCAATCTTTAGTCAGTTACTACCCACAGTGCACGGGGAGCACTGCAGAGAGACCTCCAGAGGCCTGCCCCCAGGGCTGTAATAGATCAGTGAACTCAGGACATTTGAAATCACGTGTTTCATTTATTAATCTGTGCATGCCTGTGTTTCATTGTCAACAGATTTTGAGTAACAGATAGGATGAGAATGACCATGATTATCTGTTTGTTGAGAAGGAAAATGGGTCATATAGGATGACTATGACGTTTCAGAGTCACTTTAATATTTGTTCCTCCGCTCAAGCTGCAGTGAGGAGAAAACTGAGAGGAGGGTGTGGTGGGGAAAAGAAAAACTGTCCCAGGGGATGCTGAGAGGTAAGAGAGGAAGCCCTCATTCCAACAGGAAATCCTCCCTGTCATCCACCTCTGCCTGTCTAGGGCTGGGTGTCTGTGCTCAGTGGGTCCTGAGCGCCCCCTGCTGCCCAATGTCTTCCCTGCAGGGGATGTTTGTGTGTGGGCTCACAGTGACTTCCCATCGCTGTGCTCCTGCACAGTAATACATGGCAATGTCCTCAGCAGTCACGGAGCTCAGGTGCAGAGAGAACGGATTCCTCGATGTGTCTCTGGTGACAGAGAGTTGGCTCAGGAAGGACGGGCTATAATCTGGACCACCATCATAATCTCTGTATCCCATCCACTGCAGTCCATTCTCTGAGGTCTAGCGGATCCAGTTCCAGTTGTAACCTGTGCTGGTGATGGAGACACCAGAGACAGTGCAGCTGAGGGACAGCTGCTGGGAGGCTTTCACCAGTCCTGGCCAGGATTCCTGAGGCTGCACCTGGGACAGAATGCCTGTAAATAAAGATAATTGAAATCCATCAGTCACTTGCAGTCACAACCATCTCCATAGATTCAACACTGATATCTGACACCCTCACCTTGGGGAATGGTCACCAGACACAGGAGAACACACAGCAATAGCATCTTTAGACCGCAGCTGTGCATTCTCAAGGAACCCACAGCCCTGTCTGAAGAGAACTGATAGCCTTCACTGCCCAAGGCTGGGATTTTAACCTTGTGCCTAAAGAAGAATTTGATCAGAGGAAGCCCTGTGCTTATCAATAGAGGCTCTTTTGTTTCTTCTAAAGCCATTGTAGGGTAATTCTTTTGAACTCATTTGTGTGTTAGTCTGCAATGAGAGATCATTTTTCCTAAGAGGTGTCTTTGACTGGTCAAAGGAAAACTCAGCATTTCTGAGCCCAGTATTCTCTCCCTCCAGCCCTTCATTGCTCCTGCCCTGACTGAGGCTCTTATATATCCTGTGTGTTGATGACTGGGTAGTACAGAGTTCCTTGAAATCATCAGGTCCACCCCAGAGTATCTTCATTACCCCACACTTTTCAAAACCCATTTCTTATTTGTACACAAATGCTATTAGGTAGCTAGAGGCAGAACTAGGGGTTGTCACTCTACTTGCCAAAGCCTCCCTCAGCCCTTCCTGGAAGTTGGAAGCTGCTTAAGGCTAGAGGGCATGGTCACATTCAGGTCTTTGAGACAGGAAGCCAGTACACCTGGAGGGACCCCATGTAGGCCAGGTGGGCTTAATTCAGCCATTGGGGTTAGCCAGTATCCTTGACCACGTCTCTCTACGGTCCCTGAAAAAGCCAAAACCTTTTGAGATCACTGCCCTCTCCCAATGGCTACTACAAAGTTCAGTGCGGTCTGGCACTGAATAATTTAACTATAAATTATTTCAGGAATTTTAAAATCATGCTTTGTTTTGTGTTGTTTCCTCTTCAAAAGAGATGTTTGCGCTGGGATGTACACACATACAGTTTCAACCTACTAGCATTTGGGGAAAAATATAAGGATGGAGAGAAACTGAATGTGTTGAAAGAAGCACACTGAGGTCAGAATTTAATGGCATAGAGAGACACTGGTCCTTCTGGGACTGATTTCAACGTATCCCAAGTTTGATGT
>NW_022110935.1:597182-600378 GCF_000313985.2 Echinops telfairi | reverse complement strand
TTTGCACTGACTGTGGACAAACAAGTCCTCCCTGAAAACCATGGGTTGTTTGGTAGAAATGCACGTAGTTGGCCTGAGTTGTGAGCCACAATGAAGGAAATTCCTGGGAATGCCATTTTCCTTGGAATAGTCCACTTTCTCTCTGGGCAGCTCAGTCCTACCTTAAGAACAAGGTTAGTCTATGAGAATTCAGGCTGTTGGGTTAGTGAGGGTAAAATGATGAATATTTCTGAGCATCCACTTTTCTTAAAAAAAAGAACCACCAGATTTTATTGATACTTTATCCACATATTATACAATTCAATAATTCAACCATATCAAAAGGGTTGTACAATCTTTACCACAATCAATTTTAGAATATTTTCTTCCCCCCATAATCATTATGATTTACATAATATTTTCACATGTTCCAAAACTGTACACAACAAAGCAGTCACCAATTGAACAATTTCTACATGTGTGCTTCGGTGTTATTGACCATTCTTTTCATGTTGTGCAAGCATTACTTTTATCCTTCTGTGAATTGTTCCACAACCATTAAAATGAACTCCCTGCCTCCTAAGCAAAACCTCTTCCTCCTTTACGCATAGTCAAAGTTTGGTTTCTTTTCAAAATTAATTTTCTTGATATAATATTCACACTTCCATTGTTAAACCCCTTCTTAAAAGAGTTCCATATGCATGTCACAATCAGCTCTAATGCTCCCTCCTGCCTCCGACTCCCCAATTACCCTCTCCTTCCCCTTCCAGATAAACCATTGCCTCAGTGATTGTCTCTATGCATCCACTTCTTTTGTGCTTCCAAACAGGAGACAGATAACAGAAACAACAAACAAAAACAGGAAGAAATAATAATAGCATAAAGATACAAATAAAAATAAAGAATGTGAAAAAAAGAGGGGAGCACCCACTTCTCATTTCCCCCTCCTTGTGGAGTCTCACCTGCCACTTTCCAGGTACTAGGTAGAAGTGCCCATGGTTTGTGACAAGATTTAGCTAGATCAGTTCTCTAGGTGATCATATTCTGAGTACAGGATCTTATAACATGGCTCTGCACAATCCTCGCCTTCATGAGAGATCACTGAAGATAAGGGCATTAGAGCAAAGTGTGGTGAAGAAAGCAAATGGCACAAGGCTTTCAATTATCTGGGGTCTTAAAATCTTGTCTTCAAACAAGCAGCCATCTCAGAGAGGCATCAAGTAAGTCCACACTGAAGAAGCACATCAGCCTGTGTGATCCAAAGATAGTGACAACAAAATCCAAGAATGATGAAGGGAAAAGTTTCAGAGCTCAAATTGTGAACATCCAATTTGTTGAAGGCCAAGTGGATAGTGGGAACTCAAAGTCCATCTGGAGAATATCTAGTCATATTAGGCCTTTGGCAGATCCCCTTGGCAAGCTTTATTATCAGACAGAGATGATTGTGAACTTGATCATGGTGGATCGGACAAAGGCATAATATGATACTTGGTTAGTTGGCCTACCTCTTGGCCCAACCTGAATTTGCTCTAGGGTCAAATATTTCTTATTTGTTCCACAACATTTTTTCCCCCTCTGGACTTTAAAATACTGAGGGTGATCTTTTCTTTCTTACTCTTTATTTTCATTTTTATAATATTATTTTCTTCTTGCTGTTTTATTTTGTTTTTGTGTCTATTGTTTCTATTGGGATTCCATGTTTGTAAAGCACAGAAGGAGAGGATATAGAGGGACAATAACTGATGCAATAGTCTGGGGCATGTGAGGAGCAGAGGAGTCAGGAGGGTGAGGGGGCTTGAGGAGCAAACAATGAATGCAAGAGGGAGAGGGAACATAAGAATTCATTATGATGAAATATATGTGTATATATACATATTTGTAACTCTTTTAAAAAGCAATTTAACTATGTAAGTGTATTATATGTGAATATTATATTAAAAGCCCCTACATGAAATAAAGAAACAAAGCTTGGCCATTGGTTACCATGGGTGAAGGAGAAAGGGTTGTTGCTCAGGGGGCATTCAGTTCATATTAATGGTGACGGGACGATTTGGAAAAGGGTATCAATAATAGTTGTAAAAGTAATATAGAAGAGTATAATCAAAGGCACTGAATTATACATGTAATAATTGTTGAATTGGGGAATATTTTGTTGTGTATATCTTGCCAAAAAAAATGTAATGATATGACTAACAATGTGTGCAAAGAAGAAAAATTTGGATCAATAGTGATAATTGTATGCCTTTTTTTTTTCAAGAAACATCTTTATTGAAACAGTATTTATTTGCCATTCCTCTGTCAAACCCTGAACCAATTATTATCTCCAGGCTGCCCGGGGAGGTGCAGGGAAAGGAACATATTGGGCAGACAGACGTGGGACGGATAACTGTGGGGGATGGATACGGCTCCTTCACATAGCAAAGAGGATGAGGAAGGCCATCATCAGGCAGAAAAGCCCCTTCGAGAAGGCAAAGCCCAGGATTATGTATGAAAAGAGCTGCTGCTTCAGAGAAGGGTTCCTGGTATAACCAAGGATGACACTCCCAACATACTCCCAATGCAGGCTCCAGAGGCCTGCCACTCCAACTGTGGCAGCCCCCGCCCCAATGAACTTGGCTGCTGTGTCAATGTCCCTTGAGATGGTGCTGGCTTAGAAGCTGCGACTAGGGATCAGTGAGGTCAGGGAACGTGGGGCTGTCAAGCTGCTGAAGTGCTCATCTGTCAGTGTCTCCGGCTGAATCTGCACCAACACAAACAAGGATCAGGTCAACAACTGGGAGGTGCTCCTGATGAGGGAAAGGGTGGAGACAAATTTGACACAGGCATACATTTTTAGGGGATGAGGGGCAGTGTTAGGGGCGCTGCTTTTAGTGCAGAGAAGACAGACAGCTATATGCTTCTTCTTGATAAGATTGAATTATGCAGCATATGTGCATGAAGTTCCAATACATTTTTTTTTTAAGAAAGAGGTTGTCTGCTACTTACACAGACCTTCAGGTAGGGCTTTGTTTAACAGGCTTGTGGTCCAGTGTTTCTCTTTGTTAATAAAATGCAATTAACACACAGATATTTCCTTCTCTACTGCCTGCTGTTGTTTTTATACTCAATCAGTAGGATTCAGTAATTGTCTCCAAGATTATATGATCAATGGAAAAATAAATTATGTTTTTCAGGACTTTTTCAAAACAGAAATTTGCTGACCCCTGATCTAGAGGAA
>NW_022110935.1:595041-595930 GCF_000313985.2 Echinops telfairi | reverse complement strand
GAGTCAGAATCCTTCCCTCACAGTGCCCTGCAACACAGCTCCCTCCCTGCATGGGAGGTTTGTATCTGTACTCACACTGACTTCCCTCAGTGTGTCTTCCCCTCCATAATACATGAACGTGTGATTGACTTTTAGACTGTCCATTCGCTGATACAGTGTGTGCTTGGCAATATTTTTGGAGATGGTACAATAGTTTTTATGGAATCTGTATGCGATAGCAACAGTACTAATATATGAGACCCATTGTAGGCCTGGAGCATGGCTGATACAGGTCACGGCAGTGCTACTCAAAGTGAATCCAGAGATTGCACAAAAGTATCTCAAGGACATTTCATGCTCCCTCAAGTCTCCTTCAGACACAACCAGTTGCACATTAGTGTTGACACTGCAAACACAGTATATGCTGGTCATGAAAAGCATCACACATTTCTAGTCTCCTACTCATGCCCACTCACACACACTAGCTCTCAATAAAATGACTTGTTAAAATGCCTGAGTGAAAAACCCAGACCAGCACAGACTTCATGATGACGCTGTGTTCATACAAACTCCTGAATGGGGATACCTGGGGACTATGGTACTGAGGATCTTCTCCCAGAGCTGTATGGTGGGGAATTTTGTGGATTTTATTAGCAGAAGGGTGGGAGGCGGCTCTATTTGCATATCTTCCTATTACACAGTCGCAAATATGGAAGGATATTTTCAGAATGCTCAGTCACACTGAACACATAAATGAATATCCCAGAAGAATTGTTGGGAATAGTACTTGGAAATGATTTCATATTATGTGATCGTGATACACAGAATACAGTCCTAATCATATTGCTTTATACACAATAAGTGTTTATATATTGATGATTTAAGACAGTATGTATGCTCATTTGCTTAG
>NW_022110935.1:578773-580128 GCF_000313985.2 Echinops telfairi | reverse complement strand
ATGTATTAATCTGGAGAAAGAATAGGTTTTCTTCACCTATAAAGAGTTTCAGTTTTGAAAATCCACAGGGTAGTTCTCCTCTCTCCTATAGGGTCACTATGAGTCAGAATTGACTCGACGGCAGTGAGTTTGGATTCTGTGCATTAATGTATTTTAGTGACACATGTCTTCAAGGTCAGCACTTTTGTTGTTTTATTTTATTTTCACAGTGACATTGAATTTCAATCGGTCGTGTATCAGTTATCCTAGGACAGTGGTTCTCAACCTGTGGGTTGCGACCCCTTTGAGGGTCAAACGACCCTTTCACAAGGGTCAGCTGAGACCATGGGAAAACACATATTTCCGATGGTCTTAGGAACCGAGACACTGCTCCTCTGTCTGTCTCCAGGCAGGTCCACCCACATGCAGATACGCGCACATACGAGAACCTGGAGGTGAAGACTGTTACCCGTGCTACACCATGATTCAAGACAAAATTTTATTTATTTGTAATTAGAAATAAATATCTCACAATATATAATTACATATTTTGTGATTAATCACTATGCTTTAATTATGGTCAATTTGTAGGAAGAAAATATATACTGCATATCAGATAATTAAATTATAATTCATAACAGTATCAAAATTATAATTATGAAGCAGCAACGGAAATAATTTTATGGTTGAGGGTCACCACAACATGAGGAACTGTATTAAAGGGTCACGGCATTAGGAAGGTTAAGAACCACTGTCCTAGTGGATACAGAAAATGTTCTTGCAACCAAATTCTAAGTATGTAAATTCTTTTTATCCTTTTGATTTATTTCCTTTGTTAACTGTTTCTTTTTCAACTTGTTTGATTTTACTGTGTGGAACTATGTCCCAATGTTAGCTCCTAATTTTAAAAAATTGTGTTAGAATTGTTCCTAGTACAAGGCAACATCCAGATATATAATTCTTATATATAGTAAGATATCATCTTATTTAAAAGAGGTGACCATTTTCTCTGCCCCACTTCATGGCAGTACTTTAAAGTTTCTAACCTTTTATTCAAGTGTGCTTGATAGAAGGCTTGTTTTATTCACCGTTTTATTGTTCTCAGGTGCACTCCAGTGCATTCTGTTAGTGATGCCATGGGACTTTAAACTTTTCCTTATGGTTTCTTGGCTGTAATCTATATGTGAACAGATTGCCACCTCATGGGACTCAACTGCTTTCATTTCATCGAGTTGCCGATCATTTAACCACTGGAGCAGTAGGGCTTCTTCACTGACTAATTTAGTTTGCCAAGCTGACATGTTTTGCATTATAGACATGCTGAATCTTTAAAAAAAAAAAATTATTATTATTTAAATCATTTTATTGGGGGCTCA
>NW_022110935.1:573064-577844 GCF_000313985.2 Echinops telfairi | reverse complement strand
TCTGTTTCATTGTATGAGACACCAGAGAGATCAAACCCGCCCAAGGATGAATTGTACTGCCCCTTTCTATGACTTGTGATTCTAGAATCATGTCCCCCAAAAGTGATATGATGCGTGGTTAGCAATAGAGAAGCGAGGAGCTCCGGAGCCTGAAAGGCTCTCCCCAACTCTGGGGCTGAAGGCTCTCCCAGATTCCTGGGGCCCTCTCTGGCTCTCGGGCCAGGAGAGGCTTCCTGGTTCTCAGTCCCTGAGGCCGCTTCTGCTCAAGCGGGGCGGAGGTGAGCAATGCTACCATGTAACGTGTCTGACTGTATTATAATATCTCTCATGCTCTCGATGACTTTACTATAATACTTATATATCTCAACCGTACAATTGTGCATTATTGAACCCGTGAGTAGTAGTAGCTGGCCCCCTCACCCCCCACCCCCCCATCACCATTTAATTTAACACTACATAAAGCTGAAGATTAGTTCTTGTGACATTGCTGGAGGACAGTAACATTTGCCCTATTACAAATGTTATATTCACAGCTATGAGACACAGGAACAGAATTACAAGACAAGTTCAGCCCTTCTCTAAGGCAGCTGCTTTTCTAGGGTTTGTTTACAACCTAAGTGAGATCACTCTCTTCAGACTTGCAGTTAACACCTTCTTTTCTGGTCATCGATTTCTATACTTGCTCTTAAATGAGAACTGGCTCTGACTGAAGTGATGATCTCTGAAGGCAAATAGTTCACACACAGATTATTTTAACTTCTAAGGAAGCCTGATACTTGAATCCATAGATCTCATGGATTTGGAACGTAATAATACAAATAGACATGTTTTCTTGGGGGAAACTATGAAACTGAGAATTCCGAGAGTACAACACTTTATTTTGCCAACTACCATGAATCAGATGCGAATGATTTAATAGTTTACTGAAAATGTGCCTGTGATTCCTGGTTTTGCCTGTCTACCTACCTTAGTTCCTTACATTTAGGTAAAATCTGAGAGAGAAGACAACTCCACATACGTAATTAGCATTGTGAGTCTCTTGATGGGTTAGATTTGGGTTCAGTTTAGGGTTGTAGAGTACTAGAGTCAGAGTCCATGTAAAATTGGAATCTAGGTTCTGGGATTAATGTTCCCGGTTCAAGAACAAGAGTCAATGGATAGAAATAGAACATAAGTGTCAGGAGTCAGATGTTAGTGGACAGATTAAAGGGCTTTATGTTTAGATTGTGTTCTGCCTAACAGCTTATGTTTGGAGTTGCTTGGGGCTTATGTGTTATGGTATTAAGATGTAGAGTTATGATTTAAACATTACAGTTCTGAAAGTTGGTTCCTCAATTTGAGACTGAGTTATAAAGTTAGGATTAAGTTTAGAGAATATATCCTAAGTTGTGTTCCTGATTTTAAAAATTAGGATAAATGAATTAGGCTAAAAAATTTTTAATTGGTCGTCAGTATCAGGGAATGCTCAGGGTGTTAATAGACATTCTGGATGGTGAGGGGCTTTTCAGGTAGTTAGGGTTTCACTGTTTGAGATTATCAGTGCGTTGTAAGGATGCTCAGTGTGTTAAGGTGTAAGGATTACTAGTTTGGCAGCTGTTGTTTAGCAATTAATGGTTTGTGAATTAAGTACCAAAAGTTATTTTTGCGTGTTGAAATGTAGCCTACAATGTTTTTATATTTATTACCTATTTATGGCATATCTTGAATATTTCATGGATATGATCATTAATAATATGATTAGAGGAATTTTTATTTCTTTGGCAGCCTCGTCCTTAAAAAGAAAAATCTTACTCTGATTGCTGTATTTTTAATATACAGTCAATATTTAAAGTGGATATTTTTGTAATTTTTCTGAGATGGGGTGATGTTTTTCTTTCCTCTAAGTCTGACATTTTGACCTTTTTTTTTAAAGGAATGCTTATTAGCATATTAACATATTGAACTATATCTATTTTGTGTTAGCTTTGTGGAGGGTATTTTCCCCTAATATTAAAACCCATTGACTTTGTTTTGTATGCTTGAAGTGTCTATTTAGATAATTGATAATTATCAATTCTTTTGTAATGTAAAGAAGATAATTTTTACATTAATTGGTATATTACAGTGCTTATTTTATGTTAAGTCAACTCTAGGACAGCTTTCAATTAATGGTGGTATATAATTATTTTAATGTGTTGTCTGATTCCGTTCCCAATAATTTTAAGAACTTTTTCATGTAGATCCATAACCAATACTGGTCTACAGTTTTCTTGAAGTATCATCTGACCGTGGTATCAGGTTATTTCTGGTCTCATAGAAAAATGTACTCTCACAACCATTGTTATGTTTTTACCCAATAACTTGAACTTAAACAACAAAACATAAAGTGTTTATTCATACTATGTGAATACTCTGGTCTCTAGCTACCAAAATCTTCAACTTTAATCTGTCTTACAGTTAGCATTGAAATTTCTCATGGAATTCAATTTTGATTCAGTGACTATAGACCTTTTGAGTATCCTGAATCCCACTCAGCTCTCATAGATCACTTTTTCTGGCTGGATCTTCTGGACTTGTAGCTGACCCCTCAGTGTAGAGGAATAAGTGATTTACACTACTCTTGACAGACAAATAGTCACTCACACCTTGGTGACTGTGTGGTGACCTCACATTTGAGCCCAAGTTTGGGAAATACTCTGCTATAAGACATGCTGGGTGTATCTTAGAGAATTTCCTTCAGCTCACCTCCAGGAGAATTGTCTAAATCAATGAGGGGCAGGAATTCCTCATTGATTTTGTCATTGCTTTGTTACACACACACACACACACACACACACACACACACGAAACCTATTCCTTCTTTTTAATAAGAGAGCTTATGTTCCAGCATATGTGGCATGAAAGGTTTGGCATCCATTACCATGGAAATAACTTTTGTAAACGTAACTAACACACTGGTACTTTGTGCATGTCTTGGGTACTGATTAGTGGTTTCTGAGGTTGTTGTTGTTGTTGTTAGGTGTCATTTAGTGGATTCCACATCATAGGGATCCAGTACACAACAGAAGGATTCACTGCCTTCTCTGCCAGACTCACAATTTAGGATAAACCCATTGTTGCCATCACTGTGTCAATCCATTTAGTCGGGGATTCTTATTTTTCCTTTCCCGTCTACTTTACCACATACACTATCCTTCTCCAGGGACTGCTCCCTTCTGACAACATTGTCCAAAGCACTGTCTTTACCTCTAACTAGCACTCTGAGCTTACTTCTTCAAAGACAGACTTGTGTGTGTTTTTGGAGAGCAATGTTATTTCAGGATTCTTGGACAGCATTACAATTCAAACAAATTGATTCTTCTTCAATCTCCCTTATGCCGTGTTCAACTTCTAATACATATGAGACAATTGACAATACCATGATCTCAGTGAGGTGAACCTAGTCCTCAAAGTAAGATCTCTGCTCAAGGCATCGATACAATGTATCTGTTGATCTCTTGATGGTTACTATCACCATTCTGTTTTTTTGTATTTTTTTGCATAAATTATCAGTATTTCTGGAAGGAATTAAAATTTAGTCAAGCTTAGATGAAGAATGTTGCTCAAGGAGGGGCCTGTAAGCCAACCTTACTCGGCAACCAACCAATGTAAGAGCTCTGAGTTGAAGCCTGTCCTTAAGACTGGGTGGAATGGTGAGCCTTATATTCAAGGTATGCTTGAGGACTGGGCATGAAAGAGTCTAAAACAAATTGTGCTTTTCTCTAGTAGCCTGACTTGCTGATTAGTTTTAGAAGAGCACTAGTCTACACCCTTTATCCTACAGCTGCAACCTCACACATCCCTTCTTTCAGAAACACCCTGGGGGTTGCAAAAGGTCATTGTCAATGATATCCAACTAGCCACTCAGGCTAATGCCTCCCTACTTTATCACAGCCTCTTCCCAGCACATTAATTTTGTTTTCCTGGTGGAGCATGTTTCATAAGCTCAATCTAGGGACTAGCTTTTCCCCTTCTCCCTAGAAGACCAAGACTATGGATGGGACATCCTAGAACCCAAGCCAAAAAGCCCTCTCCTCCACTTTGTGTTGTTTGCCATCTGTCAGCATTACCTAGAGCTTGGAATCCAGAATCTAGGCCAACATGACACAATGGTTGATCAGTCATCTCTTTCCTGGATCCATCTTGTTCTTTTAAGCTTCTGCCTTTACCTTGGTTCTTGGCATCACCCATCTACCTACCCCTTGCCATTCCTTGACTATAGGCTGCAGTCTTTCCCAAAGGCTTTAAAACTAGACACATAAACACAAGGCCTTAAAAGAGTAGACAATAAGGATTCCCCTGGCATGTTTTCTTGTTTAGGATATCCCTGTCTTGGCCAAGGTACCTCTTGGATGTCCTATTGGTGTCCCTCTGTCTCTTGTTGTCCACTTCTACAGCAAGTTTCTCTACTTACCACATATTGTGCATAAATGGGCTACCCAACCATAGGCATTTCTTCATGCACAATAGATATTGTAAAGAATACACGGGATGCAAGGGGATTGGGGCAAGTAAAACTAATGAAAAGCTCAGCCTGGGTTGGAGTGGCACATATGAGCATGATTCAGCTTGATTACTTTAGCCAAATATGTAAAGGGGTGTGGTCTGAGGTGCAGTACAGGTTAGTAAAGAATGTTCTTCATAAAATGTTCCTTTCTTCAGTTAGATTGCTGGTGAAAAGTAGATATTTACCTTCAATGGAGCTTGAGAATTTTGAGGCTTAAAATACTTCCATTTTGTGCTCGCTTTGGCAGCACATATA
>NW_022110935.1:565237-572651 GCF_000313985.2 Echinops telfairi | reverse complement strand
ATCTGTTACTACTGTCTTGCACATTGAAGTATCACAAGGAAGGATTTCAACTTCTGACTGGTTTGTGAACCAAATCCATTCACCTGACTCCAAACAGGGTGAGAAACCCTGGGGTTCCTGAGGGCAGTGCCGGGCATAGGAGCTTGAGGGGAAGCAGGAGGGATCCGTGTTTCCTGGAGTCTGACCCCAGGAGAGCACCGGTGTACAAGGGCCCAGGCTGTCCTGATGGTCAGGGTCTGAGGTTTTGCTCATCTCCCTGAATGATAGAATTCACTGGGTAAGTAACTGTTTATAATTGTTTTAGAACTTAAGTTGTGAGCACTCCAACTTAACAAAAGGCTGATGTCATAGTGGTTCCAGTTTGGACTGCTAACTGCAAGGTCAGCAGTTCAAAATTCCAAGTCACACCTGGAGTGAAAGACAGGGTGTCTACTCTTGTAGAGAGTTAGTCTTGGAAACCCACAAACAGCAGTTCATCTTCTCCTAAAGGGTTGCTACAATCGGAATCCACTCGATGGCAGTGAGTTGGGTTTTTGGTCTGGGTTGCTGATGACAGTGACAACTCAGTGTCCATTTGCTGTGTCCCCACTTTGATTAAGCCTCCATTAAATTCTCTCTCATCATTAACCAAGCAGGTAGATCATCTTCCTCTGGGGTAGAATGCCTGTGAAGTAGATCGCCTGCACTCCTTTCCAGCCAGCCCCTCTCCACTTGCCTGTCTAGGTGTATACTTGATGGAGGTCAACTTCCTGAGGACAGAACAAGGGCCGTTGTCATGGGTCTTGCCTTGACTGACTTTGTGTAAAGTCCCTGGACCTATCTTGTAAGTCCCTCTATCTAATAATGTGCATGTCCTAATCATGGTCCCATTCCTGCTGCTGCAGCCCCATCTGTACCTGTGATGTATTAATCTGCCACCATTTGTGATCCGTGACATGTCTTTTGTTCTATGCCCTGTTTATTCAGGGTCCTGACTGAATCTTCAGTTGTTATTTTGACTTCGTGCTACTGGCCTCCCTTAAATATATGGTGTGTGTGTGCATGTGTGCGCGCGTGCGTGTGTCTTTTGTTATCTCTTAAGTTTAATAGATGTTCTCCTCAAATTATATTTGACATAGGGTTCACTTTGCTACCCTTAAACACAATAGGATCATAATGACTCAAGGTGCAGTTCTTATTTTGGACAGCACCTGACAGACATGCCTGCAGGTAAAGGCAGGCCCTGCGGCCTCTTGGCTTCTGTCCTGAATGGGCAAATGTTACAAAGGCTTTTTGAGTTCTACAGGTAAATCCTTACTCTGCCCCTTAGCCTCAGACCAAATACACTCAGCTCTGTGTAGGTTGGCAAATCTAGTTCCCCAAATAAGTACCCAGATGTACACTGCTTCACCTAGTAACCTCCTGTCCAAAGGCACTGACCTCTCTTGTTCTGTGGCCTCTAATCACACTGCTGTCTCAGTCTCTTGTTTCTGCTGCCACCATGTCTCTGTTGCTGCTTCTCCCCATCACTTTCTCTCTTGTGTCACAGCTCTTTGTATTTTGGATTGAGGCGTTTCAATAAAAGAATCCAGGATGCCCCACCCCCACCCCCACACACCACCCACAAGCCGCCATGTTTACAGGCCGCGTCTCTTTTAGTCTTCCCCCATAAGGAGATGGCCAGGGAGTTCCAGGGTAATGCAGACGAACCCTGGCTGACAAGTCAAGGCAACGGGGTAAACCACAGCAGCTCTGCGTAGGGTGGGAAGGCCATGGCATCCAGTGGTGATTGGCTGTCCGGGATGAGTGTTGTGCTGGTGATGGCCTACGGGAGCCTGGTGTTTGTACTACTAATTATTTGTGTGAAGAGTCAAATCATGCCCTTTGCAATGAAATTTCGGAGGGGACCTCATGTCTAGTGGGACACAATGCCCCCAAGGATCTGAAAGAAGAGACTGATATTTGACTATCCAGAGTTCAGGATATCAAGTAGGAACCCCAGCTCCTTGCAGATGATGATGCCAGACTGCCACAGCTGGAAACCCAGGGAAATCAAACTTGCTACAACTGTCTGTACAAGATGAAAGCTCTGGACGCCATTTGTGCCTCTGAGATCCCATTTCACACTGAAGGCCGACATCCCTGTCCCCTAATGGGCAGAACTGTCTGTTCCTACCTGCTCGATCTTCGGAACGCTACTACTCCTTTCAAGGGTGTACGCAAGGCCCTCATTGTTACCCTACTGCATGGCTGTGAGGCAGCCTGCTATAACAGGGGTCTTTGACCAGCGTGAGTACCTGCGCTCTCAGGAGGCCCTGACTGAGCTGGCTACTAAGGTCAAAGCACAAAGTGGGAGCTCTGAGCGACACCACCAGTCAGCAGCCAAAGACCTTACCTAATCTCCTGGAGTCTCCCCAACTACCTTCCAGGTAACATACCTCCCCTCTAGTCAGAAGAGTAAACGTGCCAAGCACGTCCTCGAATTGAAGAGCTTTAAGAACAACTATAATACCCCGTAGAGTCCTCTGTGATGGAACTGACAGACTCTCACTGGAGATGGAGCCAGGACTAGAGTGTGCTTGTCAGGTAATCCTCAGGTTAGCTGGCTGGTGGGCCTGCACTCTGTTGCCCGATGCTTCCGGTGTGTGCAAGATCATGCCTGGAAGCCCTTGGGGGATATTTCTGAACAACAGTTAAAAGTATTTTCCCGTCATGTGCACTCTAATGTTTGTTGCGGCACAATTCACAATTGCAAAGACTTGAAAACAGCCTAAGTTTCCATTTATAGATGAGTGGATTAGAAAATTCTGGCACATACACACAATGGAGTACTATGCAGCACTGAAAAGCATGGGCGATCACATGAAACACATTGCTTTGTGGGAAGAGCTTGAAGGAATCATGTTAAGCTAGGTAAGGCAAACTCAAAAGGATACGTATAACACGAGTCCCCTGAGGTAAGTACAATCAGCACGCCAGGAATAGAAGAATAAACACCTATCTCACAATAAACGGGTAGAAGCATAGATAATTGGAGGGAGGGCAGGCCACACCTAGGGAGGTACATGAGAGTCCAACATAAAGAAGGGGAAGGTGGGCAGGTGGATGGAGAAGTGGGGTGGGCAGAAACTGAGTTGATGGCACGGGGGTGACAGGGCACACAAACCCACCCAGGGGGAGAGTGTTGGTTGTGTCCCCACAGAACTGGAACATGCATACAGACCCCACCATGACATGCCAAACCAGGAGGGCAACATAACACCAGGAGGGCAACGTAACGCACAGAGGAATCCACAAAGAGACTGGACCTAACCAGAATCAGCTTGACCCCCACCATGGAAGGGAGTACCACAGAAAATGAAAATAGATCGTCTGGTGTGGGAAAGGAACTGACCTACCACACCACACCCAGAAGGAAGCTGAAGCAAAGGAAGGAAGAAGGATGGAGCGGAGCACATCTGGGCCCACCAAGCTCAGAGGATGATAGCCCAGATCGGAGGGCCCAATGTACAGAGAGGACCATACAGCTGGCCCCACAGTGAGATGCGACATCCTGCACTGACCCATGGCCCTACATGGGACAGCACCGGAGACACAGTGTGGGATGCGTGACTAAGCTGACCCCACCATACTGAGGCAAAAACACTGGGGGCGTGCAACGGAGTGGCGGGTGAAGCAGAGCAAGGAGGTCCCGAGGGATTATAAAGGGTGGATTTTGGTGCCAGGACGTGGCACCCCATCAGACGTGTCCTGAAAACACTCCTAAAAGTCAACAAACAGACCTTGAACTACTAACAGGCTTTTTTTTTTCTCTGTCTCTTTGTTTTATTTTTTCTCTTTTAATTTTTGTATGTCAGCAGCTTTTTTGTTTGTTAGTATGTCAGTGTTGCTGCTGTCGTCGCCATGTTCTTATGTGCCACTATGGTGCTGTCAAAGCCATCCCCAATTTTATGCACATATTAATATATCTGCAGGTTCACTTGAATAAGATAGGCTGGACAAACAATGTGAGAAGAAAATAATGGGACCAATATCCCGCAGGGACATGAGAATGTGGGAGGTAGGGGTAGGGAGCAGGTGTTGGCTAGCCCAGGGAAAGGAGAACAACGAGTGGTTCAAACCAGTGGCAGGGTGGAGATGGGAGGACTGGTATGGAGTGACCAAGGGCAAGGTAACAGAGGAATTACTAAAACCAGAATGAAGGCTGAACATGGTAGTGGGACAGGAGGAAAGGATAGGGAAATAGAGAAAAGGAGTAGGAGGCAAAGAGCATACATAGAAACCTAAATACAGACATGTACATATGTAAATATATTTATGATTATGGGTGGAATAGACCTATGTGCATATATTTATAGGTCTAGTAGTAGGGTAGCAGGTGAACATTGGGCCTCCTCATGCGCATTCCCTTAATACAAGAGCACCTTGCTCAGCTAAACGGTCATTTCATGATACCCACCCTCCTGACATCGCTGAAGACAGACGTGTGCATGAGCAAACGTGGTGAAGAAAGCTGATGGTGCCCCGCTATCAAAATATATAGCATCTGGGGTCTTAAAGGCTTGAAGGCAAACAAGCAGCCATCTAGCTTAGAAGTAACAAAGTTCACATAAACACTGAAGACGAAGGTGTGCATAAGTAAGTGTGGTGAAGAAGGCTGATGGTGCCGCGTCTGGGGTCTTAAAGTCTTGAAAGTAAACAAGCAGCCATCTAGCCCAGAAGCAATTAAGCCCACATGGAAGCAGCACACCAACATATGTGATCATGAGGGGCCAAGGGAACCAGGTTTCAAGCACCAAAGGCGGGGGATGTGGCTGTGGCTGTGGGGGAGCGGGAATCATGTCATAGTGAATGGGGAGCACATGATGGGGACACAATGCCCATCTGAAGACAACTGGACATCCCTTGCGGAGGGGTTCAGGGTTCAGTGTAGCAATAATGAAACACAATCTTCCTCTAGTTCTTAAACGCTTCCTCCCCCCAACTCTCATGATCCCAATTCTACCTTACAAACCTGCTTAGACCAGAGGATGCACAGCGGTACAGATGGGAACTGGAAACACAGGGAGTCTAGGACAGATAAGCTCCTCAGGACCAGCAGTGAGAGTGGCGATACCTGGAGGGAAGGGGTGGTAGGAAGGGGAATCGATCACAGGGATCTACATGTAACCTCCCTGGAATGGGCAGCGGAGAAGTGGGTGAAAGGAGACGCCGGGCAGTGTAAGATAAGATAAAATAATAATTTATAAATTATTAAGGGTATGAGGGAGGGAGGGGGAGGGGGAAAAGGAAAATGAGCTGATTCCAGGAACCCAAGCGGAAAGCGAATTTTGAGAATGATGAGGGCAACAAATGTAGAAGTGTGCTGTGCATAATTGATGTATGTATGGATTGTGATAAGCGTTGTATGAGTCCCAATAAAATGATTTTAAAAGAAACAACTATTTTCCCAAAAAGCAAAAAAAAAAAAAAAAAAGAATCTAGGATCCAGGCTCTTCTTTTTTGATGGTAGTGAGATCCCAATTTCTGGTTCTGAAATGGCTCAATTAAACCTAACATGATGTCCAATGTGACTAATTCCCAAGTTAGGTTTTCAGACATCTTATTTGCGTAGCCACAAGAGTACCAATCTATTGTTGGGCTGGCTGCCCAATCCTCTTAAACCCAAAAAAAACCAAACTCAATGCTGTCAAGTTAACACTGATTCATAGAGAGCTTATATGACAGGCCAGAACTGTCCCTGTGGGTTTCAAAGACTATCTCTTTAGCAGTGTAGAGAGCCATGTCACTTTTTGGGAGAAGAAAGTGCCATCTTTCTTTCGAGGACAAATATGTGGTTTCCAACTGCTGACCTTGGGGTTAGCAGCCCAACAGTAATCACTATACCAACAGGGCTCCTTTGCCTTATTCACATAGGCAGACGACAAACCCATGTAAATATTTGAAAGGAGTTAAGGGGCCATCACTAGAAAAACTATGCTTGTATAGGCCAACTAGCAAACTGCATTAGGTACTACAAGTAATGCTACCTTAGAAACGTTTATCTTGGGTTTCAAAGGTGCATTCATTATGGGGGATGTATACGTCTTCATTTCAAATATATATATATATATAATTTCAATCTAACAGATGATACGTAAGTGTTTATTTTGGAGCCTTGGTTTTGACATTTCTTAAGAGTTGGACTGCTAACCCTCACAGTCAGGTACAAACCTGTTAGCTGCCTGTCATGGCTTTAGAGTCTCAGAAACTCTGTGCAGCAGTTTTATTGTGTCCTCTCGGGTGCTTATACATCTAACTCTACATGATGGTGAGTTTTAACGTGTTTCTGAAGTGATTGTAAAATTTATAGTTCCTCTAGAAATTCATTTTCAGTTTATAATAGCTCTTTATATCACCCATTTAAAATGTTTCCAGAAGCTTTAATTAACATACTTGTTCTCAAAGTTCATTGATTTGTCATTCTCCTTGAGAGTCACACAGTAAGGAATTGATAGTTCTGTATGCTGTGAGGTAGGGATCCAACTTCTTTGTTTCTTCCTTTTGGCATGTACATATGATTGTCCAATCTCTTTATTATAAAGTCATCTTTTACTCACATGTCTGAAAATTAAGAGTTTTAGATTTATTGGTCATGGTTAAGCATGTTTTCCATCACTCAATAAGGGCACCGTTAATAATATTGAGGACTTTGTGTAAGAAGAGTGACAGAACTGTAACAGCATCTGGACCTACAGGTTCTGTGTTTTTCACATTGTATTCTCTCATCAGCCTGCAAATTGTGCATCAAAATCAGCGCAGAAGAAAGAGGAAGAGGTACCCGGTTTGGGTATTATTATTTCTGGGATGTCCCCATGAGAGATTGAATTTGTGAACATCATTAGAGTTGATCCAGAGAAGACAAACAGAGCATCCCAGTTGCCGGCAGTGTCCTAAGGACCAAAGGAAATGACCAAGGCTCAGGTGATTTTGATGTATTTTATCCTTTTCTGTATTTCCTACTGGGATTGTAGAAGCCTGTGTAATACTGATTCAGTTCATTGGGAAAGTGGAAATTTGAAATTGTTGAAGTTATAGATAAACTCTGATTCTGACTTCAACATTGGGCTGGAGATTAGGAATATTGTTCATATACATATTGCCTATGTATTGATATTGAACTAAACTATTGACATTGAACATAATACATCATTGTGGGTTCTTTAGATGACATTATCTTTCAACTCATTATTCTATGGCCAACCCATGAGAATCATTCAAATAATATGCTCTGCTTAGTTTTTTTAAAATCATTTTATTGGTGGATCGTACAACTCTAATCACAATCCATACATACATCTATTGTGTCAAGCACATTTGTACATTTGTTGCCATCATCATTCTCAAAACATTTTCTTTCCACTTGAGCACTTGATATTACCTCCTCATTTTTTTC
>NW_022110935.1:562783-564279 GCF_000313985.2 Echinops telfairi | reverse complement strand
CACAATCAGCCTTCATTTGGGTCTCAGTAATTCCTCTCAGTTACATTGCCCTTGATCAAGCCCTACTAGGTCTCCTACCCCCTCCTCACCATCAATTTTGGATCACTTTTTGTTCCCTTGTCCCTGGATTTGTTAACACCCACTTCCTTTCCCCCTGCCTTCTCCTCACCTCATCCATGCCCGCACCCCCCAAAGTTGATCCCGTTGTTTTCTCCTCCAGATTGTTTATCCTTCCTATCTTATCTACAAGGAACTGAAGAGATAATAATATGCACAGAAAACAAGACATAGCAAAACAAAGCAACAAAATAAAATAAAACAATAACAACAAAACCAACGACAACAAAAAGAAAAGCTTGTAAATAGTTCAAGGTCTGTTTGTTGACCTTTAGGAGTGCTTTCCAGTTGAGTCTGATGGGGTTCCATGGCCTGGAACCAAAGTCTATTTTTGGCATTCCCTGGGGACTTTGTTGCTCTGTTCCCCTTGCTGTTCTGTTGCATGCCATTAGTGTTTCACCTCAGTGTGGTGCGTCAAATTGGGTGCAATTCCTGCACTGTCTCCAGTTTTGTTCACCAGTGCGTCAGATTGGGTGCAATTCCTGCACTGTCTCCAGTTTTGTTCACCAGTGCGTCAGATTGGGTGCAATTCCTGCACCCAATTGTGTTGTTCACTATAGCGCCATGGGTCAGTGAGGGACCTTGTCTCTCCTACTGGGCCCGGCCCTATGTTTCTCTCCGTGCTTTGGCTGCTCTGAACGAGAATGTCATCCTCAAGACCTGGTGGGCCAGGATGTATTCCGCTCTCCCTCTCCCTTCATTTGCTCCTGTGTGCTCCGATCTGATATGACCCTCCCCCTGAGGTGTAGCTTCAGTGCTGTCCTCTTAAGTGAATTCTTCTGCGGGAGGGGGTACTGTCCACATAGTTGGGATTGGCTTGGTCCCCTCAGACCTCTCTATTGGCTCCCTGCTTCATGCTGCTATGTTACATTCACATCTTGGTCCACTGGGTTGAAGTCTGGTCCCTCCTTCTCTGTGGAGATATAAACAATACCCTCCCCTTAGGTGGGTTAGTGCCCTGTTCCCCTGCTACCCATGTCTTTTTCTCCCCCCCCTTTAGTTTGCTTCCATATGTATCCCTGGATGGTTTGTCTGGTCCCTGCCATACTACCTGGACCTCACCCCAGGAATGTTTGTATATAGTCACTTTTTCCCTAGGACCCTTTTGCACTTTTAAGCTTACCTCAGCAGACTTATGTTGTATTTGCCCTTTTGTGCTTGGCTTACTTCGTTTAGCATAATTTCCTCCCATTCTTCCCATGCGGTGATGTGCTTCATGTGTTCATCACTGCTTTGGGGGATGCCTAGTGCTCCAGTGTATGTGTGTACCACAGTTTTTTAATCCATTCGTCTGTTGATAGAAATTTGGGTTGTTTCCAGCTCCTTGGTTATGCCTAGTTTTTAAGGAGAAATAAGATCACCTCTTTAGGACAGTTCAG
>NW_022110935.1:559719-561095 GCF_000313985.2 Echinops telfairi | reverse complement strand
TACTGTAAACTTGTTTGTTAATATAAACAGGTGTTGATCTACCTTGTGTAAGTATAAATCAGCTATTACTAGCTCATTCAGATAATTTCACTGGTACTCAAAATTCTAATTTTATGAGTGGGTGGATTATTTTGGTGGCACGGGGGTCCCCAACACTCAAACCTTAGGCATAACATTGCAATTGTGGCAAATATTAAAAGACAGAGGGCAGACTGCCAGACACAGGGGCTCTCTTCCCATGCCAGGACTGAGAGAGTGAATGCCTTTTCCAATGGGTATATATAATGGAGCTTACAGATCTTTCACAAGGCATGCACCTCATGCAGTTAGCATATACACAGTCCACAGGGTAATATCGTAAGTGGGTAACATAACAAACAAGCAAGAAGGTGAGTCACCATCTTGACCTAGTGTTGCTTGACCTCAAACCTGCCCTGAGCCCTCCCCAGGCATTTGCTACATTTTATGGTGGACTGGCTACACAACCTGATTGCTCTAATCTACAGATAACCTTCAAGCATAGTGAAGCAGCCAGGCAGAGAAATGATGCTTCTACTACTGTTTCCCCCAAAATAAGACACTGTCTTAGATTTCTCTTTCCTCAAGAAGATGCACTGTGGTGGATTTTCAGGGGAAGTCTTATCTTGACTCCATCCCCCTGAGGACA
Source organism: Echinops telfairi (assembly GCF_000313985.2). Classification (NCBI taxonomy): domain Eukaryota; kingdom Metazoa; phylum Chordata; class Mammalia; order Afrosoricida; family Tenrecidae; genus Echinops; species Echinops telfairi. The sequence goes on along the minus strand of NW_022110935.1, from coordinate 560,428 downwards.
CACAATACCTAAAGCAGAGCGTCCTGCTCCTCGCTTCACTGAGGAGACGGTTACGTTCACTTTCTATGTCTCACTCTATGCTTCAGCTTGCAGCACGCACAGAATGACTGAGACCTGACAGGAGGGGGCAGCCATGTTGATCGGGCTGCCTGCACCTCTCTGGTTATCTCCGAGATAGCAGCTGTCACAATGGGGCAGATGAGAAGGGCTGCCGGTCTTTGTTACCTCTCTGTGGCAGTCTGCTCCATAGCCACGCCTATCACTATGCCTTATTTTCGGGGTATGGCTTATATTGCACAAATGCTTAGAAATTCTGCTACGGCTTATTTAATGGGTATGTCTTATTTTGGAGGAAACACAGTATGATAACTCCTTTAAGACTGCTCCTTCATGGAGGTGTATTGTCAGGTGCACATTATTTGGCTTGGAGAACGTGTATTTGAAAACATTTCTTTATCAGAACAATGGAGATCTTTCTGAAAATAGGGCCCGTTTTCCATGCCCATGGTTGCAAGTGTAGAAAAAAAGTCAAATGCTTCTACCAAGTCTCATTTTACCACACACTACGGAATGCACTAGCACAGTATAGTTTTTATTGTTTGGTTTTCTTTACTCTAAGATTTTTCTTTTAATTTTCAAATGGAAAATACGTCATTAAATAGACTCGTCTTACTATAGGATTCACTGACATTCAACGATGTGGCTGTAA
>NW_022110935.1:540180-541541 GCF_000313985.2 Echinops telfairi | reverse complement strand
ATACCTATAACTTTGAAGTCTGCCTGTGGATAAATGGCCAAACAGACAAAGCCCATTCCAATGAAAAGAAGGCATGTTCACATACATGAAGGTTCCCTAGAAGACTGTGCTTGGTGGTCCCTAGAGAGGTACTGAGGTGGGGAAACCACAGCTTCTGAGAGGAAAACATCACTGACTTGTCTCTTTCACATCTGCTGAAACCATGACCTGATGTACTAAGTTTTTTGTCTGGATTCACACTGACTTCTCATTACTGTGTCTTTAGCACAGTAATACATGGCTGTATCCTCAGGATTCACAGAGCTCAGTTTTAAAGAAAGTTGGTTCTTGGAGGTGTCCCTGGTGATGCTGACTCAGGACTAGGAGAGATGGATTATAATCTGTGCTCCCACCACTCCACATTACACCAACCCAATCCAGTCTCTTTCCTGGAACCTGGCAGATCCAGTCCACACCATAGCTGGTTAAAGAGAATCCAGAGACAGCACAGGTGAGAGACAGGGCCCATGAGGTGTTCACCAGTCCAGGACATGACTCTTGTAGCTGCACCTGGGCCAGGACACCTGGTGATAAAGAGAAACCCAGTGAGTCATGTGCTCAGATGCTGCCTCCACAGACTTCATGTTGGAATCCCTGAAGCACTCACCTGGAGTTGCCACCAGAAAGAGGAAAACCCACAAATTCTTCATGTTCATGTGGATAAGATTCTTGACACCCAGAAAATGCTTTCCAGGGTGAGAAGGAATACAAATTTAAGTCCATTTATGCTGTGGTTTCGTGGGACTGGTATTTGCATGTGGGAGATGCATTTGGATGTAAAGGTGGAAAGGGCTGAATGGAGCCTGTAGCTCTGGGACTCACACTAGAAAGGCGATGCTGGTGGTGTCCTTGAGAGAACACAGTCCTCTCTCTCAGGTCTTCACTCTACCAATCGTATGAACATCTGCAGATTTCATGTTCACTGTAACTTTATGTCTATTCCCATCTATTGATATTAAAGAAAATCTCTATCCTCACCATGTTTGAGGCAGTAGAGCTACCACAGTGGTCAGCACAGCAGTTCTAGCTGACCAAGCACTGCAGTGCTCATCCAGGCTCCTGTCCTCACTTCTTTCTTTTCTTGGTCCTTAGCATCCCTGCAGGTCAGCTTTCTCCCTGAGGTTAGTTTACTGTCTAGACTCAACACTGACTCTCCCTCACTGTGAACAGATTTGGAGGTAGAGAGTGTGACAACTTGAAAACAATCTGAATTGGGTACAGCGTAAGGAAGTATGATCTATAGATATTTAAATGGATATGATATTGAGATATATTCCACAATAAAATACTGATTCAGAACAAATCTGCCTGAAAGACAATGA
>NW_022110935.1:536627-539094 GCF_000313985.2 Echinops telfairi | reverse complement strand
ATTGTTATGCACATTACATGGAATATACAAAACCAACTTAATGCCTTCCAGTAGATTCCACCTTTTAGCAAAACCCTATTTCTCTACCTTTGCTGTTGAGGAGGGAACACTGTTCTTCAACTGCAGCACAAACAAGGGATACTTTGTAGACCTCCATCCCTGCGCTGGCCGTACAGTGAAACCTCTGGCTGTGGAGACCGGTGCCCACTCCTGAAGATGAGCCGCCTCTGTCTCTTTTCTGTGTGAGCAAACTTCTGTTGCATCCAATATCTATGTGTAAGCTGTGCTTTTGCTGGTGACCTCAGACATTGGTTTAACAGAAGTAACTGTTAAGACGTCCTTACACTATAAAAGGGAAAAATACAAATGGACTGAAGAATAAGGTTATTTTTATCAAATTACCATGTAAATTGAAGCACAGCCAGAAAAATGTATATTTAAAAGGAAAACCATCAACATGTTACTAAAGATAATATAAATAATACCATAAATGATGCTACAGAAAAAGATAGCATCATTAACCTAAAAACACAATGTGGGAAATTCTATGGAGACCAAGGTAATTGAAAAAAAACAACAATTCCTGACAGTAGTATTAAATATGATTAAACAAAATACAGGAAACAAGCTAATGGAGATAAGCAGCCAAAATAAGATTCAAATTGGAAACAAGTAACATAACTCACTGGCATGAAGTGAATTCTGACGCACAGTGACCGTCTAGAGCAGAGTAGATCTGCTCCTTAGGGTTTTAGGCACTGAAAAACTTTTTTTTTAAATTGAGAGAGTAGCAAATTTTATTATGAAATATATGTTAGATAACATCAATGTTAGATTTCTTATTTGCAATATTTTATTAAAATGATTTTTGAAAGGTATTCAAAATAAAAATGCTTTAAAACATTTGTTCCACAACTCATATCTTTTAACATTTTATTTCTTTAAAACAAAAACCCTTTTATTAGGACCTAATCCAGACATCATCCCATTCTATAGTTAAATCATATCAAGCAGTGTTGTACACTCATGTAGTAAACATGTTCTTTCTTCTTGAACTCCCCAGCTCTCTTACTGAATCCCCCAGGAACCCTTATTCTGGTTATTAGCTCTATAGAGTCACCCACCTGTGCTTCATAAATTAAGAAACAGAAAAATATATGAGAATCAAAAACGCTACCAGCAATGACAAAGCACAGCAAAAATAAACTCTAAATGTATAAAACAAAAACACCCAAGATGTTAAAGCCCAGATTAATCACAAAGTATATCAAAGGGAAGATCAAATAACAAGTTGCTAATTATCCAAGTCAGATGTGTCACTGTGACCTTCTATAGTCATCTCTCCAATACTCTGATCACCAGCTTATTCCATCCCTCAGTTATGGTGAGAGGGAAGTCACAGGAGGTGTATTCCTTGTGTAGATCCTGCAAATCTATTTTGAGCTTCCACGGTCACCCATGGCCTTCTGCATGCGAGTATCTCACAATTTAAGCTCTGAGACTATTCCTTCCTTTGGATTTGGATTATAATTTGGATTATAATTTACAATCCTTGTAAATTATTTTTAGAGCCTCATCTGTCTCCCTTGGAGTGGCTGGTGCTTTTGAACTGCTGACCATCTACCTGGCATCCCAATGTGAAATCCACTATGCCACCAGGGATAGTGGAGTTGTAAATAACCTTTATTCGCATATGTATTTATTACTTATTTATTACACTTTGTTTTCCTAATTGAAAAGCATATAGCTGTAAATTAATTAGTAATGGTTTATGTTTTGAATTTTAAATGTTAAATATTAATACTTTTTAAAATTTTAATGGTATAATATATGATTATATTAGGTAATTACACTTAGCTGACCAAAATTAATCTCAATTTTCTGCACCTCACACCATCAAAGATGTTGTTGGGTGTTTTTGAGTCAGTTTTACTCATAATGTCGCAGAGCAAATACATAAACTTCCAAGTCCTGAACCATCCTCACTTGCTCTTAAGTTTGAGACCATGTTTGCAGCCACTCTATCTGTGCTTCTAACTGAGCATTTTCCTCTCTTTTGAGGACACTCTACCAAACAGGATGTACTTTCTCTATGACCAGTTTCCCTGATCACAGGTTTGGAATACGTGAAAAGTCATGCTATTTTCACTTCTAAAAATCATTATAAGAAATGAGTGTGACACATTTGCTATCTTTTGAAAAAGTGTTCTTTCCAACAAGTGTTCCCTTCCTTGGGACTCCAATGAGTAATCTTACAAATGAGTCCTTGAACCAGACAGGTCATTCCAGTTCACCTGTTCCCCTCTATGCCTGGAACACTTGTTTCTGCATCAAAGGAGCTAGTGGGTGGCAAGCATCACGGAGGATATGCCACAAGTTTAGCCTCAGAAGTCACCCCAGTCTTTAGTCAGTTACTACCCACAGTGCACAGGGAGCACTGCAGAGAGACTTCCAGAGGCCTGCCCCC
>NW_022110935.1:532542-535098 GCF_000313985.2 Echinops telfairi | reverse complement strand
TAATTCTTTTGAACTCATTTGTGTGTTAGTCTGCAATGAGAGGTCAGTTTTCCTAAGAGGTGTCTGTGAATGGTCAAAGGAAAACCCAGCATTTCTGAGCCCAGTATTCTCTCCCTCCAGCCCTTCATTGCTCCTGCCCTGACTGAGGCTCCCATATATCCTGTGTGTTGAGGACTGGGCAGTACAGAGTTCCTTGAAACCATCAGGTCCACCTCAGAGTATCAGCATTACCCCACACTCTTCAAAACCCATTTCTTATTTGTACACAGATGCTGTAAGGCAGCTAAAGGCAGGACTAGGAGTTGTCACTACTTGCCAAAGCCTCCCTCAGCCCTTCCTGGAAGTTGGATGCTGCTTAAGGCTAGAGGGCATGCTCAAATTCAGGTCTTTGAGACAGGAAGCCAGTACACCTGGGGGTACCCCACGTAGGCCAGGTGGGCTTAATTCAGCCACTGGGGTTAACCAGTATCATCGACCATGCCTCCCTACTGGGGCCCTGAAAAAGCCAAAAACTTTGAAACCACTGCTCTCTCCCAGCCGCTACTACACATTTCAGTGCAGTCTGGCACTGAATAACTATAAATTATTTCAGGAATTGTAAAATCATGCTTTGTTTTGTGTTGTTTCCTCTTCAAAAGAGATGTTTGGGCTGGGATGTACACACATACAGTTTCAACGTACTGGCATTTGGGGGAAAATATAAGGATGGAGAGAAACTGAATGTGTTGAAAGAAGCACATTGAGGTCAGAATTTAATGGCATAGAGAGACCACTGGTCCTTCTGGGACTGATTTCAACGTATCCCAAGTTTGATGTGTTCTCCCCTGTCTTCTCAGGAGGAGAACATTCCTTCTCAGGAGGAAAATGCTTTTCATTTGCAGGATCTTCCCGGCAGGAAAATAAGAGATATTTGAACTGTCCTTGCTAAGGAGTCCCTGGAGAGGCTCTCGGCTTGGGTAAATTGGGAAAGTCTAGACACAAGAGGAAACAAACACTCAGCACCCTGCACCTGCTCCCATGGCAAAAGCTGTGTCCCCTGTACCCTGAGCTCCCCCTGCTGCCCACTTCATCTCCTGACACTTGAGATGTTTGTCTATTTCCCCGTCATTGTGTCTCCTGGTACTTTTCCCACATAATACATGCCAGTGTCCCCAGGCTTCAGATTGTCCAGTTAAAACACACTCAGCTGGTTGAGCTATCGTGGTTGCAGTGCATCAATTTGTGAAGACGGGGTTGTTTCTAAAACTGTCATCACTAGGCTTCCTTGCCACATAAAACAGGCTTTGTTTCTAAGAGCCTGATAGATCTAGAAACTGGCTATCTGCAGACATGGCACTGAGACATAGCCCTCAGAGAAAGCTTTCCCAATCCATGACTGGTCTGTAGCAGCTCTACTTGCATGATCACACCTAGGAATAAGGGGAGGGGGATCTAATTTCAAACCTATGTAAGATGAAAAGCACTGTTTTGACATTGAAGGTGCTCATAGGATAGGACATCTATGTCACCAGGAAGAATCCAGAAGCGAGTCACCTCCACAGGCATCTCTGATCAACATGGGAAGGATGAAGGCCAAGAAGCCTGCCCTTCACATGTGAGTTAGGGTTCTGCTGCCATAGTTTACACTGAAGGTGATCCACGTGTTCTGTGTTTGTGGAAGCAGGAGGATGGCTCTGAGTAGGAGCAGCCGAGTACTGGCCCCTAGAAGGGATTTTCCTGACCTGTGTTCTACGATTCAATCTCTACCCTTCATCATTTGCACTTACTGTGGACAAACAAGTCCTCCCTGAAAACCATGGGTCGTTTGGTAGAAATGCACATGGTTGGCCTGAGTTGTGAGCCACAATGAAGGAAATTCCTGAGGATTCCATTTTCCTTGGAATGTTCCACTTTCTCTCTGGGCAGCTCAGTCCTACCAAAGGACAAGATTATTCTATGAGAAATTCAGGCTGTTGGGTTAAAGTGAGGGTAAAATGATGAATATTTCTGTGGCAGATCCCCTTGGCAAGCTTTATTATCAGACAGAGATGATTGTAAACTTGATCATGGTGGATCAGACCATGGCATAATATGGTGCTTGGTCAGTAGACCTTCCTCTTGACCCAACCTGAATTTGCTCTAGGGTCAAATATTTCTCACTTGTTCCACAGCAGTTTTTTTCCCCCCTCTGGAATTTAAAATACTTAGGGTGATCTTTTATTTCTTACTTTTAATTTTCGTTTTTATAATATTATTTCCTTCTTGCTGTTTTATTTTGTTTTTGTGTTTTATTGTTTCTATTGGGTTTCCAAGTTTGTAAAGCACAGAAGGAGTGGGTGCATAGAGACAATAACTGATGCAATGGTCTGTGGCATGTGAGGAGCAGAGGAGACAGGAGGGTGTGGGGATTTGGGGAGCAAACAATGAATGCAAGAGGGAGTGGGAACATAATAATGTGTTGATATAGAAGTGTGTACAGTGAACCCTCGCCACTTCCTGCTTCGACTTCCGCGGCTTCACTCTATCGCGGTTTTTGCGTAACAGCGCATGCTCTGTCATTACTGCCACTGATTGGCT
>NW_022110935.1:527901-529077 GCF_000313985.2 Echinops telfairi | reverse complement strand
TCTCTCTTATACATGAGTTTCTGTGGATTTGTTTCTCTAAAGTACCCAGACTAACACAGTTGCATCAACATCTGGGAGGTGCTCCTGATCAGGGAAGGGGTGGAGATGAATTTGGCGCAGGCATACATTTTTAGGGGATGAGGGGCGGTGTCAGGGGAGCTACTTTTAGTGCAGAGAAGACAGACAGATGTATGCCTCTTCTTGATATTATTGAATTATTGAATTGCAGCATATGTGCATGAAGTTCCAATAAAACTGGGTTTTTTTGGTTTTGTTTTTTAAAGAAAGAGAGGTTGTCTGTTACTTACACAGACTTTCAGGTAGGGCTTTGGTTAACAGGCTCATGGACTAGTGTCTCTCTTTGTGAATAAAATTCTATTAACACACAGCTATGTCCTTCTTTACTGCCTGCTGTTGTTTTCACACTCAGTCAGTAGGGTTGAGTAATTGTCTCCAAGACTACATGGCCAATGGAATAATAAATTATAGTTTCAGGCCTTTTTCAAAACACAAATTTGCTGACCCCTGATCTACGGGAAGTGTCAGGAAGAAAAACAGCAAGGCTTTCTGAAATATATAATTTGAAACTATGATTATTTGACAGAATATTAAAAAAATTTCACCTGGATGGATAGGCTAGAACTACCAACCCTGGTTGCACAGTGGTGACTTGCCTACCTGTTAAATGAAAAGTCAATCATTCAGACCCACCAACTGCTCTGTGGGAGAAATTTGTGGTAGAATAATCTCATAAGAAAGTACAGGCTTGGAAATCTTATAGGAGCAGCTCTAGTCCATCCTATAGGATTACTATGAGTTGGAAATGATCGGTGTTAGCAGAATTTTAGTTTGGGTGAAAAGCAACTTTTTTCAATAGATTATACTTGAATAAATGACACCAGGTTTCAAACCACCAACATTACAGCCATTAGTTGAGTCCTTAAGAGCACCACCCAGAGACTCCACTGAGTCTGCCTGAAGGATATTCTGACTGTGGCAGTTACGTGACTTCCTGTCAACTTTAAAAGGAATGAGCTCTAGCCTGTTAATCAGGTCGCACCTTAATGACGTCATTTGGAGGTGCAAAGGAGATAAGTAGCTCACTGGAGGCCAGATCCACTCTCTCCCTGCCAGGCATTCCCGTTGAGAAGACACATGGAGCTATGCAAATGGCAG
>NW_022110935.1:525115-526056 GCF_000313985.2 Echinops telfairi | reverse complement strand
AATAGGATCTCCCAGAAGCACAGACTTAGGACAATACTTGTTTTATTGCAGAACATTCCTTAAAGTTGTAGATAATATACAAAAATCAATTTCCTTCTAATCCCTTGATGGTGGCTAGGGTAGCAGGAGAGTAATCACTGACAAAATCCAACCAAACTTACTTCTCCTGACCCTCAGCAGAATAAAATAACTGAAAGGCTAGTTATAAATTCATAAAAATCTGTATCTAACTGGCACAGGCTGGAACAAATCTGAAATTATGTCCAGTAGCAACTCTCTTTGGTTTGTTTATGTATGAAGTCTTCAATCTGAAGAGGAAGAACATAAAAATTTGTAGCTGAAAATCTTTTCAGCAAGGGAAAAAGGAAAGAGCAGGTATAGCTTCTTGACCAGTAGAATCTTTGCAGGAGGAAAGAAACAATGAGAAAGCCCTATCTCAGATCCAAGTTCTAAAAGGAAAGAAATGGGCTCTCTTTAGACAAAAATAGCTACCTTGGCTCAAGATGGGTCATCTTACGTGGGGCCTTATACCCTGGGCACGATCAATCCTCCAAGGCCAAGCCAAGCAGCTCTAATACTAAGGCATCTTGAGCAGGTTCCTCCGGATGTCTAGTTGAATAAACTATCCCACCCACTTTCTGTCGAGTGGGCCAGTCATTTCCCCAGTGACCTTTCTGTTCGTAGTATGGACATGGCCTTCTTGGAGGTCAGATTAGGTCATACATTTGCCCAATGCCCCGATTGGGAGCATTTGAAGCAGGGTCTTCATGGCACACTCGTGTGCAGCCCAATAACTAGGTTAGCACACCCTCTCTGCCCTGGAGGGCACTTGCTAATATTTGACATTTAACCTTATCTCTTTGTAGCTTATATAAATTTTTCTGATCCTCCCTACTGTTGAAAACTTTGAATGCTGCATTGAAAGATCTTGCTGTGACATC
>NW_022110935.1:507315-508599 GCF_000313985.2 Echinops telfairi | reverse complement strand
CCCTGGGAGGGGGTTCTAGTTTGATCCTTGTGCTTCAGCTCCCCATTTCTTCCCCTTCCCTCCCCTACCCCCCCTCCCTTCTGAACCCTTGATAAGTTATAGATTTTTCCCCATATCTTACATCGTCCTACGTCACCCCTCACCCACTTTTCTGCTATTTGTCCCCCTGGGAGGGGGTTCTAGTTTGATCCTTGTGCTCAATTCCCTCTTTTCTCCCCCACCCTCCTCTAATCCTCCTGGTATCTCTACTCTCCTTATTGGCCATAAGGGGTGTTTCTATCCTGGATTCCCTGTGTTGTGGGCTCTTATCTGTAGCAGTGTGCATGCTCTTGTCTAATCCAATTTGTAAGGTAGAATTGAGGTCATGATAGTGGTGTGAAGGAAGCACCAAAGAACTAGAGGAAAGTTGTGTGTTTCATAGGTGCTATACTGCACCCTGACTGGCTCATCTCTTCCCTTTGACCCCTCTGTGAGGGCATGTCCGATCTCTACAGATGGGCATTGGGTCTCCACTCCATGGACCTCCTCATTCACATTGGTTATGGTTTTATTCTGGGTCTTAGATGCTTGATACCTGATCCCATTGACACCTCATGATCATACAGACTGGTGTGCTTCTTCCATGTGGGCTTTGTTGCTTCTGAGATAGGTGGCCGCTTGTTTATCTACAAGCCTTTAAGACACCAGATGCTATATCTTTTGATAGCCATACACCATCAGCTTTCTTCACCACATTTGCTTATGTCCACATTTTGTCTTCAGCAATGGTGTTGGGAAGATGAGCATCACAGAATGTCGGATTGTTAGAACAAAGTGTTCTTGTGTTAAGGGAGTACGTGAGTTGAGGCCCAATATCCTTCTGCAACCTTAATTCTTATCATATAAATATGAATACATAGATCTTTTCCCCTCTCATTATATATATTTACATATGCACATTTTAATATATACCATAAAGAAATAAAATACAACACGAACAGACATATGCACACCTATATTTATTGCTGCATTTTCCAAAATATCAAAAACAAGGAAACAACCAAAGACACCTATTTTAAATGAATAGACAAACCCTGGTACTTCCATACAATAGAATATCGTGCATCAATTAAAACAAAATGAATGTGGAGTTAGGCACAAGTGGAGTGAGGCAAGGATCGCAGACTCTCAGTTACTGTTTACACTTCATAGACCATATCTGTGTAAAGATAGTCAATGTAACCCAAACCCAAAGAACTTTCTATAAGAAGTGCGGCAAACATCAACCTCACAAAGTGACCCAGT
>NW_022110935.1:504906-506727 GCF_000313985.2 Echinops telfairi | reverse complement strand
GGGCACAAGCCAAGTTTTTATACTTTTTACAGGTTACATAAGCTGGGTGAAACTATTTCCCTTACCCTCCCATAGTTCAATGACTTCATCTGGAGTCAATCGGTTGTGCAGGACTTTTTGATTGACTGGCTCCACTCTCAGGACGTTCCAATTGTGGTCACTCAGAACTTTTCCAGGTGCGGTCAGTGTCATTCTGATCACTCGGGACTTTCCAGGGTGGTCAGCGTCATTTCAGGGGAGAGGGTGACTTTGTTAGAGAAATGAAACTCAGGCCTACCTTAAGAGGCTTGGCCTGTCATGGAGTCACCTCTGGCTGCCTTACAACTTGAAAAGATAAGACTTTGATGACTGTGAGGAGGCAAAGGATGGGGAGGGAACAGGGAGAGGAGAGCGATAGGTTATTGAGGAAGATGGGGCAGAGAAAAGAAAGAGACCATTATACGGACTGTTTAAAATGATATTGCTTTTGATTTTCATTTCTTGAGAGATGGGCTGTGTAAATATATACAGTGTACATATTTCTTAAAAAATCCCTCAAGATTTCTTATTCCTCCAATCTAAATATTGATCTGAGTGACTAACAAAAAATAAAAAACCAAAAAGCAGGAAAAGTAAAACTGAATAGGATTAGGGTCTTTAACTATAGAAAAAAAGTTCACTTCAAATAAAAAAGACAAATGAAATAAGTCAAGGCTTTTTTTTTTATGGGTGCCCAACCTAATAAGAAACACTGATTTTATTAATCCATTATGCTGGAAACTGAGAGCAGCATAGTAAAACACTTAGTCAAACAGACATAAGTAAAGAAGCAGACAAAGACTCAGGACAAGAGAAAAGAGGGAGGAAACTGTTGGTGCCATTTTTTGTTTTTGCTTTTAATTGCAATATGCGTTTTTCCAGAGTTGTTAATGAACACATTTCCCTGGCATAAAAATTCATTCTATCTCAGAATCCAATAGAAATTGTCCTCTGTCAAAAGTATATTACAAATGTGCTTTACACAATTGATGTATGTATGGATTGTGATAAGCTTTGTATGAGCCCCTAATAAAACAATTAAAAAAAAGTATTTTTAGTCATTTTTTCCATATTTGCCTGATGATCCCCTGACCACTTTTCATTGTGAGCCCAGCTTCTGCTTTTTCACTGGCTGTTTCAGTAACAATGATAAAGAAGCCTGGTCACAAACCTGGAGGGGGAGCACCTGAACTGAGTAGTTTGTGAAGGCAAGAATCTTGTGCGCCATTGACCATGGAGGACAGACCAATGTAGATAAGATATTGAATGGGACATAACATGAATTCAGATTCAAGAAAAAAATGACACCCATGTGATTTTTAGGTGAAACAATGAAATAGATCAGGAACCTCTTCAGCTAATTTAATGAGGTCTTCTTTCTGAATTGCTAATTTTCAATCACTCAATGATGTGTTCAGTTGGGAAGCATGCCCTCCACCCACCACTTTTAAGTCAGTTTGTCTTTCTGTCATGGCTTTTGTGTTGTGATTCAAATGCAAAAGTTTTCAAATGCAAGCAGGGTCACCCAGAGTGAAGAGATTTAGCAGAACTTCCAGACTAAGAAGAAACTACTAAGAATGGATCAGTTGAGACATGATGCCCCTCACTGACCCATGGCCCTGAGACCATGGGACACAGTGTGGGAATTGCATCCGATCTGATCCTGCTACACGGAGGCAAAGCACTGGGGGACTGCAGCGGAACAGCAGGGGAGGGGAGCAGCAAGATCCCCAGGGAATGATGAGGGTGGACATTGGGGACAGGGCGTGGTGCACCAAAAGGTTGGACTGGAAAACACTCTTA
>NW_022110935.1:501076-503502 GCF_000313985.2 Echinops telfairi | reverse complement strand
GGGAAGGGAGGGGAAAATGAGGACCTAATGCCGGGGGTTTAAGTGGAGAGGAAATGTTTTGAGAATGATGAGGGCAATGAATGTACAAATGTGCTTTACGCAATTGATGTATGGATTGTGATAAGAGTTGTATGAGCCCCTAATAAAATGATTTAAAAAAATGATGAAAAAAAACAAAACAAACCCCCCCCCTCAAAGAAAAAAAAAAGAATAGATCAGTTGCCACTCCATGACCTGAGCTTCACTTCCTGGCCCCTCCCTCCAGGAGTCCCCCATTACCTCCAGGCCCCGCCCCTTCATAAAGACCCCACCCCTACCCAGGTGATGCCATTTCCTGCTGAAACCAATTCCTCTGACAGAGTTGGTGCATTGTGAGGGTCCCAGGAGAGTAAGTGAGTCTCTATGTTTCTATGCTGATCCTAGGCTCAGAGTCCCCTACTGTCCCGCCATCCTTAGCTGTGTCCCGATCCCCACGAATATTACAGTTCCTGCACCCTGTCCTCCCAAGTTCCAGGTCACCGCGACCCCCTGGATATTTCCAGTTAAATCCTTTCTGAGCTGGTTACAGGCCTCTCTGCCTTTGGCCCTGGGAATATGCCGGTCCCCTTTTCCTGCTCAGGGCCCCTCATTCACGCTCACCCCTCGCGCCAGAAATGCCCAATTGAGGGAGGGTTCTTGCCTGCGGCCCATTCCCTCCTTGTCAGTTATCGGGCATAAGAGCAGGGGACCCCAGAGTGGCCTTCATTGAAAAGAGAGGCCAGCCTTGGGGTCATCAGGCCACTCCACTAATGGCCGAGGTCTGTATTAGAGCTCAACTTCTCAGCATCTTGCTTTGCAAAAGGATACAATGGCAGTGACAGCCCCAAAACCCCGCATAGATTAAGTCCTCACTTGGATTGCAGAGTCCCACAGAGAGTAAATCTCCATTGACTGCTTTCTGACCAGGAAGCAAGGTTGTAGATACTCTGGCCCTCAGGCAGAGGGCTTTGGAGTGAGGATTACCTTCACCTCTCTCCAGGCAGCCAAGGGACAGGTTGGTCTTTCTTAGAAGCCTTGCAGGCCTGTGTGTCCTTGATGGAGCTCAGCAAACTGAAGACAGTACAGGGGGTCTCCTAGCCATCCCCTGTCAGTCTTGCCCTGACTGCATGGGTCAGAAGGCCCTGGACCAATCGGAAGTGTCTGTCATTGTGATGTATTGATTGGCCACCAATCATGCTTTTGTGACTGTTTCTTTTGCAGTTCCCCTCCCCCACACCCTCTTTAGCTCACATCTCAGTTGTGAACCTGGGAAGCCATTCAACCTCCTGTTGGTGGCTTCGCTCATCCAGATGATGTGTTTGTGACTTTGTCACTTAAGATATAACTTTATCATTTAAAGATGTTACCTTTTAACTACATTTAAAATGGGGTCTCCATTTTACTCGAAAACTTATCCTGACTGCGTGTGCTTCCTCAGTCATTTCTGCCCATCAGAAACTACCTTGTGCTGTGTTTTAGACTGCAAAAGGGACTCTAATCTCAAATATAATTTAAGGAGAACATTTATTAAGTCTTAATAGCGACAAAGAGAATACAAAGGTGCAAACAAGTCACCTGGATAAAGTAGATCATTAGTGTAGGTCAAGGAAACATTCACGTCGGGAATCTAATTAAATAATACTGGAACAAAGGAAACTGTCACAAGTTCATGATTGGTGGACGATCAATACATCATTGTCATAAGTGAGACTACAGAGGCAGGGACAGGACCATAATTGGAGCATCTACATTGACAGATAGAACATTTTACAAGACTGGTCCAGGGCAATCTGATGTAGGCAGTCAGGGCTAAATTTAAGGAATATAGGACACCCTGGATTGGCTGGAGAATGGTGGAGGTTGTCCACTTTCCAACTTCCACTGCCACTGGGCAAATTAATCTATATCCTTGTGTAATGATCAGAAAGAATTCAATGGAGGCTAAATCTACAGGGAGACCCTTCAATTGGGCTTTAGGAAGTCACTGCCATCCATAACCCTTTACTAACTGGGGTGCTAAACCTTTAATCTCTAAGACAGCCCACAGGACTTGTCTCCTAATCTCTGCTCATGCTGTAACTTTCCACTTGAAGTGTGAAGAGTCCCACTTGGGGATGTCTCCCAAATAAGCCTCACCTCAGAGATTGATGCTATTATTGGCTCTTTAACAGTGAGCTCTTCAATCCATTGCTACCCCGCCTATACCATCCCTCTTGGCTCTTACAGCATTGCTGGCTTGGATTTAAAGTCCACTCAATTTTTTAGTAGGGAATTTTAATTTCCTTTTATATTCTCTTGATTTTCAGAATCAGCAATTATTTATTGATGTTTCAGGTCCTTTTATGGATTAATCTGGAGAAAGAATAGGTTTTCTTCACCTATAAAGAGTTTCAGTTTTGAAAATCCAC
>NW_022110935.1:497299-498451 GCF_000313985.2 Echinops telfairi | reverse complement strand
CATCACCATTTAATTTAATACTACACTTCATAAAGCTGAAGATTATTTCTTGTGATATTGCTGGAGGACAGTAACATTTCCCCATTACAAATGTTATATTCACAGCTATGAGAGAGAGGAGCTGAATTACAAGACAAGTTCAGCCCTTCTCTAAGGCAGCTGCTTTTCTAAGGTTTGTTTACAACCTAAGTGAGATCACTCCCTTCAGACTTGCAGTTAACACCTTCTTTTCTGGTCATCGATTTCTATACTTTCTCTTAAATGAGAACTGGTTTTGACCGAAATGAAGATCTCTGAAGGCAAATAGTTCACACACAGATTATTTTAACTTCTAAGAAAGCCCGATACTTGAATTCATAGATCTCAGGGCTTTGGAACATAATAATACAATTAGAGATGTTTTCTTGGGGGAAACTATGAAACTGAGAATTCCGAGAGTACAACACTTTATTTTGCCAACTACCATGAATCAGATGCAAATGATTTAATAGTTTACTGAAAATGTGCCTGTGATTCCTGGTTTTGGCTGTCTACCTACCTTAGTTCCTTACATTTAGGTAAAGTCTGAGAGAGAAGACAACTCCACATACGTAAGTAGCAATGTGAGATTCTTGATGGGTTAGATTTGGGTTCAGTTTAGGGTTGTAGAGTGCTAGAGTCAGAGTCTATGTAAAATTGGAATCTAGGTCCTGGGATTAATGTTCCCGGTTCAAGAACAAGAGTCAATGGATAGAAAAAGAACATAAGTGTCAGGACTCAGATGTTAGTGGACAGATTAACGGGCTTTATGTTTAGAATGTGTCCTGTCTAACAGCTTATGTTTGGAGTTGCTTAGGGCTTATGTATTATGGTATAAAGATGTAGAGTTGTGACTTAAACAGTACAGTTTTGGAAGTTGGTTCCTCAATTTGAGACTTTGAGTTATAAAGTTAGGATTAAGCTTAGAGAATATATCTAAGTTGTGTTCCTGATTTTAAAAATTAGGATAAATGAATTAGGCTAAAATGTTTTAATTGGTTGTCAGTATCAGGGAATGCTCACAGTGTTAATAGACATTCTGGATGGTGAGGGGCTTTTCAGGTAGTTGGGGTTTCAGTGTCTGAGGAGATTATCAGTGTGTTGCAAGGATGCTCAGTGTGTTAAGGTGTAAGG
>NW_022110935.1:492321-496615 GCF_000313985.2 Echinops telfairi | reverse complement strand
ACAGCCATTGTTATGTTTGTACCCAATAACTTGAACTTAAACAACAAAACATAAAGTGTTTATTCATACTATGTGAATACTCTGGTCTTTAGCTACCAGAATCTTCAACTTTAATCTGTCTTACAGTTAGCCTTGGAATTTCTCATGGAATTCAATTTTGATTCAGTGATTATAGACCTTTTGAGTATCCTGAATCCCACTCAGCTCTCATAGATCACTTGCTCTGGCTGGATCTTCTGGACTTGTAGCTGACTCCTCAGTATAGAGGGATAAGTGATTTACACTACTCTTGACAGACAAATAGTCACTCACACCTTAGTGACTGTGTGGTGACCTCACATTTGAGCCTAAGTTTGGGAAATACTCTGCTATAAGACATGCTGGGTGGATCTTAGAGAATTTCCTTCAGCTCACCTCCAGGAGAATTGTCTACATCAATGAGGGGCAGGAATTCCTCAGTGATTTTGTCATTGCTTTGTCACACACACACACACACACACACACACACACGAAACCCATTCCTTCTTTTTAATAAGAGAGTTTATGTTCCAGCAAATGTGGCATGAACGGTTTGGCATCCATTACCATGGAAATAACTTTTGTAAACATAACTAACACACTGGTACTTTGTGCATGTCTTGGATACTGATTAGTGGTTTCTGAGGTGGTGGTTGTTGTTAGGTGTCATTTAGTGGATTCCACATCATAGGGATGCAGTACACAACAGAAGGATTCACTGCCTTCTCCTCTGCCAGACTCACAATTTAGGATAAACCCATTGTTGCCATCACTGTGTCAATTCATTTAGTCAGAGACTCCTATTTTTCCCTGCCGGTCTACTTTACCACATACACTATCCTTCTCCAGGTACTGCCCCCTTCTGACAACATTGTCCAAAGCACTGTCTTTACCTCTAACTAGCACTCTGAGCTTACTTCTTCAAAGAGAGACTTATTTGTGCTTTTGGAGAGCAATGTTATTTCAGGATTCTTGGAAAGCATTACAATTCAAACACATCAATTCTTCTTCAATCTCCCTTATGCTGTGTTCAACTTCTAATACATATGAGGCAATTGACAATACCATGATTTGGGTGAGGTCCTTAGTCCTCAAAGTAAGATCCCTGCTCTTCAACACTCTAAACAAGCCTAATAAGGCATCTATACAATGTATCTCTTGATCTCTTGATGGTTACTATCACCATTCTGTTTTTTTTTTGGTATTGTTTTGCATAAATTATCAGTATTTCTGGAAGGAATTAAAATTTAGTCAAGCTTAGATTAAGAATGTTGCTCAAGGAGGGACCTGTAAGCCAACCTTACTCGGCGACCAACCAATGTAAGAGCTCTGAGTTGAAGCCTGTTTTTAAGACTGGGTGGAATGGTGAGCCTTATATTCAAGGTATGCTTGATGACTGGGCATGAGAGAGTATAAAACAAATTGTGCTTTTCTCTAGTAGCCTGACTTGCTGATTAGTTTTAGAAGAGCAGTAATCTACACCCTTTATCCTGTAGCTGCAACCTTACACATTCCTTCCTTCAGAAACACCCTGGGGGTTGCAAAAGGTCATTGTCAATGATATCCAACTAGCCACTCGGGCTAATGCCTCCCTACTTTATCACAGCCTCTTCCCAGCACATTAGTTTTGTTTTCCTGCCAAACTAGGTTCCTGGTGGAGCATGTTTCACAAGATCAAGCCTAGGGACTAGCTTTTCCCCTTCTCCCTAGAAGACCAAGTCTATGGATGGGACATCATAGAACCCACACCAATAAGCCCTCTCCTCCACTTTGTGTTGTTTGCCATCTGTCAGCATTACCTAGAGCTTAGAATCCAGAATCTAGGCCAAGATGACACAATGGTTGATTAGTCATCTCTTTCCTGGATCCATCTTGTTCTTTTAAGCTTCTGCCTTTACCTTGGTTCTTGGCATCACCCATCTACCTACCCCTTGCCATTCCTTGACTGTAGGCTGCAGTCTTTCCCAAAGGCTTTAAAACTGGACACATAAACACAAGACCTTAAAAGAGTAGCAAATAAGGATTCCCCTGGCTTATTTTCTTGTTTCGGATATTCCTGTCTTGGCCAAGGTACATCTTGGATGTTCTATTGGTGTCCCTCTGTCTCTTGTTGTCCACTTCTACAGCAAGTTTCTCTAGTTACCACATATTGTGCATAAATGGGCTACCCAGCCATAGGCATTTCTTCACACACAATAGATATTGTAAAGAATACATGGGATGAAAGGGGATTGGGGCAGGCTAAACTTGATGAAAAGCTCAGCATGGGTTGGAGTGGCATATATGAGCATGATTCAGCTTGATCACTTTAGCCACATATGTCAAGGGTTGTGGTCTGAGGTGCAGTACAGGATAGTAAAGAATGTTCTTCATAAAATATTCCTTTCTTCAATTAGATTGCTGGTGAAAAGAAGGTATTTAGCTTCAATGGAGCTTGAGAATTTTGAGGCCTTAAATACTTCCACTTTATTCTGAAAATAAATATTGTATATATAGGATGTGGATCGGAAGTTGAACACGATATTTGAGAAATTAGTAAAATTGCTCTGTAAAGATATTATGGACTCTGTGGTTAATGCAAACACCCTCAGATTGGAGCATGGTTTTGATCCCAGGGGGGTGAGGGCGGTCACTATTTAGCGCAAGAAGTACAGGCTAAGAACCTGACATGCCTTTCTCAACATTGACTCCTCTTCTGTTTCAGATCAAAGATTTGCCCTATTCTCCCAGAATAGGGAGCTAGAAATCTGTTACTACTGTCTTGCACATTGAAGTATCACAAGGAAGGATTTCAACTTCTGACTGGTTTGTGAACCAAATCCATTCTCCTGACTCCAAACACGGTGAGAAACCTTGTGGTTCCTGAGGGCAGTGCTTGGTGTAGGAGCTTGAGGGGAAGCAGGAGGGATCCGTGTTTCCTGGAGTTTGACCCCAGGAGAGCACCAGTGTACCAGGGCCCAGGCTGTCCTGATGGTCAGTCGAGGTCTTTGCTCATCTCCCTGAATGATAGAATTCACTGGGTAAGTAACTTTATAATTGTTTTAGAACTTAAGTTGTGAGCACTCCAACTTAACAAAAGGCTGCTGTCATAGTGGTTACAGTTTGGACTGCTAACTGCAAGGTCAGCAGTTCAAAATTCCAAGTCACACCCGGAGTGAAAGACAGGGTGTCTACTCTTGTAGAGAGTTAGTCTTGGAAACCCACAAACAGCAGTTCATCTTCTTCTAAAGGGTTGCTATAATTGGAATCCACTCGATGGCAAAGAGTTGGGATTTAGGTTTGGGTTGCTGATGATAGTGACAACTCAGTGTCCATTTGCTGTGTCCCCACTTTGATTAAGCCTCCATTAAATTCTCTCTCATTATTAACCAAGCAGGTGGGTCATCTTCCTCCGGGGGGAGAATGCCCTCAAAGTAGATTGCCTGCAGTCCTTTCCAGCCAGCCCCTCTCCGCTTGCCTGTCTAGGTGTATTCTTGATGGAGGTCAACTTCCTAATGACAGAACAAGGGCCATTGTCATGGGTCTTGCCTTGACTGGCTTTGTATAAAGTCCCTGGACCTATCTTGTAAGTGCCTCTATCTAATAATGTGTATGTCCTAATCATGGTCCCATTCCTGCTGCTGCAGTCCCATCTGTACCTGTGATGTATTAATCTGCCATCAATTGTGATCTGTGACATGCCTTTTGTTCTATGCCTGACTTAATCTTCGGTTGTTATTTTGATTTCGTGCTACTAGCCTCCTTTAAATATATGGTGTTTGTGTGTGGGTGTGCGCGTGCACATGTCTTTTATCTGTTAAGTCTAATAAATGATCTCATTAAATTATACTTAACATAGGGTTCACTTTTTTATCCTAACACACAATTTAGGATCATTATTGACTCAAGGTACAGTTCTTCTTTCGGACAGCACCTTGACAGACATACCTGCAGGTAAGGTCAGGCCCTGCAGCCTCCTGGTCTCTGTCCTGAATGGGCAAATATTACAAAGGTTTTTAGCTCTCTGGATCAATGCTCTCTCTGCCCTTTAGCCTCAGACCAAATACACTCCGCTCTTTGTGGGTTGGCAAATCTAGTTCCCCAGGTAAGGACTCAGATGTATACTGTTTCACCTACTAACCTCCTGCCCAAAGGCCCTGAGCTCTCTTGTTCTGTGGCCTCTAATCCCACTGCTCTCTCTGTCTCTTGTTTTTTCTGCCACCATGTCTCTGTTGCTGATCCTCCCCATCACTTTCTCTCTTGTGTCACAGCTGTCTGTCATTTGGGTTGAAGCGTT
>NW_022110935.1:489366-491389 GCF_000313985.2 Echinops telfairi | reverse complement strand
ACAACTATAATACCCTGGAGAGTCCTCTGTGATAGAACTGACAGACTCTCACTGGAGATGGAGCCAGGGCTACAGTGTGCTTGCCAGGCAATCATCAGGTTAGCTGGCTGGTGGGCCTGCACTCTGTTGCCTGATGCTTCCGATGTGTGCAAGATCATGCCTGGAAGCCCTTGGGGGATATTTCTGAAGAACAATTAAAACTATTTCCCCAAAAAGCAAAAAAAAAGAAAGAAGATCTAGGATCTTGGCTCTTCTTTTTTTAGGCAGTGAGATCCCAATTTCTGTTTCTGAAATGGCTCAATTAAGCCTAACGTGATGTTCAATGTGACTAATTCCCAAGTTAGGTTTTCAGACATCTTATTTGCATAGCCACAAGGGTACCAATCTATTGTTGGGCATGGTGCCCAATCCTCTTTAACCAAATAAACCAAACTCAATGCTATCAAGTTAACACTGACTCATAGAGAGCTTATATGACAGGGTAGAACTGCCCCCGTGGGTTTCAAAGACTGTATCTCTTTAGCAGAGTAGAGAGCTGGGTCACTTTTGGGAGAAGAAAGTGCCATCTTTCTTTTGAGGAGAAATATGTGGTTTCCAACTGCTAACCTTGGGGTTAGCAGCTCAACAGTAACCACTATGCCACCAGGGCTCCTTTGCCTTATTCACACTGGCCAACAACAAACCCATGTAAATATTTGGAAGGAGTTAAGGGGCCATTGTTAGAAAGTCTGTATACTTGTATAGGCCAACTATCGAACTGTGTTAGGTATTACAAATAATGCTACCTTAAAAACATGGTTTATCTTGGGATTCAAAAGTGCACTCACTATGTGGGATGTGTGTGTGTGTTTAGTTTGGAGCCCTGATTTACCTCACAGTCAGAGTGTGTGTGTGTGTGTGTGTGTGTGTGTTTATTTTGGAGCCCTGATTTAACTCACGGTCAGAGGTACAAACCCATTAGCTGCCTGTCATGGCTTTAGAGTCTCAGAAACTCCTTGCAGCAGTTTTATTGTGTTCTATCGGGTGCTTACACTTCTAACTCTACAAGATGTTGAGTTTTAATGTGTTTCTAAAGTGATTGTACAATTTATAGTTCCTCTAGAAATTCATTTTCAGTTTATAATAGCTCTTTATATAGCCCATTTAAAATGTTTTCAGATGCTTTAACTAACATACTCATCTTCAAAGTTCATTGATTTGTCATTCTCCTTGAGAGTCACGCAGTAAGGAATTGATAGTTTTGTATGCTGTGAGGTAGGGATCCAGCTTTTTTTTCCTTCCTTTTGGCATTTTTATTTGATTGTCCAATCTCTTAATTATAAAGTCAACTTTTACTCACATGTCTGAAAATTAAGAGTTTTAAATTTATTGGTCATGGTATAAGCAGGTTTTTCCATCACTCAATAAGGGCACGGTTAACAGTATTGGGGACTGTGTAAGAAGAGGGACAAAACAGTAACAGCATCTGGACCTACAGGTTCTGTGTTAGTCACATTGTATTCTCTCATCAGCCTTCAAATTGTGTGTCAACAGCAGCACAGAAGAAAGAGGAAGAAGTACCTGGTTTGGGTATTATTATTTCTGGGATGTCCACATGAGAGATTGAAATTTGTGAACATCATTAGAGCTGATCCAGAGAAGACAAACATAGAGCATCCCAGTTGCCGGCAGTGTCCTAAGGACCAAAGGAAATGACCAAGGCTCAGGTGATTTTGATGTATTTTATCCTTTTCTATATTTCCTACTGGAATTGTAGAAGCCTGTATAATACTGATTCAGTTCATTGGAAAAGTGGACATTTGAAATCATAGATGTTATAAATAAACTATGATTCTGACTTCAACATTGGGCAGGAGATTAGGAATATGTATACTGATCATATACATATTGACTACGTATTGACATTGAACTAAACTATTGACATTGAACATAATCACTGAGGATCTTTGGATGACATTATCTTTCAACTCATTATTCTATGGCCAACCCATGAGAATCATTCAAATGATATGCTCTGCCTAGT
>NW_022110935.1:456048-457558 GCF_000313985.2 Echinops telfairi | reverse complement strand
TAATAATTAAACAAATAAGAATGAGTACAAGACAGAAGAAAATGTTCTAAAATTGGTTGTGTTAATAATTGTACAACTCTTCTTGGTTGTATTATTGAATTATATGATAGTGGATTGTGTTAGGCTGGGTTGAATAAGGAAAAATGCAGAGACACGTATGTATAGTAATTATACATGAAGCAAACATCCCAGCCCAGTCCAGATCAAGTCTATAAGTCTAACACTAGTCCCTAAATCCCTTTTCAGACCAAATCAGCCAAATGCAATAATTCAGGAGGTTATGGGATTATAGGTGCAAAGTCTTATAGATACAATGGCAGTGGACATCTCGAGAGCTCTGGCTGCCATCAGCATGTTTTTTAGTAGCTCGTCACCAGGAAATTGAAGCTGAGAGTGTGTGGACCTCTCCAGAGAGAAAGAGAAAGAGGCCAGCCATGGAGAGCCATTTTTCTCAGTTTCCCTCTAATCAAGCTGCAACCTAATTAACAGGCCAAACTGTGCCCACATGTTTCTATGGGAGCCATGTTTACATAAAAAAATCACATGGATGAAATGCTAAAAAATCTGTTAAAAAATGAAAAATTCATCTTGCTTGGTAAAGGCCAAGTGATAAAAGAAAGCCTTCAAGGTGATTTATTGACAGAGTGACTTCTACAATGAGCTTGAAAATAGCAATAGTGTGTGGATGATGCAGCATCACACAGCTATTCTTCTCTTGTAAACAGGGGGGTTATGAGACACAACCGACTTGAGGGTATCTAACAAAATAAAGTAAGAATACCCCAAACAAGGGGTTTCCTCTAGGAAACAGGAGGGATGGAAAGGAAGCCTGAGAGGAAGACCCTCTGTCACGCCCTCTGCACAGGTTACTGGAGATACACTCTGCCATGGGCCTGAGTGCCACCTGCTGCACATTCCTTCCATGCTCCCTGGTGTGTATCTGAGCTCACACTGTCTTCCTGTCACTGTGCCTCTAGCACAATGATATATGGCTGTGTCCTCAGTGGTCACAGAACTCAGTTGCAGGAAGACTGGTTCTCAGCAATGGAGATCTGGCCCTGGAAAGCTGTTATAGCTTGTCCTCCCTGACCAGTATCTTTAGTCCTTTCTGAGGATGCTGGTGAATCCAATTCCAGTAGTTACTACTAGTGACAGAGGCCCACGGGATAGAGCAGGTGAGGGACAGCATCACTGGGGACTTCACCAGCCCTGGGCCAGACTCCTGAAGTGTAGGCTCTGACAGGACATCTGGGGATAAGAGAGTCATGATGACTAATGCCCTCTCCCATGCAAGTCCCTGTGATTCATGGCTCCCACGACCTAGAGACACTCACCTATGGTGACTGTCAGCAGGCAGGGTAGGGTCCAGTGTTTGCATGGCCATCTGGAAGATGAAGACCTCAACAGAATCTCAGAGTAGGATGATGATTTCTCTGTTATCCACAGGGAGATTTGCATATGGGGGCCCAGTGGGAGGATACAAGAGGCCCAGTGGGAGCTAAATAAGATA